>NW_015150516.1:1103400-1105499 GCF_000732505.1 Cyprinodon variegatus
CAGCATATACCACTCCGCTCATATTCGGTCTGGGGGTTTTATCTTCATCTTACATTAATATAAATTAATCAACTGTAAGATCACCATATGATTCCATATTGACTGTAGGTTGTTAGTTGTTCATTTAAGAAAAAAAAATTACAAGTTACCCCTTAAACTTTGACAATTTTAGTTAAGAGAAAGATTCGGACTGTGTATTTTAGGATATTTCTGCATTTAGTTGATCCAGTTTTGTTTACTGAATCAATGAATTTGTAATTGAGCTCATGCTTAATTGGATAAGACTGCAGGCCTGCATTTAGCCTGATTACTTTCCCCAGGCTCAGTCAAGTCTGGCTTTATCTCTAACCCAGCTTTATGTAAAATAGGCCATTTTTGGTTGGTTATTTTAGTTTTGGGTCTCTTATTCATGTTTAGAGTAAATATCTCTCAGGTTAACCCTTTAAAAAAACAAAAAAAAACAGACATGACTGGTTCACTCATTATCCAGCATTTCAATTCTGCAGTAAAATCTAAAGCTATTATAGGATTAGGAGATTACAAGGCCTTAAAATTAACTTCTATATGCACATGCATTTTGTAGCTTTTGCACAAATAAAGAAGGTGTTTAATTTCAGCTTATTCTTGGATATTTACCTAGTGAATAAAAGCGGCTGTGTAAAGTCGATAAGTGTGAGTATCTGCAAATGTAAGACTCCCAACACCTGTTTCAACCCCCACCTTCTGCATTCAGCGAACCAAAAAGACAGACCCACACGTCTGTGTAAACAGGAAAGGAGTTATGTGAACAGAAATGCTAAATGTCCCCCAGGGAAACGAGGAGCAGTTCATCTTTTTGATTCCCCTGATGATCAGTATTTCAACTGATAGGTTAATGCACATAATAGGTTGTCTATAGTGTTTTTAACAAAATCTAGCATTTGCTTCAAACACATAGGACACTAAAAACTCCTTATACTGATCAAGCAGACATCCGGCGTATTGCTTCCTTGAAGCATCAAAAGCTTCATCCATAAATCATGCGGCAGCAAAGGTAGGTGTCACACAAAGAAATCCATGGAAGCCTTAACAGGTTATCGCTTCTTTCTCTAACCCATAAATCAAACGCAGAGAATGTAGGAGGACACATTTCAGGAGTTTCACAAATGCACAAACACCTCTGTTACTCAGGAGCCGTCTGATGATTTCAAATGTTCGCCGTCTGTAAAGGCAGCCGCAGAGGTTTGAGCTCCGAGCTCCGGCCGCGTGACACCGTTATCGCTGCGGCGCCACAGATTGACACCTGTCACGCCGCATTCCAGCCACCCGGCCCCGCCACGAGTAACAGTGACGGACAGGTCGGCGCACCAAACCTGAGGAAGCCCCCGTGGCTTCCCCAGTCTCCATTATGGAGGTAAAAATAAAAGAGGAGCTGCTTCACTCGTTTCATGTCAATGTCAACTCAATCTAAGGTTATTGTTTATAGATTTATCTCTAAATCATTGGATCATATTTATAAGCTTTAAAATATGTACAATTACTCAATCAGGTGAAAAGGAAACGCAATTATTAAAGTTTCTTTCAATAATTGTCAACATTTTTAAGCATATGTGCACCTTTAGCAATGTTTAATTGGGTTCAAACATGACATTATAGAGAAATATTTCTACTAGCTTCATTTTAAAATGGCAAAGACAACAGAAGAACGGGGAGAAGTGAGCTGATTTCAAATGAATAGGTAGGCAAAACTGTGTCAAATGTGAGAAACAAGGACAGAAAATCACTGAAATATGTCTCGGCTTTATGCACAATAAGGAGTATCATGTGGAAGCAAACATACCTTGAAGTTAGTTGTTTAAAGACTGGAAAAAGGCAACAAATCCCCATGAGAACCATTAGATGCTACACAGACAGCAATATCCTAACACTGTCATGCTTCTTTATTTTTTTAAGGTTCAGTGATGTGCAAAGATACGGATAAAAAGAGAGAATCCAGCTGCAAACAAAAAGGAAGGCCTTATATCTGAAATTTCAAAATATTACAACCTGGCTTTGCCACTGTCAGTACTCCTGTCTGTGTGTTTGTGTTTTTGTCTCCCTTCCTCCACCAGGAGGCGCCT
>NW_015150516.1:1105948-1130006 GCF_000732505.1 Cyprinodon variegatus
AGACAAACACTGGAACTACAGCATACAGACTGGAGTCAAGGATTCAACAACTTCTCTGGAAACATGAGTCTGCAACTAAATCCTCCTCTTCAAGTTCACAAGTCAAATTTCCAACTGAGCCTGAACTAACCACTGTGTCTTCCCCTCACTTTTCAGTTCCGGTTGAGCTGTGTTCAGAGCAACACTTCTCTCTGTATTATCTCTTCAATAAACCTGTCAAACCTTTCCCCTGGTCTCCTTGTTTGGTCTTCTGCATTTTGGGTCTGAACTCTAGTAAAATCACGACAGACACTAATGCCCGGTCAGTCGGTCCTACACGCCGTCCAGCAAGTGAACACACAATTGTGGTGAATATGTCTGATGGTTTATCAGCCTAATCTGAATGTGATTTCAAATGTGCCGATCGGATCTTTCCAAACATCGAAAGGTTGGAACTTTCACATCCATAGCTTCGTCATGACAAATATGGGCAATTCTATCTTAATATTCTGCTGATTTAAAAAAATCATTTTCCTTTGCAATATATCCATAAAATAACAAATAGGTGAAAAAACTGAACCTGAATATAACTCTGTAAACAACATGGCAGTGGCGGATGTAAACACCTGAGATATAGCAATATTTCAGTGGGCGGCATCACCCTCCAACTACTTCAGCTCTTCTTTTGTACCTTTCATCCAAATGCAACCAATAATTCCTAATAATACCGTCTCCAAGGTCTGCTACCATCAAGGGTGCATCCGAACATCCGTCCTAACCCCTCCGTCACTCTATAGAGCGGAGACTATATAGTGGACTTCATAGTAAACTAACGGTTCGGACAGATAATCACTACTTTTCACTCCCCGTTGGTAATGCGACTCCGGCCTCCTGCACGATCCCTGAGCCATCTTTGTTCATTCTCTCTCAGTTTAGGTGCAACTTTTGGGTCCATATTTGTGCTTTTAATAGATTCTCCCTCTAAGTGAATCTTTTATTTTTATAAGACCAGCCATGTTTCATGATGTTTTATTCTAACTGTTATTTTCCTCTTTCTTTTATTTTTACATTTACTTGTAGCACTTTAAATTATGTATGTGAAATGCACTATAAATAATTAGTATTATCTTTTTTTTTCAATAACCACCAGCATTTTTACCTCCAGGTACATGCTTTTAGAACCACATCTAGACTACCAGTAGAGCAGGTGGCACCTGAGCAGGGCGATGATCCAAAATCAATAGAATGATTCACTAGACACAAACAGAACCCAATCCAGTGGTAATATCTGTAAACAGGCCTTAATCCCAGAGAATCCATAGAGATTATGCAAAAATTCCACTTTTTTCAGATCTAACCGAGAAAGATTGACAATCTGTTCACTACAGTCAACTAATTAATGAATGATTAGGTATTGATACGTCTAAATGGTGCTAAAGGTTTGAAAATATGTTGTAAAAACTGTGGCTTCCTGTCTGACAGCCATGGAGCCAGAATTTGTTGCCAATTTTTGTCATGTTGAGCTTTGTTTTCTCAACAACTTTAATTAAAAACTGCCAGATATTTAGGATTTTCAAATATCCCTCCTTTAAGGCGTCTTTCAATGTTTGTGTTTCTGTTCCAAGCGTCGGGGTCGGAGAAGTGGAATAAGCATCCTCATTGAGGAGGACAAGAGCAATGATCGATGCCGATGGCGTAATCAGGCCTTTATTTGAAGGGGGTCGCTGATTCTCAGTCCATCAAGGTTAAGAGTGCGGCACTTGTCACGGCGTGATTTATTATTGCCAGGAGCAGACGAACAACGCCGCACGCCTCCGAGAGGTAGGAGGGAGGTTAGGGATTGAGTCAATGAGTCTCCGCCGTTTGGATTAATAAGCCCAGACGTTATGTGTGAGGCACATTTTGGAAATTAGCCTTGAAAAATTAGCATGCCACCATCAATCGGCATCAAATGATTCAAGGGGCGGGGTCTGGCCTTATTTAAATGGTATTCATCATCACAGGCATGCAGCCTAAAGAGCACCACAGTCATCTCAGTATCTCTTTGTTGTTGGCCGTTCAACTGTGGAAGTGATTGAGTTTCCTCCCGATCCGTCAGTTCTTCGCTTTGACATGAGAATGAAAGTTTAAACTCCTGTTTTGTTTGGAGATTTGACAAATATTAAAAATGAAACATACACAACTTCCTGATAGTGCTGTAGCTTCATCATTTTCTTTGTGAATGGGGAATAAAGTGCTGCGGTGAAAGAGACGTCGCCGTGACGGATGCCTATTTACAAACAGAAGTGCGGCGGGACACTCTCGCCTGTCCGCCAGAACTCTGTGGTATGAGAGACGAATGGAGCGGAAACTGCATTTTTCATCCTGTTCCCCTCCGCTTGCACGGCCCTTACACACCCCACACAACAGGGAACACATGTAATGCATCACTCCGTGATTTCTGACAGCGAGGTGGAGGTAATAACTTTAGGAAGGCTGCTCCGCCAGGCTCGACGCTCTTATGTTGGCCATCGATCTGTTGGGCTGGGAGACAACTCATTTCAGTGTCGTGACTCGCCATGATGGACCGGCGAGCCTCGAACCCCCTCGACCGCTTCCTGCCTCGGCGTTTCCAGCGAGCCGCTGTCAAGGCGACAGCGTGTCGGACGCTTGGTGAGTCTATTGATCTGCCACGGGTGGATGGGCAGAGAGGGAGCGGGGACATTCTCCTCAGGCACTTTCTCTATTTGTGTGGATCTTGTCATGCAGCCACACAGATCTGTCATCACATCTGAGATTTACTGAGCGGACGATACTTTTTTGGGCCCGTTGAACATTTTGATTACAGTGGTTTTTTTTTAAGTGAAATATTAACAGTATTTCTCATTAGAATTCATTCCTAAAGTGAGAAATCTACTTAACTTGAATTAACTCAAGATAAACATGATGTACATCAACTATTTTGCAGCAAATATTTCTCCTTTATGGATAAAGACAACTGAACTAATAAAAAGCATCTAAAGTTTTGAATCAGGTCATCATAGCAGTTATTTCTTTTGCTATTCTGAAAGTTGTGGATGTTTCTCTGGATGTTTCTCTCATCTAATAAATGGGTCTTGAATAGGGCTTTCCTGGAAGCAGAGGAAATAAATCAGACATTTATATCTGGTGCGTTAGAGCAGGGCCGTTTCCCAAACCTACAGCAGGACGACCATCAAACACCAGGACAGTTCTCCATTTCCCAGACTTCTAGAACGACCTTTACTATCATTACCACATATATCCAATTAAGAATAATAATAATAATAAAAAAATGTTTCAGTAATTTGGTTCAGAAAATAATCTTAAAGTTTTTTACACCCGGATTTATTTTATTTCAGTATTTGGTACAAGTACAAATACTTCGTTACTGTACTCAAGTAGATTTTTCTGATATTTTTACTTTACTTTACTACTTATTTTTATGCCGACTTTTTACTTCTACTCCTTACATTTTTACACAAATATCTGTACTTTCTACTCCTTACATTTTAAAAAATTGGCTCGTTACTTTAGTTTTGAATCATTTCAATGGAGTTACCGTTATTATTTTTCACGTCATCAATACCAAATTCAATCTAAATGGATGGGAATCTACGTTGCATTTGACGCACCACTACAAGATGAATCGACAGATTCGGCGGTATTCATTCGCGGCAAATCATTGCAGCTTGGTGGCGGTGGCGTTAGCATAGTAGCATGGACGACGAGATGATTGAAAATGAACACAACGGAGATCTAGTCCTATTGGCAGACATCCATTTAAAATGTAGGCAACGGCATGAAAAAAGTGGTTTCTACTTTTACTTTTATACTTTAAGTAAATTTATAAGCCTGTACTTTGTTACTTTTACTTGAGTAAAGAAGTTTAATCAGTACTTCCACTTTTACCAGAGTATTTTTTAACACAAGTATCTGTACTTTTACTCAAGTATGGAAAGTGAGTACTTTTGCTATCTCTGATTACCACATATATCCAAATAAGAATAAAAAAATTTATTTATTTTTTTTTCAGTAATTTGTTTCAAAATATTAATCTTAAAGTTTTTTAGACCCGGATTTATTTTATTTCAGTATTTGGTTTTATTAATTTTACAAAGATCAGTACAATATTCATGCCTTGAAGATTTTTTATTTTTTTTATCAAATATTATGTAATCGCTCTTTTCACTGCAATCATAGGGAAGACTGTTGATTTGACAGACATCCCGCAGACCCATCTTCACCTATCGGGTAAGACGCAAACAGTCAGGATGAAGTCTGTTGTTCAGAGTTCTGCATCCAAATATATTTATAGAAAGTAGAGTGGAAAGAAACAATCCACTCTACAAATATGCTCACACTTCAGGTATAAGATAACGGTTGTGAAGAAAGGTCCATTCAAGAGTTTGAGTGCTGTTGAAGACCAACAGCTCTCAAGGCAAGGCAAGGCAAGGCAAATTCATTTGTATAGCACAATTCAGTACAAAGACAATGCAAAGTGCTTTACATGATTAAAATACAGGAAGATAAATAAAATATAATAAAAAAATGCAGAAACAAAAAAGACAAACAGTTGGACTAAAAAAAATATGTTTTAGTTGAACTGTTTAACTAAAACAGTCAAAGGCAATCCTAAAGAAATGTGTTTTTAGTCTTGATTTAAAGGAACTCAGGCTTTCCGCACTTTTACAGTTTTCTGGAAGTTTGTTCCAGATAAGTGGAGCATAGGAACTAAATGCTGCTTCTCCATATTTAATTCTGGTTCTAGGTATGCAGAGCAGGCTGGAGCCAGAAGATCTGAGTGGTCTGGAGGGTTGATACACTGATAGCAAGTCAGACGTATCCAGGACACGAGCTACAACTGTCATGTTTTGTATTAAAGACAGAAAAATTGCTAAAATGTTTGGTTCTATTTAAAATATAAATTAACTATGCATTTAAATTCAGAACACCCCAATCACTTCTCTTAGAATAGGTAGTTCAGATATATATATTCAGCTTTTATTGTCTTTACACTGTCACAAGTAGAGAGCAATGAAATGAACTCTCCGTGTTTAGCCCATCCCATTGGGAAGCAGTGGGCTGCCATTTGTGGCGCCAGGGAGCACTGTGGGGTTAAGGGTCCTTGCGTGGCAGTCTGTGGGAGTGGGGCTCGAACTCAGAACTTCTGGATTCCACGCACAATTCCCTAACCACTAGGCAGCCACTCCCCGTGACTATATACCATAAGATATCAGGTCCAAGACGACAATCAAGACATTTGTTCCCCAGTCAACCTTCCACATTTTAAGAAACCTTCTGTTCAGGAGGGATACATTTCTCTTCCAGGGATTTCTAGACCTGCTGCAGGATGTTCTCCAAGTAGGATCTTCTTAGATAGCATTCACTTTGAGACATCTTGATTCTTCTGACCATCACTCAAAGGAGAAACAGCTCTGACGGAGAGGGAGAAGTCCATCTTTCTCTCTGATTGAGAACCAGCAGGTAAAAGAGACATTTTGCCAATGAAACAAGACAATTTATACTTAAAATAAGAAAACACAATTGCATTGACTTAGTTCAAGTGCATATTCTCTAATGATCTCATTCTAAGAGTAAAAATACTCATTCCATTGGCAAACTATCTCATTTACCTACTTAGAATAAGGATAAATACACTTAATTTAAGAAGTTTTTACTTATTTCTAGATCGTTTTTGCAGTGGCATCACTTTTGGCTGTAAATCAGACTGGAGATCATGGAATCCATGCATTCATTAGAACCTCTCCATGAACTCCACCATCGGATAACCCAAAAAAGGCCTGTTAGGATCCAAAAGTTGGACTTTATGGAGAAAACTAATGTTTAGAGTAATGTTTGACCAAAGAAAATATAAAAGTGCTTTTATTTGGGATTAAAAAATAAAGACTGAACCTCTGGTAAAGGTCTCTTTCCACAACAGGAGCATTAGCGTCCCGACTGTCGGTTTGTTGTGTTTGGTGTTGCGGCCCCGAGGCGGTTCAGGTCATCCCGATTTCAGCGCAAGTGTTGAACCCAACACCTGACCCCGAGGCTCTACCACGGAGAGCCAAACCCAACGTGACACACGGCTCCAAACGGGCATAAAACACTCGCCCTGAGTTCTGCTGCATTTAAAAAAGAAAACACCCTCAGCTACATATTCATGGTGTCAGACGGAGAGCACGTGTAAGGTAAAACAAAGGCTACTGATTTCCTGCTCATTATGATGAATGAGCGCGAGCGCGAGGCGCTGAATGCAATTATGTTTTCCTGAATGCTTGTGAACGCAAGGCTCAAGTCAGGAGGAGTAATGCAAATTGTGCTGTCACTTCGTCTCTTGCAGGACGGTTGGATGAATGTGTGTGAGGTGAGAGAACGGGGAAGGTGGGGGGGCGAGGAGGGCGGGGAATCAGGCCGGATCTCCTCAGACACGTTCATCGGTAGAACCTCGGGGCAAAGCTGAGCCTCAACCTGAACTTGAGAGTTCATTTTGTTTCTCTCCGTCTGGAGCTAAAGAAATAGCCTCAGGATACTACAAGTGTTTTTTTTTTTTTCTTCCTTTTTGCTTGTCTGTTCATTTAATGTTTCAGGAAAATCTCTGAAATTACAGACAGGAAAAGGTAAATCACAGGCGAGGAGGCTTTATTTTTCCAACGTCTTTTTTTTGTTTATGCCGTGCAGCTTTAGGGTGGAAGTGTGCTAATAAATCAGACTAGACAAAGGATGAAAACCCTCAAAATAAGCTCATATATACCCGAGCACTGCAGGCATTTCCCTCAACGGGTTAGTAATCCACGTCTCAATAAAATAATCACAACATTTTCCTGCCAGAGCGGTAAAGCCAGAGGTTGAAGAGGGCTTTGAATGCAAATCGTTTAAAACCTCCATTACAGGTAAAAAATGATTTTACTGTTACTTCCTGGCTTTCAGTGGTTCTGAGTATTAAGTAGAGGAGGTTTAGAGAAAAAAGTTCATTAAATACCACGGGGATTAGCAGACAGAGTTAAACCTCCGGTACCTGCTTCTCCCCGTGTGGCTTCTTTCCTCTTTCTCTAAAAGTACATCTTGAACAAGCTGCTTGAGAGGGAAAAAAAAAAAAAAGGAGATGAACTTAACCCCTCTGGAGAGCTTCACCTGAATGGTAATGAAATCAGCCAATTTAGGCTGAAACATAAACTCAAAGGGGGGAAGGACGGCGCTGAAGCATGCACTCGAATCTGGGAATTTAAGAGAGAGCTGCATCGAAGCACGGCGGCGGCTGCGGTGGAGTAAGGGGGGGAGAGAGGGGGTAGGTTCTGCAGAGGTGAGCAAATCTGTAGAGGGAGAGCAAGTCGCCTCATCAGGCGTAGATTTTACTGCCCCTGTTGCTCTAATCCTGACAAGCAGTCGGGCGTTGGGGCAGCCGCACCTCCCACCTCGCCTCCTTCCAGCTGCCCTCTCATTCTCTCCGAGAATTTCCAACTCCTGCCTTGAGCACACTCACTCCAAGTAACGATGACGACACTGATTTGGACTCTCCCTTTGAGCAGGATAACAAATCAATACCTGAACTCCAGGAGCCTTTCAAGGCAGCAGAAAGTAGCCAAGTGAAAACAGCAATCGAACGCGGCGCAGAAGCTTCGGCTCTGAACAAACAAAGCAATGCAACCGTCCGTATTTGGGTCTAATTAAATGCTTAATGCCAATAATATTGCAGTAATGTGATGCTAATTATGGGGTAATTATGTAAACGATGGTTAACTATGATGATCAACGCTCAAATTAGTATTCAAATCATTGCAGCGAGGGGGCCCACCTCTCGTAATTGCATTAAAAGATGTACACAACTTTGAAAGGCAAGCAGAGGAACCTTTTTTTCTTCTGCAGGAAAATGTGCAAATCACCAAGCAACACAGAAGCACCCCCTCCTTGAAATCCTCCACCTCTGTACTATCTTTTTTTTTTTTTTTAAAGGCAGAACCCACAGAAACATCTGTTAAGTAGGAGCAAATGTCAGCTAATTATTTCACCAAAGCATGTTTTTAATTGATCAACAGGGGAACAGCTGTAGAGCGTGTTCTCGCGTCACAGAGCCAGGCAAACGAAGACGGAGGTGGTGTGGGGGGGGTGAGGAGACAAGAGAGCAACCGGAACCCTCCTTCACTTTTTACTCCAAAGCTCCACGAAAAGCACTGACCTCTCGCTGTAATTACTCCAACACGACGCCTTGACGAGTCGAGTGGGGGGCACTCGTGTTAAAACCTTCAGGAAGCCGATATTAACAGGTTCATCTTACATTTGGAGACCTCCACTCTCCACTCTGACTGCTAAACATCTCAAGTCTTTGTTTCACTTCATACTTGGCTTTTCTCACTGATTTTCGAACAGATTTACTTTGATTTATTACTCAGGATTTAAAGATTTATAGGTTGTGGATGTAAAAAAAAAAAAAAACACTGAATATCAAAAATCACACCTGCTGCTCAGCATTTATGTTAAAAATAATAACAAAAATATGAGACACTCCTCTCCTGATTTTGGAGGAGCTGCAGAGATACACAGCTCAGGTGGAAGAATCTGTTGACAGATAATAAATCTTATTGAGGAGGCAATGAAAAGAAAAATGGTGGCAGCATCAAGCATTTTTAGACGGAAAGGAGTAGTGCAAGGATTGATGAATTGTAATCGGATAAACCAGACTAATGGGCCTTTCAGACAGGCTGCGACGACCGCACTGCTGCGCTGTGAAACCCATTCTTTTCAATGGCTTGCGCCGCGCCAGGGTGGTTTATCGCTGCGTCGAGCAAAGCGCAAGCACAGCGCAGCGCACCGCTTCGCGAGCAGGCCAGGTCAAAGTTGAACTATGTTGAACTTTGACCGCGGCGCGCCGTGACGAATACACGCGTGGCCAACAGAAACCATCGGCTGGAAAGACCAGGAAGCAAAATGGAGGAAAAGCTTATACTGTGTGTGTCTGAATTCCCCGAACTATATGACACAAGTTTGCAATTTCTTTCACAATCGGGAACTCCCCAAGCTGCTCTCTGGACCTGAGTGTTTCGTGCACCCACAGCCTCTTCTTTCTTGCTGCTCTTTTTCTTCGAACTAGCAGGGCTAGTGCTAGTGCTTGCTTCTTCGCACGGGTCAGATACATATTTGCTGCTGACCAAAAGCTGGAACAACAAACAAATGACTAGACCCGGCAACCCAGCCGGCGCAGCGCAGCGCAAATGCGCTGAACCCCGCGGCCAGCGCAGCGCAAATCGCTTCCTATCTGAAAGGCCCATAAATGTGAGATGAATGAGACATTGGAAGATTGTTGATGAGAACAAGCCGTTGTTTTTCAAACCATGTCTGTGCCTATTGGCCAACGCTCTGACCAATGAGAGCAACTGACTGTGACGCTGTAAGCGCGACAGAAAGCTGGTGGCGGAGTGTAAACAAACAGCCTGTCGGTAAAACGCGGAATACGTCCTTCTTCAAAATAAATGAGCGTAGAGCCGCTTCCTGCTCACGTTTCAACGTAAACCCGAAGTCTAATCCTTCCAAAACTGATTCCAAAGCTGAGTCAAACAAGAACGGTTCAATAGTTGCTGCCATCTTCCTTGTTGTGTTTTCTCCAGCGTCGTGCAGCTTTGTCGTCACGCCCTTAAAACCCCGCCCGCTTTGCATCCAAAAATTCAAAACACATCTCTGCGTTGTGATTGGCCCGCCAGTTCTAGGGCCTGGGGCATGATCGAGGCTAGCCCACTCACAGGCAAACATGATTTTGGCCGCTAGTTTACTGGGCTAGATGAATTGATGAATTGGTGAACGGATGGAAATATAACAGATCAAAGCAGTCTTGTGTTATAGAAAGGCCTAGTCAAAGTCAAGAACTTGCTACAACTGTTTAAGTGTAAAGATACTAATACCTGTGCACTGTATGTGACGGATGGCAGAAAACTGAGTTTTATTCATGTTACTAAACTATGGGAAACTAAAAAAGAAAATGGAACAATTATGAGATCGCTGGTTTTAGGGAATAATGAAAAAATCTGGTTTGATAATTGTTTGGCTTTTCTATGATAAAACTAAGCCAACCTAAATTTCTTTTCTACCCAAAAGATGTACCTTTTTTTTTATTTCTACACACATTTAAAAATTGTGACCAGATAATGAGACCATAAGAAAATTCTCCAAATTCCCTAAATTATTGTGTGAAATTTGTCGCTTTCTTAAAAAAAGAAAAATATAAACTGTTATAAAATAACAGCAATATTAGGCTTCAGCTGTCCTTTCAAACTTTATAACACACTTTAAAAATGAAAATAAAAGGCTGTTAAAAAAACAAAAAACAAAGAATAAAATAAATAATTTGTAGGAGAATATGATCTTTTGCATCTTTAACAGGCTTTGGTTTAGTTTATTCTTTTTTTCCCCCACTTCAACAGGTGAGCAGGACCCACACTGAGCTCCCAGCAGCTCCAGGAAGTGCTGGCATAAAGGTGTCCACAGGGGGACATATGCTTTGTTCTTCTTAGGTTATATTCAAAAGAAACAGAGAGAAACCCAGGCCAACGCTTCCAGGTAGACGCGTCTCATCCCTGAATAACGTCTGACAGGCACAGAGCGTCTGATTCGCTGTGAGCTGGCTGCTTGGCGAAGGGAAAACACCGTATTGAGCTGATGATCCTGGTTCTGTCACATTCAGGTAGGGCCAAAAAGAAGAGGTGAGGGCCCAGAGAGACACACAAATCTGGGTTATTCATTGCAGACGCTGTCGCTTTAGGCTGGGAGTCAGCAGGAGAGGAGACATCTTGTGCACAAGTAGAACTTAGCATGTAGCATCTACAATAGTCATCAGAGTAGCATCTTTAATTCAAATGGAGGGACTATAGAGTAGTTACAATTTTTTTTTTTGTTATTTATTATCTTTTTTATGTATTTATTTTGTATATATTTTATATATATATATAAAAAAAGGAGTAGTTACAAGTACCTGCACCTTTGAATCAGCCTTATAGCATTTATTTTTTACCAGTTGTAAATACTAAACTGCTAGGCTGGTTAGAAAAGTCTTCAAAAAGGTATCTTCCTTTTCTTTTCCTCTTTATGACGGAGGTCTGACATTTTAGTTGGACATAACAGCTCATCCAAAAAAAAAAAACATGCATTATTAAAGATTAATACTGACGTATGAAATAAAAGGCAAACTGCTGGAAAAGTCTACAAGCTAAGACCAAAGGCCAGGATGCTAAAAGTAAATATAAATCAAAATGTGAAAGAAAACTCCCCATCATTTCAATTATATCCAACTTAAGACCCATTTATGTAAGGAGGGAAAAGGTTAATTTAAACAAGTTAATTGAAGGTCTGCGTAAATCCTAAAAGCAGCTCTGAAATTACACATTTATAGAGCCAACATAACACCATGTAGGTATATTGTTTTCTTCTTCAATCATAAATTAAAAACAGTTTTTAAAATATAAATGACAAACTTTTCCCTATTCACAATAAGACCTTCTAAATACCAATAAATCTAAAAGATCCCAGAAACCAGTAAATCCTTATCTGATCAAAAGTAATCCAGGAACAGATGAGAAACTAAATCACTGATGTAGAGAGAAACACAACCAATTCATTGAGAAAATAAGGAAGAGTTGAGATCCATCAGAGTAGAGGCCGGCCAACCAAAATTACTCCAAGAACCCATCACTGCAAAAAAATGAATAAATAAGTAATTTCCTCTTAAAATAAGTGAATTTTTTCTTGAATTAAGGATCTAAGTGAGACACTTTGCCAATGGACAAAGACAATTTACATTTAAAATAAGAAAAAACAATTGCATTGTCTTAATTCAAGTGCATTTTATCTAGATACCTTATTTTAAGTGTAAAAATACTAATTCCATTGGCAAATCATCTTATTTACCTGCTCAAATTAAGGGTAAATACACTTAATTTAAGACATTTTTACTCATTTTGAGATCATTTTTGCAGTGGCATGTTCACAACTCATCCAGGAGGTCACAGAGCACAGAAGAATAGTATTTACATATAAAGTTCTACAGGCTTTGCTTCCTTAGTAAAAGTTAGTGTTTGTGGTTCAAAAATAAGACTAGAAACTATGAAAAAAAAAGCAATTACTGACCCAACAACACTGATGATCCTCTAAGACTTGTAAAAAAAAAAGAGTCTTTGGCTCAGATTTTCTGAAACATCACAGAGGTCAATCTAAGAGTCTGGCAATTTCTTTGTCTTGCACCAGAGAAATCAACAATTGGATGTCCATCGTCCTTTTCCAACCCTCTCTTTGTTCTCCAGTGTTTTCATGGATTTTTTTTTTTAATTAATGGGTTTTGTGTTTGCCTATTTGTATCATGATGAGTAGCACTTATTGAAAACGAGTTCCAGGATTGAGTTGTAGATGCTTAGAAGCTGAACCACAATCCTCCCACTCTGTTAAGTGATGGCTTTTCCCATTAAACAAAGTTGGCTTCCTTCAACCTTCTTTTAAACCATCTCTCTGTCAAAATTCTTAACAATTTGTCCTCTGTTCTTTAGGTTCCAGTTTATGGCTGAATCTTCCCCGCAGCTGCTGGTTCTTCTGTTATGCCATGAGTTTGTGTAGTATTTATTTGGTTTCTCCAATATACTAATCTGAGTAGTCCTTGCTGTTCTAGAAGGCATAAATAATAACAAAAGCTTTGTTTTGGGTGTTCTGTCTTTGACATGAAGTACTTTCTGTCTGTGTGTTGTTTGGTTTCAGATTCACGGCCATGTTTGCACTGCAAAAACAATCCAGAAATAAGTAAAAAAATTCTTAAATTAAGTATATTTACCCTTAATTTGAGCAGAAAAATAAGATCATCTGCCAATGGAATGAGTATTTTTACTCTTAAAATAAGATAGTTAGATAATATTTACTTGAAATAAGACGATAAAATAGTTTTTTCTTATTTTAAAAGGAAATTGTCTTGTTCCATTGGCAAAGTGTCTTACCTATCTCCTCAATTCAAGGAAAAACGCACTTATAACTTATTGAGATTTCTATTTTTTGCAGTGTGGTTAAGTAAAAATTCTTCAAGTCTCTCAAAAACTCCTGACATGTATGGCATTACATTTTTTTCCCCCATGTGTTAGATACAGTGTTGTTCAAAAGATCTACACACTGCAAAAATGATCTAGAATTAAGTAAAAATTTCTTAAATTTAGTGTATTTACCCTTAATTTAAGTGCGTAAATACGATGATTTGCCAATGAAATTAGTATCTTTACTCTTAAAATAAGATAATTCGATAATATGAACATGAAATAAGACAATGCAATTGTTTTTTCTTCTTTTAAATGTAAATTTTCTGGTTCCATGTTCCAAAGTGTCTCACTTTCATCCTCAATTGGAGAAAAAATGCACTTATTTTAAGTAAAAATTAATTAATTAGATTTCCATTAGATTTTGCAGTGCAGGTGCCTGTTGCGCCTGTAGAGCAGAACTAAGATATTATATGAGCTATCTCTATAGTTATGCTGCTATAGGCGTAGACTTATGGAGGACATAGGGACATCATTCTGCTTCATTCTATCTCTATTCTCCCACTCTGCAGAATCTGTTAGTTCAATCTCTAACATTATACTCTCTGCTTTTCCTCATAGTAGCTTCATCTGGTCTGTTCCTGTTTGGCTGTGACTCCATCCTGGAGGGAAATATCAGCTGTGCTGCTGCCATCAACACCTTGGTTATAGATGTTGGAGATATGCCTGTTTTTCCAGTGTAGTCCTGTTTCTCTGACTGTAACTGGCTGGATGTGCTCTCCTCATCCTCTGACATCGGAGCTGGCTCGGAGCTCGTCTGCCTGGCTGTGTGTTTCCTGGATGGGGCCGCCTTTTACAGCTGCTTTTTGTATCTCTGCTTCTGTCTCCTTGACCCCCAGTCGGCCTCAGCAGATGGCCGCTCACAGTGAGCCTGGTTCTACTGGGGGTTTCTTCCTGTTAAAAGGGAGTTTTTCCTCTCCACTGTCGCTACAAGCATGCTTAGTGCGAGGGATTGCATTCAAGTCAACGAGTCGATGCAATCAACTGGTTTTCCTTGGATAGAAAACTTTGAATCAATCTGACTGTTTGATCTGATGAACTGTAAAGTGCTTCAAAATGACATGTGCTGTTAATTGGCACTATATAAATAAACTGAAATGAATTGAATTATATCAAACATAGAATTCAGAGATGTTGAAGTTAACTTGATGGTCTGGGGCTCAAAAAGCTACACAACTTACTACAGTTGATAGAAAAGAAAATCCAGAAGGGTAATATCCAATTAGCCAATTAGCTCATTGAGCAGCAACAATTTATGGGACCTTGCAGGGGCCTTTTCAAAGCCTCGACTTAAATTTGACTGAATTCCATGGTTTGATGATGCCTGGAAACTTTTTTGCGTGTCTATTTATTCCTTAATAGATTCTCTTAGTATCTTAAAACTAATCAGTTCTTCTTAGTTTCATAAGAAAATATTCAAATGTGACATTAAAGCAGAAAAAATCAGTACAGTGGAAAATATTTGTTGACAGCTCTTTAGATTTCAGGTTGTTTTTCTTTACTACACCATTTTCTACTCCTGAAAACACTGCACATTTACTGGTCAATAAGCCTTTGCTGCTTCCCTCCCAGAATGAAAAGGTTGAGGGGAAGAAAGATGAAGAGCGAACACAGGAGGAAGAGAGAAATCTTCCAACTGGCAGGAGTATGGACTAAGGGGGAAGCTCAAGCATGACTAAAAAGTACATTCACCGCTAGTCAGTGAATTCTGCTCCCTATTTGTCACTGCCACCTTGGAGAGCAGTAAGCATTAATAATACATGGGAGTTGGGGGAATCTATTAGAGGCTATCCTTGCGGAGAGGAATCAGACGTAGGCAGGGCCAGTGGAGCTGTTAGGCTCCGGGTGGGAACACGAGGAGACGGAGAGAGGGGCGGAAAGCCACGCTGCTCTGACCGTACCGCTCTTATTTATTGAAGAGGTTTTTAGAGAGGGGTTGGGGGTTGACGGAGGTGCCAGGTGGGGCTCAAGTGATGCATCATGAGAGGAAGAAGGAAGGACTGGTGAGAGGAACCTCAAGACACGGCTGTAATTGAGTTCATTGATCAAATCCAAGTGGAGGGATGTAAGGTGGAAACAATGAAAATAGAGGCATGCTGTTATCTAACGGTGCGTTCAAGCAACTCAACAAACTCAAAGGGGTCCGGTTGTTTTGTTAAATCGGGAGGATTCAGGTCAATTCTAAACTCATTTCATCTTTATTTTAACTAATCCCAGCAGAAACATCGGTAATATTTGCTTTGAAAAAAGCTTTCCACTAATGCCAAACTGTTACAACTTCGTGGTACAGTAGTACCCATTCATAATGTCCCCACTTTCCTTAAAGGCATACTATGTAACATTTTTCAGTTAATTAATGTGTTCCATAACGTTTTGGATGATAAAATGAGTCATTTCAGGTTGAACAAAGGTTTTCTCGGCCGCCCTGGTGGTCTGTAGGGGAAATACCGCACTTGCAATTGCAGGAGCCCTCGGCCCGCACCCACAGGCTCAGAAGTCTCGCAAGAGTCAGTCTTGCTTTACGGCGAGAACTGCTAAACGCCCCCAGTTAAAAGCATGCTCGTTGCTAGCGCAGTGGCGATAGCAACGAGTGAAAACAGTGAAAGCCCATGTCAGAGCAGGCAAGAAAGAGTAAAAGGGCTCCGGACAGAGAGAGGAGTCGTACATGGGTGAACACCGGGCAAGCTTTTTCCGAGTGGCGAGAGCTAAAATAAAAAGAAGGCTGCAAGGCTGACGCGGACCTCGCGTTTCTGCTGATTCGATTGTAAGTAACATTGGAATGGTTTCTCTCTCTCTGTGTGCATGTTCATACTTTCACTGTGTTAGTCATTCATTGCGTTCGCCTGTCTGCTAAGCTCAAAACAACCGCGCCTGGCTTGACGGAGAAACCAGGAGAACATCTGAGCATATTTACGACAGTGCACTTTTACTTTCGCCCTCTGGGGGGAGCCTCGCTGGAAAATCAACCCCGGTTGCATAGTTTACATTTAAAGGGCCCTTGGCTGGTCCCCTACAATTCCTTTGTAAACGTCAATCTTCTTACTAAACTATTCTTTCTGTCATGATATGTGGACATTAAGAGAAGAGAAGCGTTATCTCCTGGTCAGACCCTGTAATTTAGTGAAAGGATGGAAGGGCCAGTGGCTGGAAGTTGGAGGGGATTCTGCAGAGAGTTGCAGGGAAGTAGGCTGCCATTCAGCCGGTTTTTGACTGGGAAGAGCCATTTTGAATGGCTGCTATTGTATATAGATATCTTACAGACAGATGAGGTTTGGGGCCAGACTTGGCTGTTTAGGGATCTCTGAAAATCTGTATGATATATCCATGTTTTCAAAGTTGGAAGGAGATACTAACCTCACAGCATAATACCGCCTCCACCATGCTTCAATGCCGGTATGTGTCTTTCCCCCACATTTTGTAAAGGGTGTGCAAATGTTTAACTATGTTTACTCATACAATAAAACATTTACCACAAGTATTTTTTTTTTTGGGAGATTTTAGCCCAGATTGGTGTTTTTATGTTTTCTTTGGAAGAAAATTCTGCTAGGACTCCTCGTCCCCCACAGTTCCCTGCTTCAGACAGTCAGGTGTTTCAAACACGTCCAAGGCCAATGCCGTATAAACTCTTGCACTTCTACAGACATTTTAAAAGATGCACTGAGAAGTTCAGGGATGTTAAGCATGGAGGTCACCTGTGCATTAAAGTCAATCACAAAACCTGTTATTTGCAGTGCTATAGTGAAGTAGACGTAAATACATCATGAAAAATCACATTTTTTACCAAATTTTATTTAAGTTAAACAATTAGTAGTTATCTTATGCTACATTTCTATTCTCTTTAATTATATATGTAGGGTGGATGGATGGATGATATATACAATTTCTATTTTATTTAGATAAATACATATAAAATAGGATAAAAAACACAAAATTAGATAGACAAATATTAATAGATCAGTCAAAGATCTTCTGTATTTTTCCGTTCTGCTTCTGACAGAACTATGGCTGCTTTCCTGAGCCACCATGGTGCCTCTAAGCCACTGCAATGTACTTTTTTATTTTTAAATTTTGCTGGCTGGCAAATTTTGTTTTATTCTGGAAGTGCAGCCCGGAAAAAATAATTCCAGAGGCTTGAATTGGCCCCCAGGTCATACTTTGGTCCCTCCTGCTCTGTATGAACTGAACTTTGCTTCAGTTCTCTGAATTGCCATCAGGTGTAAACTAAAAAGACTGCAGCAAACAGATTGCTGTTCCTTTTTGGTGTTTTATAGGATACACAACATATTGCTTTTTTAATGATTTATTGTGGTCTCATTTCTTTATGTCGCAGTAAAATTTATTTTAATCAGCATTCTGCAAACCTTACAGGTTCAAACAACATAAAAGTAAAACAATCATCAGAGAACAAAAAGAAACCAGTTTGACCGGTTTCAGACATGTTTCTCCACATGACGTCTCTCCGTGTCACCACACACCCCCTCTCCTACATTTTGGCCAGGTCTGAGGACTTTGTGAAGGTGGGAGGGTGAAGAAATGCTGAAAAAAAACTAAAAAGAGGAAGTAAAAGTGGACCATTTGTTGCTTCAGATGTGCTGCTAATCCTTTGATCGAACCTCTTATGCTCTTCAAACTTGCGAGCGGGGCCAAGCCACTAATGAAATTCTGAGGCCGGCAGATAGGCCTCGAGCCGGAGCGTGACAGAGTCCATCTGGTGTGCTAAAGTCCCCCTCTGCTCTAAAACACTTTGCTCTATATAACTCTATGGGAACACTTTGAAGTGTCGTTGCTGTATTTAAGCCGCTGTATTGGGGCCAAGTCCGCTCTGCTCCTACCTGAAATTAGACACCGCATTAGCCATGCCATGTATATTTTAATAGTAATAAGTCACTTCCCATTACATTCCTGGCGCACTGGAATAAAAATAAGCACGTCATGATGAAACCGTCAGCTTGTCCAACAGTCTCTTCACGACATTTTTCATTCGGAGCCACCTGCTCACATTTGGAGGGGGACCTGCTGGACGGCTTGAGGTGTGGGGGGGGGGGCTGTTTCTCCGGAGCAACAGACACAAAGACTTTAAGAGTGTCTGGAGACAGCAGATGGTGGAAGGAGTCAAACACTTTCAACGTCCTGTTCCGAAAATGACAGGGAAAAAAAAAAAATGGAACGAAACTAATAAACCTGTTAAAGCTATACTTGAAATTAATCAGGGTATTAATTCATTAGTTTGTGTAAGATTTTACGCTGGAGGCAAATGTTAATGCAACACCTGCAGATGTAAAGGAAGACTACTCATCCTTTGAGAGTAAATGTGATTTTATGGAACAAAAAACAGGCATTCATTTTAAATTTGGTCACATTTTAAGAAAAAAAACTCCAATCGAGTCAAAGGGAGTTTTTCTTACAAGCTTAAAGTAGTTGTAATTTAAACAGTAAAGTGACAAATATACTGGAAAAATTCAGGTATGACTTAAACTTAAAGACTTAGACTTAAAAGTGGTGCACCTTTTTTTCTTTTACCTGTTACAATTAAATAAAATCGGGTGCAGCCAATTGCCTATTTATGTTTCTACTAACATAAATAAAAAGAAAAACTTTAGAACCTTAAGCACATGGAAACATGGTGGCAGTAGCACAATGATGTGGGGCTGCTTCAAGCAGGACAAGTAGTTATGCTGCTATAGGCTCAGACTTCCGGAGGACATAGGGACCCCTATTTTATTCTGTTAGTTCAATCTCTAACGTTCTGCTCTCTCTGCTTTTTCTTATAGTAGCTTTGCCTCGTCTGTTCCTGTTTGGCTGTGACTCCATCCTTGAGAGAAATATCAGCTGTGCTGCTGCCATCAACACCTTAGTTTATAGATGTTGGAGATCAGCCTGTTTTTCAGTGTAGTTCTGTTTCTCTGACTGTGACTGGCTGGATGTGCTCTCTTCATCCTCTGAAATGGGAGCTGGGATGGAGCTCGTCTGCCTGGCTGTGTGTTTCCTGGACGGGGCCGCCTTTTACAGCTGCTTTTTGTATCTCTGCTTATGTCTCCTTGAATCCCAGTCAACCCCGGCAGATGGCCGCTCACATTGAGCCTGGTTCTGCTGGAGGTTTCTTCCTGTTAAAGGGAGTTTTTCCTCTCCACTGTCGCTACAAGCATGCTTGGTGTGAGGGATTGCATTGGAGTCAATGAGTCGATGCAATCAACTGGTTTTCCTTAGATAGAAAACTTTGAATCAATTTGACTGGATTATCTGGTTGAACTGTAAAGTGCCCTTAGAAGACATTGTGAATTGGCGCTAAAGCAAATAACTGAATTGGATTTATTTGAATTGAACAATCCCCCTAAACGCACGGATGAAGCTATGATCAGGACCCAGCAGCCTTTCCAACTTAAACAGCAAGGTTTCCAACTTAAAAAAATTTATTCATGGTGAAATTAAACCGGCACAATTGAGTAGCTAAAAACAAGCAAATGAAAAAGTTTTGTTAAAAGCCTAAAGTTTGTACCCCCCGCCCCCAAACAAAATATTCCTTTCATCATCAGTGTCCTGTTGTGGCAATTCTAAGCAAACACCGCATGAAAACACAGAAACTCTGCTATACCAGGCTTTTATCTGTTGCTCTGCTCAGGTTTTTGTCAGTTCTAGCTGAAGCCGTGCAGAGCAACAATGGATGGCCCAACGAGCCAATGGTTACAGACCGGCTCTGGTAGATTTAAAAACTGATAAGGAATTATTTGCTCTAGAGCGTATATATTTAGCAAAGAATAATGTATAGATATCTCTATGTCTGGTCAAGTTAAATTTTCAAAATAAAAGACCAGTGATTGTTAGGTATTTCAGGGTAGTCTGTTTTTGCTCAGAATAGCAGAATTCCACCAGAACATACGACAAAAGCAGAGAGAGCGGGTTAAGCAGTCAATAGAGGGCAAAGCGACAAGTTTATGAAAGCTGAGATAAGAAAACAAAAAATTAGCGTTCAGCCTCCAAAGATCCTGCTCACCGCAAACCGTAAAATTCTTTATGTCTAAAGAGTAACGCTTGACATTAGAAAGCTGGGCTATAAACAAGACAATGACAAGAGAAAGTCTCATGTTTTATCTAAACAGATTAGCATGTACAGTAGAAATATATTTAAATTTGATTTAATTCATAAAAGAAAGTGTTCCAGTTGAGCTTATGGGTCAAAATCCTTTTTTCTGATTTATGCTTAAGACACAGTGGTGGTAGCATCATGCTGTGGGAATCTATCTATGATGGCTAAACACAAATGCATGCATATTTTCAGATTTATGTGGGTACCTCACATGATGCACCACTTTTGGTCTCTGTTAAATCACAGTAGATCTCTTTAGAGTACCTTGAAGGTGTGAAAAGGTGTGAATACTTTTATTTTTGGAGCCTTTACCAGAAATCATTCCAAAGCTGCTTGTTGTGGATATGTCTTATTAGACTCCAAACACTGGCTCTGTTAGATTACCTACAATGTATTGGCAGCTCCATAGAAGAACCTGCAGAACTTTTTACTTGTGCCAAAAATACGAGCAACCTTGATGACCACAAACCTGCTTGAAGGAGCGAACCACAGAAAAAGTTGACATGCTTTCACCCAAACTATTGTTTTGTTTTTCTTAAACCCAAACTCACCAGGACCGGGATCGAAGCAGTATTTTTATTCCCCTCCACGCATCTCCACACTTGTCAGACCTGCGTAGGAACCCTGATCCCGTCTGGTAGCTCTTGTTTGAAAGCATGCCTGGTTGCACTGACCCGATCCATACTCCACACATCCCTCCTTCGCCTGGGAGGATCAAACACACACAGCCTAACATGCAAGGATGCACGATGATGCTAACACAGAGGGGGAAAAAAAACAACACACACATTAGACCATACGCTTTCTAATGCCTTTAGGAAAAAGACGAGGAACAGCAGACCACCTGCTGGGAACAATACACACTCATTCTGCTCGGCTTTGCTTCAGTTTGCTGAACTGGCTCTATTGATGTGCCGTTTGTCTACTTTTTTCACTTCTCAAACTTACTTCAAAAGCGCTTCTGTTTGCTCACCATGCTCGGATTTCCATTAACAAACTGGCTCTAATCACGACAAGTTCGATACAAATCCAGTTTTCCCCATCCTCCTTGATACACTCCTTTATTCTGTTATAAAGAAAAATATTATCTGGTGATGTTAAAAGACAAAAAAATAAAAAAAAAATCTAATTAGCGTCTTAAATGCCCATAAAAACATCCAAATTACCAATTTCTTGACTCCAGTCGTCCGCTTTGGGTGTAAATAACCACATAACTCTAAAACCCATTTATAGTCTTCATAAAAGAAAAGGTTTAAAGCCCCATCATCATCATCATCCTCCTTTTATACATAAAGCTATAACTATGACTCAGAATAAAGCAGAACGACTTCAATCCAGCATCAAAACGGCTGTTTTCCTGCAGATATCAATGGCTTTATTATGGGGCCACAATCACATGGAGTGGACTAGAGATGAGACGCGTTTTGTTTGTTGCCCCCGAGGCTCGCACTGAATCTGGCTTCTCATCACGGGGAACGACAATGGTGTCACAGTTGGTACTTTCAGAAGTCATCTCTTTGACCTGCGAGGGTCTGAGAGGCTATTTGGACCCTCAGCTACGGCGAACTTCTAGAGGACGGCTGATGAGACGATTCAAACGCATCAGGAGGGGGAAAAAAAGATACCTTTTGGTTTAAACAGCCGAGATAAAAAATATTGTTTCAGCTTTCAGGACTTTATTCTCTAAACAACTATGTGAAATGTTTTTGATGTCTGTAAAGTTCAGACAAAGATTACCTGAGGAAATACAAAATGAAGTTTTGAAATGATGATTTCATTTCTGTCCAGACCAACCTGGCCACACATGATAATTAAAAAACCTCTAAACCTTAGAGCTGGAGGGTTGGCTAGGCCTCTGCAGCAATATTAAATGGCAAGTGTTGGTGATATCTGGCACAGTTCTCCATAAGGGTTTTCTGCTACAGACCAGAAACCATGAGTTGCAGCAAGTAACCCCAACCCTGAAGCAGCAGAGATGATGTTCTCTCCATAAACAGCTGCACACCTTCCAAGAAGTTCCTTTCCGTCTCATTTGACCACAGAATATTTTCCAAACTGTCTTGAAGATTGAAATGTAGCTTTTAGGTTTATGTGAGGAAGCCTTTGTGTTCTTCTTCTTGGACATAAGGGGCAGCAGTGGAGTCGGCAACTGAAGGTTTGTCGGTTGAAGCACCATTTTGGCTTTCAGTGTTGTTGTGTCTTTGGGCAAGACACTTCACCCGCATTGCCTACTGATGGTGGTAAGAGGGACTAGTGGCACACTACTGGTGCACTGACTTGAAAAAGCACTACAGCCTTGAAGGGTTCTACACTCTTCCATGTTTTCTAAATCTTAGAAAGGACATTTTAACTCGTTACTCATTAATAAATCACTTTGCTTCCAATCTGTCCTTTAATGTCTTTAGATCAGGGCATTTTTTCTTTTAGACTAGTGAGCCTACTTTAAGTTGAAAGGTGCTATTGGACTTATTCTTCCAATTTAGTCTGCTCAGTGTGCTCAGCTTTCAAGAGAGTGAAATGCAATTTAAAATGTTAGGGTTAGATTATTTAATGTTTTTTGGGGGTAATCTTCTTCTCTCGATAATTGTAATAATCCTAAGAGAACTGATTTTTTATTTTAATCTATCTAAGTTCTTTTGTCTTTCAAACTTGAAAGAGTCTCTGAATTAAATAAATCTCTCTCTAATGTTGTGCTTAATGTCCATTGGTATTAAAGCTCTATAGAATTTAGGTACCTTTATTTTAAAGGTCTTAATTGTAATAAACTCAGATAAGTGTATTTTTTCTAAGTAAACCTTTGATTATTTTTCTCTTATTACGTACAAGGTTGGATTTTTCTAAATTGCTCTTTGGGATTACTAAATGTCAACCTGCTGTTCTTCTAATCTGATCAACATTTCAGTGGAATTCATTTTATAATAAAAATCCAAACTAAACAGGAGGGAGTTATTAGTAAAACCTAACCAAAAACACATCAATACTTCAGGTCCACTATATAACTCAGACCATGTTTGGTATAACCAGATTTCTAAGCCTTAATGTCCCTTTTACAAATGTCCCCGAGGCATCCTGTTGTCAATACACAGCATTAATATATCTATATTTATATGACATGGTAAATTAAATTAGGTTGTTGTTACATTTTCACAACATTTCATCACCCAAGAAAAGATGTTTTGGAATTGTATGCTCATATTACCCAATAACACCTCTCAGTGAAGTCAAAAATGAATTGGATTGTGTTTTTTTACCAACCTCTTCATTAATTTCAGATTTTCAGTTTCCTCAAATCTTCCACAGTTTTTCATAAATTTTTCCACATGGCTTGTATGAACATGTATAATGCACTCTCGGTTCGGTTCACAGTCATATTACCCCACTCCGCCATCATTCATACAAACTCCATAAAGTCCATATTCCTATTGTAAAGAAACGTGAATCTGGATCAGGTGTTTGGAAAACTTCAAATCAAATCTGGGGACCAAACAACATCTGCAACACTAAACAATAGTATTTTCGATTCACCGCAGAGTAGTTTCGCTGGTATATTTTGTTGCATCCTGAGATTTAGACATCAACACAATTTTACAGCCTATTGTCAGAGGGGCTATATTTAAATTTTTCTAATAAACATCTCAGCACCCAAACATTAAATTTTTCTTGATTTTTCACTGTGTGGCCCCGTTCACCACACAAGCACAACCGTGTTGGAATGGCAACATTTATATTTGTTGAGGTGGGGAAAGTTGTTGGTCATAGTGGAGGCATGTCATTGGTTGCAGCTGGGGAATGTCATTGGTTGTTGTGGGGGCATATCACTGTTCATATTGGGGGAATGTCATTGGTTATCATGGAGGCATGTCATTGGTTGCAGCTGGGGAATGTCATTGGTTGTTGTGGGGGCATATCACTGTTCATATTGGGGGAATGTCATTGGTTATCA
>NW_015150516.1:1130905-1141907 GCF_000732505.1 Cyprinodon variegatus
TTTCTAATAAACATCTCAGCACCCAAACATTAAATTTTTCTTGATTTTTCACTGTGTGGCCCCGTTCACCACACAAGCACAACCGTGTTGGAATGGCAACATTTATATTTGTTGAGGTGGGGAAAGTTGTTGGTCATAGTGGAGGCATGTCATTGGTCATAGTGGGAGCATGTTGTTTTCCAGGGTCTTTGTATTTAGGGGTTGTTAGAAAAATTGGCTGTTGGATTGTTTGTATGTCGGAATAAGGCTTGGACCCTATCTACTTTCTATACCCCTCTCTACCTTATACAAAATGGATAAAATGGCTTCAGAGGGCACATTAGGATGATCTCCAAAAAAATAAATAAATGTATATATCCCAGGTGTAAATCTTCTCCAAAAGGTCAAACTCCTTGGCATCCATCTTCATCAAGATTTGTTCTCCTTTAAAGGTTTGTTTTGTTTTTTATATCCTATGTTTTCCGTGTTCCTGAATAAGAGCTTTTATCAAAGCTTCTTAAACAATTTATACTTTCAGAAACAATTTAAACTTTCAGGATAAGGCCATAATTTAGCATAAATATATGTTTTTAATGCTACATGAACATTTATATTTAAGGCCAAAAATCTTGCAAAATCCATTTTGCCTTATCTTGATAGCACAAGAGTCTAACAAGAGACCACAGTTTAGCCTATATTGAAATGTTTTTGTAAAGCTTTTGGACTATTTTGGTTTTCTGACAGTATACAATAGGTAAATCAGAGCAGCTGGTATGAAATGCAGCCTATGTGACGATAACAGGACTTAATAAAACCAATATACAAGTTTATGTTTCACGTCAAGACCCCCATACATGTAAATTGGACTGGATTCATAACTCTGAACATTACAGACAAAAAGAAGCATAGTCATGGATCCTCCCTCCCAGCATCTGTTAGGCTTTATTAGGATCACTTCTCCCAACAAAATAAATCAGTTTACATCCCTGTTGTCTTTACACAGTTCTTCTATTATTTCAAATAGTCTCCCGTTTGCCTTTTATTCACAATATGCAAGCATTTTGTGAACATTTATTAATCCTTAAAATAGTTATGTTTTAAATGATTTTATCTGCATGCTTTTATTTGTCCCATTAACTAAATTTTTTATTCCATATATATTTAGAATTTTATTTTAGACGGAATATAATAAATGCATGAGAGCCCATTCATTCTGGTATCATGATCTTACTTCAAATGTCAAACTGTGGAACAACTAAAATGAATTAATTAATTTTAATCGGGATGAACTAGTTTCAATTAACTTAACACTGAATAGTTTACAGTCTTAGATGGAAAGCCTTAAAAATCCTCTCATATGAAACCAAGTCTGCTGCATCTGCCTGCCATGCTTAACCAGAGTAAATACAGCATGTTTCTCTTTTTCTATTTGTAATTTGGGTGAGCAAACCCTGGAGGCAATAACAATCCTTAAGGGTTGAATAAAAGCTTAAAGCTTAATCCACGCACTCATGGCTGTTTAAGAGATCATTACTGCCTGGATTTGCCCACCTTCTGATTCACTGCCGCATCACTGATTTATATCTGCAGAAGAAAAAAGGTGGGAGAAATCTTCTTTTCTGACAAAGATAGAAGTAGGTCTTTAAAGGTAATTGTCTGGAAATGTAAAAGTGTTTTTTTTTTTATCTGGTTAATCCTGTTAGATCTGGATGCAGATTGCGAGGAGTGCTTTAATCGGTTCCAAGGTGTGGAAGAAGGGATAATGGAGATTGAAAAAGATATGAAGTGTGTTTCAGGCTTTTCTGTAGCTTTCAGCGAGCCGTACTGAAGGTGAAAATTAGCTTATAGGGATCAGAGAAACACAGGGAAATTCTGACAAGTTAATAAATATTATACTAATGAGATAGGTAGATAGGAAAACAAGGTAATAGGAGAAAATTATTAAACTGTGTTATTTGTGTGAACAGGATGACAAAGAATGGCATTGATTTTTATTATTTTATGGCCTTTTATGTCTTTGACTGAATTGTTTCTTGTCACCTGATTGAGATGCATTCTGTCCTTCAATGTTGGATGGTCACATCCTTTGACAGATTTTCAAATCTATAATCTGGAAGATGCCCTGATAGTTTTCATCCCTTCAACCAAACCAATTCATGGGTCGGTAGTTAACAGAGCCCACAGATTAGATTAGATGAGCTTTATTGAGAAATTCACTGGTCACATATTGGCATAGTAATTAAAGAAGGTGCAAACAAGGAGGAAAAAGGTGCATTAAGAATAAACAATATATATACAGTATATATTGATATAGCAAAGACCCACGTCGGATTTTCTTTACTTTAGTTTAGTTATGTTGTGACTGAAGGGGAAACAAACATCGAACTATGAAGACTGACTTCTGCACTTTTTTGGGAATTTACAATAAAGAGACTATTTTCTTTCACTGGAATATTGTTTCCATTAATCATTGAATTTCTAATTAGAAAATATTAAATCCTCCGAGTCTTCAAACTTCTACTGCATTACTTTCCATACCTCATACCCAAATAAAGTGTCAGGACTCGTTGTCTTTTTCTTTTGTGTTTGTCTCCCTTACACCAACAGGAGGCGCCTGTTTCCGGTTCGCCTCCTCACACACCTGCGGACGTATACCTCATTACCGGAGTTCTCTCAAGCTGCTGATTGCCACTACCTCGACGCCAGAGTGTTTGCCAGTTTTGGGTACTCTAGCCAAGCCGGGTTTCACTGAGCAAGACTGGGTTCTTGTCTCCCAAAGTTTTAACTTTGTTTTTGTCATCCTGCAAACTGGTTTTCTCGGACCTTCTCTCCCTGGAAGGATCAACTGAGTCTTAAACTGAGCCAGGGATCCAAACAGGAGGTTTGGATCCAGTCTCCTTTTGAGGACGTTGAAATTACTCTCTGAGCAAGGGAATCATCTTCATCACGACCAGTTCAAGTACGGCAGGAAATCTGAGTGGCAATCAGTGTCTCCGTTCCCCTACACCGTCCGAGTTCTGGGTAAACCCTGTTCCGCCCTCCACCGAGTCAGACAAACACTGGAAACAAACACACGGATTAGAGTCAAGGATCCTTCACTTCTCTGGAAACGTGAGTCAACAATCAGATCCTCTACTTCTTATCAACGAATCAAATTTCCCACTGCCCCTGAACTAATAGACTGTCTTCCCCTCATCTTCCAGTTCCGGTCGAGCAGAGTTCAGAGAAACTCTGCACCATGCTTAACATCCTCAATAAAACCCATCAAACTTTTCATCCGTGTCTCTGTTTGGTTTCACTGCATGTGGGTCCGAGCCTAAAATCATGACATAAAGTAATCCTTACCGAAGGATGCTGTATCATTTCTTTGCCTTCAATCATGGACTTAACATGTTAGAAAAAAAATGACCACCTAAATCTAATAGAACTTGGACTAAATCAAATGTGTTGGCTTATAATTGGTTACAAAATTAAGCTTTTGTCTTGTAAAGTGTGTCATTCATTCACTTTGTACATATGATATAATTAGAAAGTGAACTGAATTGTTTTGGTTTTATAGAAGAGGTGTTTATCGAGCAGAATAGAGAAAAACTGCTTGATTTTTATGAGATTAGCAATGTTTAAGCATGTTAAGTGTTTGTTTTTTACTCTTCTAAGATACCTTAATAGATGATAAATATTAGTGGGTAAACATGGCACACCATAGAAAATGTATTTTTTTTTTATTCTCCCCTTTTCTGGACACCTAAAGCCTTCTGCGGATAAATAAACCCTGCAGGTTAAACCCATCAGTGTGGTCTCTGATTATCACCCCTCTGTATATTATTGGACATTACTGCTGTTTATGCATGAGTCCCAACATCGGCGAATTAGGCACAGTCATGCCCAGACAAGGGTTTATCGTCGCGGGCATAAACACATGAGCACAGGGAGGAAGGTGAAACGGAGAGGATGTTGTGGATCTAAGATGCAGGTTTGAGATAAAAGGCATAATCACAACAAATGACCCAGTATTATTACAGATGTGGAGGATAACATGTTAAACGTGGGAGAGAGCCTGAGGGGGAGGAAAGGAGGCTCGGCGGTGGTTTGTTTTCCTCAGCAACAGGAAAAAGAAAAAAGAAAATACCAGCTTGGATGCTGAGATTGCGCCCACGCCATTCCCAGGTTGCTCCACGCTGACCTCTGCTCAGGTGGTCTTTGAAGTTTTACTGCCAAACTTAAAGCCTGAAACTTTCACCCATACTGCTACAATCTACAGTTTGAAACGAATTCATGTTTGCAGATATGCACCGTAAAACCGAGAACAATGTGAATCAGTGGTATGGTGCTTCCTGAGGTCATGCAAGAGGACACTGATGTTCCAGGTTTAACATGGCTGTAGGAAAATAAACCTCAACAGGGAGGAAATGTTGGCTTACTTGAGCTCAGGAGCAAAGCAAAGGAGGATTTAACATCTACAACCCTCCTACACTCCCCACCAACTCCCAGAGGCAGTTTTATGCTTTCTTTTCAAGCCATAAAATATCTAATATGCCTTTCCTGTACTTAACTGAAGCTTACCTTATTATATTATTGTATCACGTGTTTGCTGCCCTACAAAAGCCAAAGAGTGAGAGCAACGTGGGCAGTGAAACCGAGCTGAGCTGCTCCAACAAGACGGCAGCGGTCCAGCAAAGGATTATTTATCATTTAGCTGTATATTTATGAGCAGAATTAGTTTCAGCAGTTAAAGCTGCGCTGTTCTTTTGACCTTTCCTTTTACTTCCGTTTAACTTTTTTTCTTCCTCCTGGAGAGAAGCTCTACCAACCAGGCAGAAATTCCTGCAGAACCCTTCAAGTATCCTGAGGTCACCGCTTATTAACTCATCTATGCTAATTTAATTGCATTTGTTTGTAAAAAAAATACTTACTACTAAACTAAACTCAGTTAATGAGCTTCATTCTTAATACTGCATGTGACATATAATAGCTTGCAACAAAAGCATACAGTAGTTACTGAATAATTCAAAGGAGGGCTTCGTTTTCTGGAGAAACACAAACCGTGAAAGCAACATATATCTTAACCAATGTTCAATTAAATGTGCCCATGTTAGCCTTCCTCAGAATAAAAACATTATCTCACACCTTGTTGCTGCCCAATAAAACAGAATTGTTCTCCAAGCAAAGTGTGGATTTTGGGTACTTGCCTCTGAATCATATTCTAGGGAGCAGTTTGCTTTACTACATGAATTAGTAAAGTTAAAAGATCTTTATTCAAGCAAGCAGCTCTCAGCTCTACATATTTTTTTGAAAATGAAAAGCCAAAACAAAAACTAAGGTGTCAGCTTAAGGTGATCATATATATGTATTTCAACTTAGACTTCTCAGGACAAATCTAGTTTCATCCCCTCTGGCCACAGCTTCCAGGCTGTTTTCACAGATGGGGAACAAGCAGCATCCATCTTTCCAGGGAAGTCATTTTCTCTGTGGCCTTGGCATTGTCAGCCCAAGTAAACAGGGTTTTGATAAATGGAGGTCAAGGTGCGCAGTCACCTGGTGCTCCTGTTAAGGTCTTGTATTGTATTTGAAAAGTCCACTTCCTCATTCACTTGGTCACTATATTACATTCTTTATATAGAGGATGTAATGGAGCGGGTTCGCCAGACTCTTTTTCCCTTTTGCAGCTACACAAACTCTACTGCTAAATAAAAAGTAATGTTAAAAAAAAAAATCACTCAGATTGATCATTGGTCAAAGAAACAATCCTTTTTTCTATTGGTTGTGTTGCACGCATAGCCTTGGGCTGTATTCACTATATTGACAATTACCTAATATGACCATTCAAAAAACATATTTTCTTTAGTTGTAGGTATGCAGAAAATGACAATACCAAATGTTATACTGATAAGAAAAGTTGTTGTGTGACACTTAGCTATTGCTAAAAATACAAGTTTATTGGGAACAAGAGAGATAATTTAAGATTATTAGTTAACCAGCTAATTTTAGAGTTAGCACTCGACCCACAGTATTAAAATATGTATGCTTAAGTGTTTTAGGGCAGCGGTCCCAAACCTTTTTTGCAGCACGGACTGGTTATATGTCAGCAGAGATGGCAAAAGTACTCACTTTCCGTACTTGAGTAAAAGTACAGATACTTGTGTTAAAAAATACTCTGGTAAAAGTGGAAGTACTGATCAAACTTCTTTACTCAAGTAAAAGTAACAAAGCACAGGCTTGTAAATTTACTTAAAGTATAAAAGTAAAAGTAGAAACCACTTTTTTCATGCCGTTGCCTACATTTTAAATGGATGTCTGCCAATAGGACTAGATCTCCGTTTTGTTCATTTTCAATCATCTCGTCGTCCATGCTACTATGCTAACGCCACCGCCACCAAGCTGCAATGATTTGCCGCCAATGAATACCGCCGAATCTGTCGATTCATCTTGTAGTGGTGCGTCAAATGCAACGTAGATTCCCATCCAATTAGATTGAATTTGGTATTGATGACGTGAAAAATAATAACGGTAACTCCATTGAAATGATTCAAAACCAAAGTAACGAGCCAATTTTTTAAAATATAAGGAGTAGAAAGTACAGATATTTGTGTAAAAATGTAAGGAGTAGAAGTAAAAAGTCGCCATAAAAATAAGTAGTAAAGTAAAGTAAAAATATCAGCAAAATCTACTTGAGTACAGTAACGAAGTATTTGTACTTCGTTACTTCCCATCTCTGTATGTCAGACAGTATTTTCCCGGACCGCAGTGTTAATTTTGTTGACGAAGACTATGACGAAAAATACTCGTCAACGAACCTTTTTCACGGACTTAAACTAAATAAAAACTAAATAAAAAGTGAGATATGATGACTAAGACTATTACGAAAATAACTGACTTTAGTCAACGAATAAAAACGAGACTAAACTATTAGGGAGGGACAAATGGTGATCCTATCAGAATTACTTTTTTTGTGGGACAAGTTGGGAAGAAATTCAATCAAAAGTTAGTTGCCAACTGCCATAGAAAGAAATCCAGGTGGCGGTAATGCGCCATAAAGCTGTGCGAAGAAGGAGAAGAAGAAGAGAGCGCGTATGGTTGAAGCATAGAAGCAGCATTTTCATAGCAGTAGTAGCCTTTCAAAAATCAAATGAATAATAGACATGTTACAACAGCTAGGGCGAAAAAGAAGAGTTGATATCTGGGCACACTTCACATATGACACTAAGGACAACAAGACAGCCTGCAAACCGTGTGGAGCCAAAATATCCGGAAAAAAACAGACTACTCATCCAGAGATACATGCGAAGGTAAGTATACACGCTAAGCATACAAGGTTATTTTTTATTTGATTAACTGCCGTGTTTGCGCTAAACTTTCAGGGAGCAAAGCCACAGTTAATCTTTTTGAAATTCAAAATAAAACACATGTTTTGTATCTGTAACTGTTCAATCTGTGTCTAAATCTAGATAGATACTTTATTGATCCCCAAGGGGAAATTCAAGTCTAATTCAAATCTAGACTGAGACTAAACTCAGACTAAAACTCTTTTGACATTTAGTTGACAAAAAACTAGACTAAGACTAAAAGATTTCAGTTGACTAAAATATGACTAAAACTAAATGGTCTGTTATTCAAAAGACTAAGACTAAATCAGAATTTGCTGTCAAAATTAACACTGCTGGGCCGGCCTTTAAAGTAAATACGATCAAATAAAATGATACTACTGGCATAAAATAAAATACAAACAGCATAAAGATAAAACATTATCTTGAATTAGTGGGAGCCCCAAGCTTGTTTCTCCGAAACAAGCCGGTCCCATCTAGGCGTAATCGGAGACAATGACACACGAAGTGTGCTCTTGATGTCCAGTCTGCTCCGTAGCTTTGTTTTGGTCGCTGTAACCGCAGTAGATATAGATAGGATGCGTCTTGACCTGAATTAACCTGCGTCAAAAGGCACATATGCACCGACTGATGTAATTGGGACAGAATACCCCATTTTTAAAAATATTTTTTCAAAATAAAACATCACTCAGACTCTGATCGTCGATAAATTATATATATATATATATATATATATATTTTTTTTTTTTTTCTGGGCGGCCCGGTACCAAATGACAGACGGACCGCTACCGGTCAGCGGCACGGTGGTTGGGGGCCGCTTTTTCAGGGCACAATGCTTGTATGCTAACATTACCATCAGCATATTTTTACCTAATTTTGCCAACATGCTAAGTGTGAGATAATGCCTTTGATTCAATGAGTCGTTGCAATCCAATGGTTTTCCTTAGATAGAAAACTTTGATTCATGATTGATTCATGATTCATTGACTACTGGCATAATAAAAAAAGATATTTGCCTTAAATTTAAGCCAAAATTTAAGGGAGCAGGGTTATGTCTATATATATGTATTTATAGAAGGTGCTGAAACCTGCTCCCATGGTGTCAGTAATGTCATTATCAATAGAGGAATAAAGAAATGAAACACCTTGCATATTCAGCAGCTGTTCTGGTCAGCTGCTTTGACAACAGAACATGCATATCTGCATGATTGCAACACTTGTAGTGGGAGCAGCTCTGTGATTAAAAAAGAGTACTTGAATTTTGAGGAGCACAATAGGGGCCTGACCTTCCTGAGTTCTCAAGTGGGCCACCGGGGCTCCTGGGGGCTCCTCACCGCGACTACAGATCTCATTTCAAGACATCGTGATTAAGTGCAGCCAGAAGCCTCAAAAGCTTCGGCAAATCCTCAAGATTTCAACAACCTACAAGCAGCTGAGGAGAATCTGATTATAATAGCAGTTTTAGAAATCCTTGTTGAGACACCTATCATGGTTTTCTGCTTTTTTTTGTGATAATTGTAAAATAAAATTCTAGAAGGTGTGGTGAAAGCTATTTTTAAAACCTCATCAATTCGATTTCAGTCCGGACATTAAAAGCCATTCTAACATGAACATGATTTCATCTGAATCTTCTCAATTCCTGTTTAAGTTGGCACGTCTTTAGCTCCATTCATCTCCCCACTCACTATTAACAGGTTCAAAGTTCATGGTAAAATAAAAAACAATTAAACATCCCACAGGATGTTTCTATCACCATACTTCACCACAAAACAGTGTGATTAGGTAGTGTTTTTTATGCATTTAGGTAAAAAACATTTAGACGCATAGCATTAGAACACCTCCTTTCCAGTGTTTGCTTTGTGCTTTATAAAGGTTTTTTCTTTTCCCCATAAAGGCAATTGATTTTTAAATATGAATATCCTTTTGAAAGTTTAATCTGACACATTGATTGTCTTTTTATGAAATAGATAAATTCTAGAGGGAAATGTTCAAAAAGGAAAGAAAAACAGAGAAGTGTATTTATCCTTGTAAAACCAAAGGTTCCCACAGCATGATGCTGCCACCACTTGGCTTCACCATGTTTTTGTGTTACGGTTAACCTTTTTATATTATAATTAATGGTTTAATTGGGGAATCAAATGCTCTTGATTTCTCTTCAGGGTGTCAGAGTACATAGTCTAGACATCTAGCTTTTATATGCCTTTGTTTGAGATGTTATTAAGCATAAAGATGGCTGAACAAAATTTCCCACCACGCTTTTTATATTTTAGAAAGGAAGAAAGAAAGAGTCAAGTTCAAACCCACTTTGGTCGTTTCATGGCTTTGAACAAATTAATAGCTGCAGCCTGGGAGCAGGATCCATGCAATGCGAGGTCAGCCAATGATCGATAAGGCTGTAAACACGCCAAGAGTTTGGCCACATTATCTAAACCACTTCATTTGGTTTTGAAATTAAAATTGCCTTGGTTAATTTGACTAGCCCAGGGGTTTATTTACAACCTGTCTGACCGTTCCACTGTTTGTGTTTCCTGCCCAGTCAGACCTCTGCTAAACAATCTTGCAGCGTTGCCAGATACCAGCAATTAACATGGTGGATACAGTGTTATTAACACTAATAGGAGACAGAGAAGTTGGGGGGAACTTTCCTTTAATGCTGCGAGATTATGAGAGTTAAAGGGAACGAGACAAGGTTTGGCAACATTTGCCTTGAATAACTTTTACCCCCCACCCATGGACGCCCATCTGTAGTCAAAGTGAGGTCTGCTGTGAGTTATGTCAGATGGAGCGATTACCAGAGAAGGGGCCAGGAAGATAATGACGAACAGATGTGAGTCGCTTGCTCGCCTTCTCATACATTCACTTTTTCTTTCTGTCATCTCAGCTTTTCTCCCAGCTTTGCTCTCTTTTCATCTCCCATATATTTCTCACCTTTCCTCACCCCTCTAGGTCTCCCTTCGGCCACCCACAGCTGTCCGGCACGAGGTGCTGGTGAATGCTCCCCGGAGTGGAGGTGCACTTGTTCTTTCCTTCTTCTAAATAGGGTGCATCAATCACGCAGGTTTCTCCACCAGCAGCGTTAACGCATCACACATGCATCCAGAGCCTATCTATCAGCAGATAGACTGCGTTAATGTGGGGCCACGGACATGTTTTCTGCTCCTGCACTCTGCTCTGTCATTGCAGGATCCCTCACATGGCTGCATGCTTTGCGTTAGTTTGTTTGGGCAGGTGAGAACAAGGACGCAATAGCCGAGAAACTGTGGATGTTTCTGGTCTTCAAAGCAAACTGCAGCGGGGTTTGTTAGCAGTGAAAACAACGAGGAACAACAGGAAACACGAGGGGATTAAGGGTGTAAGGACACACACATACTGAACTGTCTCTTTATGTGCTCCAACACCAGACCATGGAGAATATGCTGAAACATCCGGGTCTGATAAACAGGAATCTGGTGAAGGTACAGATCGGGATATGGACATCAATAATGCTGAGAGCTAAACCTAGAAAAAAATAAAAAAAAACTTTGATCTCAAAACAACAACTGCTTTCATGGCAAAATGCCACAATTATAGCAAGAAATTTTGGAATGTACAGTCCTTGAACAACCATTAAAGACAGAACCTGTAAATAAGATTGGATGGATGGATGGATGGATGGATGGATGGATGGATGGATGGATGGATGGATGGATGGATGGATGGAT
>NW_015150516.1:1142368-1149536 GCF_000732505.1 Cyprinodon variegatus
ATGGATGGATGGATGGATGGATGAAGGGGGGTGAATAGATGGATGGATGGATGGATGGATGGATGGATGGATGGATGGATGAAGGGGGGTGAATAGATGGATGGATGGATTCATGGATGAAGGGGGGTGAATAGATGGATGGATGGATGGATGGATGGATGAATGGATGAAGGGGGTGAATAGATGGATGGATGGATTCATGGATGAAGGGGGGTGAATAGATGGATGGATGGATGGATGGATGGATGGATGGATTAATGGATGAAGGGGGGTGAATGGATGGATGGATGGATGGATGGATGGATTAATGGACCAATGGATGAATGGATGAAGGGGGTGAATAGATGGATGAATGCATGGATGGATTAATGGACCGATGGATGGATGGATGCATGGATTAATGGATGAATGGATGAAAGGGGTGAATGGATGGATGGATGGATTAATTGACCAATGGATGAATGAACGCATGGATGGATGGATGGATTCATGGATGAAGGGGGGTGAATAGATGGATGGATGGATGATTCATGGATGAATGAGGGTGAATAGATAGATGAATGCATGGATGGATGGATGGATGGATGGATGGATGGATGGATTCATGGATGAAGGGGGGTGAATAGATGGATGGATGGATGGATGGATGGATGGATGGATGGGGGTGAATAGATAGATGGATGGATGGATGGATTCATGGATGAAGGGAGTGAATAGATGGATAAATGGATAGATGGTTGGACTGATGGATGTATAGATGATGAATGGATGGTTGGTTGGATAGATTAATGAATGAATGGATGGAAAAATGGATGGATTGGTGATTAATGGATGGATAAATGGATGGATAGAATGATGGATGGATGGATGGATGGATGGAATGGTGGATTAATGGATGGGAGGATGGATAGATGGATACATTAATGGATGGATGAATGAGTAGATGAATTTCAGACTGCATCAGAACCCTGAATGAAGCAATAAAAACCACTTATTTTAAAAGCTAACCAAACAGACCCAACTCTTGTCTTTCTGGGTCCAATTAGAGTTAGGGACCGGGTCCAAATGATGGTAAAATGCCTGCCAAAGCAGCTGGAAAGGCTGGCAGAACAGCCTGACTCGGCTGGGGAATTTTCCAACTACAGAGGTCGTCCAACAGCTCCAAATGTGACACTAACCTCAGTCCATCCAGGGAAAACAAAGTCAGTAATGGAGACACCTAAAAGTGGACAGAAATGACACTGTTCCCTCTAGTTTTTTTCATGTGACCCACCCTGTGACAGCATTTACTTACATACTGACACTTTAATAGGCGTTCTTACATTGGTGGACAGCTCAAGGTTCTGGCCTGGATCTCTTTTAAGGCCTTTATGTCTTGTCTTTTTAGGCACTAATATATTAGAGCAATAACATGATGTCACTTTAGCTTGGTCTCAATAAGGTAATACAGGGTCTTTATGGCATTACATTACAAGAAAGCCTGCATACCATATGAGTTTGAACAACGTATTATATTGGAAGCAACAGGGAGCTGGTGTGGTTCACATAAAGAATGAGCAATAATCTGATTCCCTTTCCGATTTTTCAAAGTTTCAGCCTTTTTAGTCAGAGTTTGAAACCATGCGCCATCTTGACTTACTGGTATTTGTTTAACCTTCCTTGCAGGAGTTTTCTCAGACTACAATCACATCTCTTCTTCAAAACTAAAACTTTGGACAAGGGGTGTATTTTGGAAGATGTATATGCAGAAAGTTAATATTTGAATGGATTAAGAAGTTCACTCACCTTTTAAAAAAAACAAAATAAATTCCCTCTTTCCTCTTTTGGTGGATTTTTTTTTATTTTTGAAAAGAGCCGCCCTCTTCACTTTAACCCTCTCAGGCTGAAATTAAGTTGTAGTTACAAGAAAAAATCTGATATTTGGAGAAAGTTATCATATGGGGTATTAATATACACATTTTTTTTTTGAGAGAGACCTTCACATGCAATGAATTCTGGGATGTTGCAGATTTGCAACAGTGGCCCGGAGTGGTAAATTAACACTGAAGACTGAATCTGATATAAACGTTAACTTTATTTGAATGTCACAAACAAAAAATTAACCAAACAAAATTCGAAAAAAAAAATTTTAGAGACAACTTTTTCTCAAACTTTTTCTCCAACGAAATCTCAAAACCTCTTGAGAAGGCAGTTTCTGTTAAACTGTTGCTCAAAATATAGGCAAACTAGTAGATAAAGCATGTAGCATCCATTGGTACCTGTTTGGGCACACGTTGCAAATCCACAACATTGAAATCAAGATGAAAAACCCAGAGGAGATAAAATCTGCTAATTGGCATGTTTCATATCTATACACATTCATGATTCATCTTATGGAGTATTGATTTCAAAATTATGGAAACTGGTAGGGATAGTTACATGAAATTAGTGCTTAGAAAATCTATTTCAGTGACGCCAAAGACTCAGCAATGTTGAAAGTGAGTCAGCAGTGCTATCTGATGAGCTGGAGAGAAACTGTTTGTTGCAAAAGCACAACTAAGTCCTTCTGTTGTACTTCTGAGTAACAAAAGCTCTTAAAATATGAATGTTGAGTAATTAACTAAGTGGGATTTAGCTGTTGCAAATCTGCAACATCTGCCTGGAGAGGGTTAAAAAGAAATGGTACATGCACAACCCTGTACGCACTGAGAGTAAACGCCTATTAAACACATGCAAGGGTGTGCAGAAGCCCATTTGTCCTTGTGCACTCTCCGTTTAAAAGGTGCTGTTTGCATCGCTCATACAAGCTTACTTTCCAAAAGAATATTTGCAATTTTTCCACTAACTCAGACTGACGACCGGTAAGTAAAAATGGGAGGAGCACATAGGATGGCCTTAAATAAACATATCACCAGAATGATTGACCACTTATTTAAATGATCCATCCGGATAATAAACATCCTCCATTATACCTTTAATAGAAACATTTAACATTGGGTTTAAAATAAATGAAAATTTCTTTCCCCCTGCAAGATTAAATTAAAATGCAGGGTGACTTTCTGCTAATTCCAACTATCCACCATGTGAAACAGGCCAGTACTGGTTACTAATTTAGATCACAAACATGCTAACAATGTAAGAAAGAAAATGCCTCTACACATCCATCACTCACACCGCAACTTCAACATGCAGAAATGTTCCGTTTCCAGATTATTATCCAGAATTAGGTTAAACAAACTTCACTTGATGGGTTTCAGGACACCAGTTAAGCAAACACTCCACCAATTAAGCCTCTGCTCCACAAACAGATTTTCATTGTAAACACATATTCTGTCCCAACATCCTTCAGCTGCCAGTCATCAATTAGAGCGAACGCTCAGACAGCAAACAGACCAATTGTTTCGCAGGCGAGGGGTGAGTAAATTAGTGATTAGCAGACGGCGGTGGAAGTGGCATTATTGTTGCAAAACAGGCTGACTGTGCAGCTGCTGGTTTAATATGTACATAGAAAATTATTTTAAAATTTTTATCGCACAAGTCTTTTGAATCTCACAGATGAAACGGCATATTTTCCCCCTCTTGCTGCCTTGGGCCACATCCACGGTGCCCTAGATCCCTTCGCCCGCTGCAGTGAAGTTACTAGGAAGCTTCTTCTCCCTGTGGAACCGGGCGCTGTGGTGAATTCTGCACCGGTTTCCTGGGATCAGGAGCCTCAACCAGTAACAGAGCCCCAACCTCAGGAGGTGTCAAGCTTTTCAAAGAGAGCATACTCTGTTGGTGATTATTATTTCAAAAGAAATTAGACGCTTGTGCTCATGTGTCATGGCTATTTCGGAGTGATTCACTCAGAATTAAAGGTCCAAAAGGATTGCATTAGTAAAGAGCCTCTAGATGCGTCATTAGCTTTATAGGATCAAGGAGGGTTCTGTGATGGTAATTATCTGATATGGTCACTGCACCGAAAACCTGCCCAGGAAATGTTTTATTTATTACAAAGAGGGATTAAGGAAATCTAACTTAGTTTTAATTTTCAGGATAGCAAAAGTTTTGCAGAAATCTGACCACAAACACCAGCCTTTTCAGCACTGATATAGATTTGACCGTAGCTGTGAAGTTCAATAATTTTGAATCCAAAACTGAATCAGTATTGCAATTGCATCAATTTTTTCCACATTTCCTAATGTTGTGACCTCAAATTTTAAAAGGTCCGTGGAAAATAACCATGTTTAATGCTAATACTTCATTAAAATCCTAAACATGGTGATATCTCTCTTCATTCATGCGCTGTACCTGTCACTATAAGCCAACGCCCACTTTCTCCAATCAGAGGCGGAGTATGGGGTTCTACTTAGCAGCTAATCTGCACAGGCTGCAACTTTTCTTTCTTTTTTTTTTTTTTGCTTGCAAGGAAAGTTTTTTTTCCTCAGAGTTGTTGGAAAACAGCAATATTTCATAACAAACAATTCTCTGTCTTTCTAAAAGCATTAAAGATGGGCTTAAAAAGAAGGATAAAGGACCTTTAATGTTTTATCACTCCACAGGCAACACAAGGGAAGCACTGAATTAATAAATGTCTAAAAATCATCAATTATTATTATTTTTAGGACCCCTTAGGGTAAAATCCCAACTCCCACAGCATGATGCTACCACCACCTTGTGTCACCAGTGTGACTGAGATTTCATTTGTCTGAAGGAAACTTTTTACAATCGTTTTTAAGAGTTAAGAGACTGAAAGTAAGAAATACATCACACAGCATGATGCTGCCACCACTGTGCTGGACTGAGGGAATGGTTTGCTATTTTATTCACTTGTGCATTTTATAGGATTTTATTCACTGTAAAGTTGAGTTTAATATATCTACAAGCTGTACTACCTTTGGTTATTCTATCAAATATAATCTTAATAATGCAGCTATCACTAGTTTTCATTGTAGGAATGGTGTTTTTATTTTATTTTTTGCTTTTTTTTAGTGGGAACTGTGGGTTAGGAGTGATTTTATTTAGGGCTTTAAGAGATATACTGATAAAACATATGCATTACAGATAAAAACTGCTTTCTGAAACTGTTTTCTTTAAGCTTCTAAATATTGCACTTAGGCATATTGGGATCTTGGCCGATATCCGATATGCCGATATTTTAAAACTCATGTAGCCGATAACCGATATCGATACCGATGTTAAAGCTGGACAAAAATAAGTAGTCATTGAAAATAGCAGTTTTGTTATCCATTTCTGACACTTTGAAAAATAATATACTCAAATATATTTTCATATGCTGATATCAAATTGATTTTTAAAAACGCGGTATCGATCTATTTTACTTTCAAAATCTCGTGAAATTTCATCGTTCTGTTACAAACTCTCGTGATATTTTGCAAATTCTTGTGAGATCTTGTTAGTAAAATAGACCGATACCGCGTCAATATATCAACATATAAAAATATGGCAAAATTTTGTGAATTTTCGGGGGATTTCGTAGCATAACGATGACATATAGCAATATTTTATTAGTAAAAGAGATTGATATGGTGTTTTTAAATGGCAATATATCAGCATATGAAGATATTGTGATATTTTAATGTTTAGAAGTTTTTAAGTATATGAAAAAGAAGTTTTTGAGGAAGAAGAAGAAGTAGTATTTATTATTTTTTTTTTTTTAGACTTTAGAAACTCAGAAGCTGATCAAATATCGGGTTAAATATCGGTGGGGTGGCCGATGTCCGATATTCAGTTTTAAGGCCGATACCGATAGGGGGCCGATTATATCGTGCATCCCTAATTGCACTACTTTATGTCAGCATATAAAACCTTAAAATACATTTTTAGGCTGTACAGTACTTCCAGCACCGTGTTTCAGAGTTAGGATGCAGTATTGACTATTTTGAATGTTTAATTCTCACTTTTTAAAGGTTTTGAGGGCAATTAGTTGCTCTAAAGCTAATTTTGAGATATCAGAGTAAAGCTGCCTGAAGACAAATTTAAATAACTATTTTTCCTTTCCACAATTACTTACTACTTAATGTTTACATGTCCCATAACATCCACATAAACTATAATAAGGTGGGAGCTGGTAATCTGACAAAATGTAAAAAAACTTCAGAGATTAATCTTTTTACAAGGCACTGAATATTTAATAGTGAAGAAAGGTTCTACTTTCATATCTGGCAGTAAAGTGACAGCGCTGACTGCTCACTACATCAAAATACCTGCTAAATATCCTCACATTTAGCAGCACTTTGCTGTAAAACTGTCTGCCACATTCCGACTGTGGGGAACCGATGCTTTGTAATATGAAAGAAATGTGTGAGAAAGTGATGAATATGTTATGTAAATCAGGACAAGGTGTTTCCAGCACAGCTTTGAACAGATACAGCCGTTTTTGAGGAAGGTGTGACGCCTCACTGTACGCCCTGAGGTTGCCTAAGTTCATGTTTGCGGTTGTACCGATGTTTCCAGAGACATTGTGACATAAGGGGATACCTGGGGCCCGTTGTGCGAGTTGGTTTGGAAGGAGGGCTGCTTTGGGCTCCGTCTCTTATGCAACTCCACCACAAACCACAAAACAATCAGACGCCCCATTCCTACAGATAAGTAGACACAGGATGACCTATTTGGTCCAAAAACTGTACTTTCTACCAGGTTTATGTGTGGTGTTTCTCCCTCTGGCGTATTGAAATAGACTAATATGTATTAATGCTTGTTAATTATTTTTTAAGGCTGTTTATTAGGAGTAAAAACCAAACTTGAAGTAAAGGTGCTTGTGCTTAAATGGACGATGCATGGAGATTTTGAGACAAAAACAGGCTGACTACGTTCAGCAAAGGAGCAAACTCCACACACTGACCACAAAATAAAAAGTAAAGGGATTTTAATAACTTACACAACTAAACTCGCCCAATTATTTTAACTGATGTAATACTTTTTTGAAGTTTTGTGAAATATATTTGAATACTAATACACAGAGGTGTCAAAAGTATTACTGTTTATTACTCAAGTATAAATCCTATGGTTTAAAGACAATGTTGTAGAAGTCAGAGTATAAACTTAAGATTTTTACTCAAGTAAAAGTGTAAAAGTACCTTTTTTTAAAACTACTTAAAGTAAAAAATCAAAAGTAATTCAGGAAAATATGAAGGACAGAATACTGTACTACCATATTAAAAGAACATTTTATACAATACTGGGTGAT
>NW_015150516.1:1151079-1154077 GCF_000732505.1 Cyprinodon variegatus
CTCCAGTAAAGTATAGATAGCCAAATTTTTTGCGTAAGTAAGGTAATGAAGTATTTGTACCTTGTTACTCAAAACCTCTGTTAATAAAATTTTATGTATTAAGCTCTTGACCAAAAGCATGCCAGGCGTTAGGGTTTCAGTTATTCATGCTAAGTGTTCTTAAAATCAAAAGCAATGTTTTCCAGTCTTTCCCATTTAGAAAAATTATGTTCTGTATCTTATTGGAGTTTGTTAATCAATCTACACATGCAAATGCCTTAAATAGTTGTGCATCGGGGTATATTTCTTGATAAAAACTATGAAATTCAAGTATTTTTTTCCACTTTTACAATAAATAAACTTTCAATTTATAGAACAGGGTGTGAAATTTTTCTGTGTTCAGGTGAGAATTTGATTAAAGACGTCTGACTCAACATTACTGCAGATAAATGCAGGAACATTTTAGTTTTTCATCGTCTCTCCGGCGACTAGGACAGGGCGGAGGAATCCCTGTCACTGGGAATGTGGCGCTCCATTAAATGACTGGGCCTAATCAGAGCGATACCGTTGAAGGCTGGCACTCAGAGTTTGGAGCGAATGCAGAAAAGGTCAGCGGGGACAGATCTGAGCGGCTTTGACGGCTGACTAAAACATTGCTCAGACTGTGGTGTCATCATCAGTGTAACTATCATTCCGCTGCTCAGCTGCAACAAGCACAACTGCAGAGAAAGTGGGGTAGTGACTAAGAGCTGCACCCGGTTTTTAAAAGGGAGTGAGCATGGAAGGCATTCTCGTTATCTCTGGCAAAAGATCCTTGAAGCCACGCATGAATTAATGCATTAGACCTGGGCACCTTAAGCACTGCAAGTCAGACAGAAAGACGGGATTGCACACCAAAGCATGTAACCTAGATAATCTAGGTTGTTAGGCTCGTACCTTTATCAGTGCAGTGAAATCTTTAGCTCTCGCTCCAGATGCTGACGCTATTATCTGCAAAACCTGACATGATCATCTGGGCGCGTGTTAAAGGCGCACTGGAGAGCGGCTAACGCGGCGTAATGGGCTCGGACACTTGTCAAGTCGCCTTTTGCTCACACCACGAAACGCTTATGCCAAATGATCCACAGTTTTGTTGGGATGGTTTTCACTTTCTTTAATGCAGCACTTTATATAGGGCCTCTCTGATGCACTTTCTACTAACAGGACGTCAAGGAAAAGGTGCGACACAACAAGGTAGATACAACACCTCGCTCACTGAGGTGTCAGCCTTGACGGAGCGGATGCAACCGCACGAGAAGAGGTCAACACCTCTGCTGCAGACTTGTCAAATTAGGGAGTTTTCACTTGTTTGCTGCTAAGAGGCACTAATTAGCGACACTAAGATGTATGCAGACAGGAGAACACACATAAGGGTGCAACCTCTGTAACAAAGTGAAGTTTATTTGGTCAAGCTGTTGCCTTCAGGGAGCTGCACTTAAAGCCAGCAGTTAGCTTTAATTTCACCTGTTTATAATGAGGCCTAGTTGGATGTTCAGCCCAGAAGGTGTTTGCTCTTTTCGCTGCTTGTTCAGAGCCAAATTTTGCCTCCATGAGCACGTCGCTACAGTTCAGTTGACTCTATTTTCCATATTTTACAAACAGCCAGGAGAAAAGTATTAATTATCCTTGTACAATTTAATGCACCAAGTGCTTTAACCTTTCAGGTTTCCGTTAAACACCGCTGTAACAAGGCGTATCCGTGGTGGGGGACGTGATTTATGACGGGAATACCTAATTCTTGTTTTTAAATAGGTTGGACGGGCAATCTGCATACATCTAAATCCCCCCCGCCTCCCTTCTTTTCTCTTGTCTCGAGGCTCTTGTTTAATATTCAAGGATGATTTTTTTTATTTTTTATTTTTTTGTCCACATACATTTTGGTCTGTGTCACCTCAGATTAAATTATTACCGTTTTGCAGCCTTTGCGGTTCAAGCCCGGGGCCCTTATTTACTAGAATCAATGAAACAGTAATGAAAATCCATTTTTCATAGTATCAGCCCCTGCTGTCTTTTATTTAGTTAGCTGTGTCTAAGCAAGCAATTCATTTTGTGTAAATGCCACCCTGAGAAACAGGCGTTAACGGGGAAGGGTTAACCCCGAGAAATGAAGTTGCCTCTACTCGGCCGATTTGATCAGGCAAAACAGGACGTGGAAGGTGGTAGGAGTATACCTGGACCATATATCAACCGTTTTTAAATTAACTAATGGCTAAAGCAGAGCATGCACGGTTAACAAGCTGAGTCAGGGGTGAATATGGTGTTTGTTATGTTTTAAAAGGCCTGATTTATTATGTTAAACAGTAATACACCCTGTGGGTGGTGATATGAGGCCTTCTGGGGTCACAGGGTATCACGCAATCCCATATTTAGCATATTGAAACATCTCTGTCTCGGGCGGTGCTGCCTCCAGTATTCAAATTGGTTTGTTTATTGGCTTCAGTTGGGGTCGTGCATGTAGCCGCGTTAATCAGACAACAGAGCACAATAGTTAAGGGAAAGCGGCAGAGATGCAAGAAAGGTTAAAAAATATGAGGGTGCGTTTTAATAAATTAAACCCTTTAAATTCACAAAGTGGGAAAAGATGTAATTTTCTTGTTTGTTCTTTGTTTTTTAAGATAGAAATTTACATTTCATATTAGCCGTTCAATGAATGTGCGATAGTATAAAAGACAAAGATACAAAATGAGTAAATATTAAATTCAAGTTGTGTTGCCATAGTTGGAGATGAGATATCCCACAAAGTTATTCATACCATTAAACTATTTCCAACTCTGTTAAATCACAATAACAATGTCTGACGTATTTTATTATCCAATTATACATTAATTTAAACCAGGCTTGTCCAAACTTTTTTATTCAATCGGCCAAAAATCTCAAATTTTAAGTAATCAGGGCTACGTCTCATTAGCTACGTTTACATGGACACAACTAATCGGATTGAAGGCCTGATCAGATCAAAAATGTTTCATGTAAATATGTC
>NW_015150516.1:1155024-1156333 GCF_000732505.1 Cyprinodon variegatus
GTCAGAATTCTGACTTTATTGTCAGAATTCAGTCAGAATTCTGAGATTAAAGTCAGAATTCTGACTTTTTTCCCATACTAAACTGAAATAAAATTTAAAAATCAGTTAACTTTTTTTTTCAGTGGCCCTAATCCTCCTCCGTAATAAAGGGATCTGAAATGTGCAAATTCTTTTCCATGTAAGCCCTGTTAAAAATAACATATGCTGAACTTTTGGTAGATTATATTTTTTCAAAATGGAACCACAAGTTTGTTAAAGGCTGGAACCTAAATACGACTCTAAAGGAAAGTAAAAAAGAAGAAAGATTATTGATGAAAGTTACATACTTGACCTGACTTGTCAGCTGTTTTTCCTAATGCTGGTTGTTCTCTGACATTCTCTAACTATCCAATGAGGTCTTCAAAGAACAGCTGTGTTTATTTCCGGGCTAAATTAGACCCAGGTGAAATCTATTGACTAATTAGGAGAGTTTTTAAGGCAATTAGGTTTATTGCATCGTGCATTACTTTATGTTGGTTTTTCACTTGACATCAAAGTAAAACACATTTATATTTATAGCTGTAATTTTGGAATATGTGGAAGGGTTCAAAGACTCAAGCATTTATGCAAGGTGCTGTGCCTCATGTCTGGTGTGGAGAACTGCAATGTATTACACTTTGTACTAAACTGCTTTCATACTTAATGCAGACCACATTACAGTAAAAAGACACCCAGAACACAAATAGTCTTTAAAAGGTCTCTGATGGGTATATAAAGAATGTAGCGGGACACAGTTTGGGAATTACCTAACTGTCATAAGCATGCAGAAATGTTCTGCAGTGAGTTCTGGGTGGGCTGTTATCATCAAAACATGCCACAAAACACTGGTCTGTGTTTACTTTAAAGCAGAGCCGATTGTCTTGGACTCCTAAGCTATTTGATAAGAGTCCAGGACTGGTTGTGTTTACTATATGCTCACAGATTCGTACAGATTTTGACCCCATGTAGCCCTAACAAGTCAGGTAGCCAGTATTGGTAATGGTCACAAAACGGGCTGAATAGGGTGGACCGGCGCCAAAGCAGGGCCACATGGAAAAGGGGCTTAAATTTCTATTTAAAGCATGATTGGGAAACATATTACAGTACCTAGCTTACGTTGTAAATATAATCCAGATATTATTTAAAAATAGAGGCCAATGTACAACTATGAATCAGGGTGGGAAATTGGCCAGGGTTGTATTTTGAATGCCTACACTAGTTTATTGCAGGACTATTTCGGGTAAAAAGGGGGCGAAGCTGAGTCTACGCTGGTTTGGTGCAGGATAACTCT
>NW_015150516.1:1157217-1175691 GCF_000732505.1 Cyprinodon variegatus
ACTGAGAATCTTCATCAGCATAGACCAAAGTTAGTTTTAGGCATGCAGTAGAATTCAAACAGACTTCATTAATACCCATTTAAGGCCAAGCTAAGACCCACGTTGGATTTTGGGTGTGGATGCCCTTTGACCAGCACTAGCAGGCCCATTTTAAGGTGTTAGGACCCATCTATTTTCTCCAAAACTCATTTGGTGCTGACATTTACACAAAACCAGAAAATATAAACCACATATATGGCTCCTAGGTGTCCAAGCATTGGACAATGCCTCAACATGAATTGGTGATGATGGTTTAAGGCAGTAATTTAAGAAACAGAAAAAGTCAACCCATAAGGGTTATACATTTATTGCTAATTTTGAACTCTTTTTCTAAATATGGGGCATTTTTTTCAGGGTTTTCCCAGGTTATTCCCACATTATTTCCTATTAGAGTGTCATATTTCAATCTTAGATCCAGCTATAACCATTCAGTTTGAGCAAATTCTATATGGGGCGCAATATAAACCATTGCAACATCTAATTCTGGAGTTTTAAGGATTTAGGATGAGAAATTCATCAAATTCCTTACATCAGTTGGGGGCATGATAACTCAGACTAAAAGTTGAAGCCAGTATGAGAGCTTGAGCTATCAACTAATTTCAACTGATTGTTTAAATACTAATATCACACCTAGAACCATCAAATTAGAACCTATCTAGCCCATAGGTCCTTATAGGCCACATACATACAGGTTGGCAGGGTATTGCTGGTAACTGATACTGAACAACCTGTGCATACTGTAATTGTGTGCAGCCATTGCTGATATAATCGGACATGACAGTGAAGGTTCACACCCTCTCCTGCTCTCAGATGAGATAAATTTGTGCATCAATGAGATGCAATCGATGGAGGCAGCCCCCCTCTCTGTCACCTGAAGAAATGAAATTTACCAACTGAATAAACATGCATGTAAAGAATTGCTGAAAATGAGTTGTCTGTGAAATAATTCCTCCCCCTCCCTGCCTCCAATAATGCTGTGATGAGAGGGGAAGGAGGGCTAGATGGAGCCCTTTCTGATGTGGCATGTGACCTTTTATAAAGGCACTTGCCGAGAGTTGATTAAAGACGTTTTAAATTTGTTTAAATAAACCTTCTTGTAATGGCACATCATTTGTAAGAAGCTATTAAGGAAAGGGGGAAAAAAGCAGCATCCTTATTTGCATTAAAATGTACCCTGACCGTTTAAATTAAGGAGCGTGGATGAGGAGGGGTGATGCTTCTACAACTGTCTCGTCATCTTTCTTGTCTGCCAACCTCCTTCAACAAACCATTTTGATCCATTGGCTAAGATTAAGATCATCCTGCTAAAGGAGCGATGGAAGTGGAGCCTGAGTCAGATAAACTCCAACATGGCCGCCAAGGAACCCACTTTCCAAAAAAGTAAGAGAAGCCACCTCGTCGTCCTTTAATTTTCTTGATCCTTTTAAGAGCTTAAACAAAAACCTTGATCTGTTTAATAAATATTAATTTGAATAACAATTTAATAATTTCAAATTTTTGGTACTTATAGAGTGGTGCTTTATGCAACAAGAGAGGTGCAAGCTGAAACACTTCAATCATTTATAGGTTTAACTCAGCATGAACTTTTATATCACACAAGTAAATGATAAAGTAAAGTAAAGAATAGCAAGAAATATAAAAATACTAAAAATAAATCCTGCTTTAATTTAAAAAATCCTTGGATATTTCTGCAGATTTTAGAAATTCTAACAGTATATTTCAATTGGAGTAAAGACATTTAATTCAATTCAGTTTATTAATAAAGTGCCAATTCATCATCATCATCATCTCAAAGCACTTTAAAGTTCACCAGATCATCCAGTCATATTGATTTAAAGTTTTCTATCTAAGGAAAACCAGTTGATTGCATCGACTCATTGACTCAAATACAATCCCTCACACTAAGCATGCTTGTAGCAACAGTGGAGAGGAAAAACTCCCTTTTAACAGGAACATAAATGTTATAATATAGAAATGTTTTTTAATAAGTGTAATCAAAATTGGTCTCAAGCATTACTGTTTGTGTTGTTGCAGTATTTGGCACCTGTAAAGTAAAGACAATTCACGTCTTGCTTTTTAAAAGAATGCAAAATTTTGAAAACTTTGAGGTTGAAAATTTCGTTTTTTGAGTTTTTACCATGTTTTTCAACAACTGAAAATAAATTGTCAACCTTAAAAAAGCATTAGGGAGTATTCTAATGACACTGCCACCTGTGGCCAAATCACAGAACTGCAGTACTCTTTCTGGTTCTTGTAGCTCCTGCTCGTACCCGACAAGTTTTTTACTTTTTTCACCTAACCTTGAATTTTCTTTGGTGCCTGATTTAAACTGGAATCAATTTGCCAATACATGTAAATATCCACATAATACATCTTGAATATAACGCTTCAAGGTTGGACCTATTTAACATAGACGCTCTTGACGCAACATCTGCAGGAACATCAGTGGGAATGAAGTACATTGAGTTAAAAAAGGCTACAGGCTGATAGATGCATCAACGTTAAACTATTGAGTTGTCAGCCTGATCATCGAATGATGTTTTAGTTGTAAAGGGTCAAATAAAAAGGCTATGGTAAATATATTATTTTGTAAAAAAAAAAATACAAAATGTTTTTTTTATCAATGTTTTTAGAAGGGCATACTTTTGAAATGTTGGCATATTTTATCAAACTATCGGACAAACCATCAACAGCTCAAACTCAGTTAAGTTGACTAAACTCTACTGATACTCTAACTCTACCCTGGATAGATTAGACTTAGTTTTAGCTTTTCAGCAATAAAGATGAATCTATCATAGAACATTATAAATCATAGTGAGAAGCAGGTGATGCCTACTGTTTAGTACAGTGTAGGATGTGTGATGCTGTGGGTAGGATTCTCCTCCACGGAGAGTGGAGTTATTCTTTACGCTTTGAAATACCACAACTTTTGAAGGACATCTACTTCGACTGTGTCTCTTAAAGGGGAATAATGAACCCAAACAAAAAGACAAATCAATCAAATGTCTTCCATTGCCAACTTTGTCTCCAAGCCTAGGTCGCATAGATAAGTAGACTGGCCTCTAGACAGATTTGATTACATGGTTAAATATCTCCCTCTTTCTCTATACATTTTGTTTTGATATGCGATAGGAATAATCAGTTAAAGGGGGTTCATTAGATTTTATCCAATTAGGGAAGTACATCATTATGTCCTGATCATGGATTTATCTCTCTGTTTCTTGACTATTTAAAAAAAATCCATTATTTCTTTGAATGTAACCTCTAAATAATGTTTTTTAACTTCAGTCACAGTGACTGAATCAAGCCCGAACCTTTTCCACACTATAAACACGAACCCCCCTTGTTTATTGGGAGTTTCTAACTTTTGACTTGTTCTCATTTGGCCCAGGAGGGAATGGAGACCAGTCAGAAGTGGAGCAGGGAGTGAGGAGAAGTGCTGTCAGACCCCCTGGAGAGGCGTTCAAGGCCCGGGCCAAGTGGAAGTTGTTTCGGGGAAGGATGGAGGGCTGTTCAACAGAGCGTGAGGCTGAGGCTGAAGTTGCTGACAGGCAAACAGCTCGGGGAGGAAAGTTGAGATAATTAAACAGAAAGTCTATTCGGGGGTATAGAATGCCTCATTGATCAACTTAAGAAATGAAAACAGATGATGATACAGCTAATGTGCTGACTCTGGTGCTACCAGAGACATAATGTAGGGTTTAGCTCCATGCTAACGGTTTTATAGACTGATAGGAGTTGCGATGCCTAGAGGGTCGGGCGGCTTGATGATGGCGCTAATCAGATTTTCAGGATCCTGATCTTGGGAAGATTGTGTTGACAGTCTGAGCCTGGAGGATAAATCCATAGAGCACAACCCTGTGGACATCAAAGAGAACAGTAGCTGTGTTTTTGTTTGTAATCTTGACTAAGGATGTATGTGGGCATTCTTCAGGGTTGAGATGTTTGGTTCTTTTACTGGAGGCAACTGTAAAACCAATTACTGATGATGAATGAACAACACTGGTGCTGAAGTTGGACTGTATCTCAAACAGAACTTACAACGGAGACCCTAAAGAGTTGAAGTTTGTCTTATTTCACTTTAAATTTAGACAGAAGGTAAAACATTGAGCCATCATCAGGTCAACATTTCCAGGATTTTTTGGAAACTCTGGTTTTATTTCTTTCCTTTTTCCAGGTAAACCTGGCTCACAGTGAAACACAGGAAGCACCTTTATGTTAGGAAACCAGCCAACAGGTCTCTGCTCACATTCAGGATGTCGTTGCGTAATCTAGGTCAGTTCAAGTCCACACTATTTCACAATGTAAATGAATATTAGATAACTGAAGCTAAGTTTGCAAAAGCCTATTTACATAAACATCTACACACACATCTGTCTGGTTAACATGCAGCAGGACAAAGTATAACCCTGAGATATAGAGCTGCAACTAATAATTATTTTTGCTAATTGATTAATATGTTGATTATTTTTTTAATAATGATTAGCCAAAGGTTCCTTAAAGGAGATTTTTTTTTTTTTACAAAATCCAACCAGGTGAAACTAAAACCTTTCCACTTGAGGAGTTATGGGTGGAACATATTAATGGACACATTTTTTAAAACTTAAATTCAAAATATCTATGTAAATATCTGGTATAATTACTGCTTTAAATCTGTCAGCTAATGGTACGTTATAGAGTCTCTATACTGATTAATTGATTACTAAATTAGTTGACAATAATTTCAATGATTGATTAATCTGAGTAATAGTTTCAACCCTACTGAGATACTCATTTTATTTTACTTCTGATGGAGGAAAATGTCTAAATCAGTCAAATAGAATCCTAAGAAATGCTTGTGGAAAAATCTTTGATATGGTACTGTAGATACATTTTAATAATTTATATAATATCTATAAAACTGATACCTTTTAAAGGGCAGAATCGACAGTGATTTTGCCCATCTGACCTACTGTAGGCACTTTAACTTGTCTAGTACGGTCACTTTGGATGGTCGAAACAAGGTATTTACACCGAGTCAAAACAATCAGGACCATCAGGTATCCAAATTTAGTGAAAGCTTTAATTTTTGGTTTAATTCTCTCTAAACACAACAGACTAAAGCAAATTCATCATCTTTACATCACCTGTGATCAAAGATGCCAATAAAACCAAAGTCCTTCACTTGAGGAAAGTACTTCACACCTTTTTACAGCTTATAAAAGTAGCTTTACATTCAAAAAGACTGACAAGCAAGTTTCTGGAAAATAATTTTCTAATGATTTTAGAGGAAATAAATAGTGGACTTTCCAATGAAAAACTATAAAGTAAGCAACATTGTTAAAAATACATTATTTTCCTCTATTTTGTATGAGAATTAAAACATTAAAAGTATGCAATGGGAAAGTCATGATCTTGTCTGGATTTACTCTTATTTTCATCTCCTTTGCTCCACCCTGCGCTCATAATCTCTAATCAGATCCACTTGATCCTGCTTCTATTTTAGCCACCAGTTCCCAGCCATTGGTGCCAGATTATTAGAGCTTATAGCGAGTCTAATTCCAACATTCCTTGTTGTGTTTAGTTCTACCTGACCTGTTTCTCTCCCCAACTTTTAGGTTTTTTGGCCGCCCCAGTTCTTCTCTGTTTGCCTGTCCTGTTTCAGGACTGTTACCTGGATTCCTCCTTGAACCTGTCTTCCAACCCAAGCTTGGATTTGTCCATCTGGATCCACCTGTTCTTCTGTGTGCTCTGGCTCCTGCTGGTCTCTGCTCCTCTTCACTCCTGGATCTCTGGAAGCGCCTCAGTAACACTCCTCTGGACTTCACTCCTTTTTCTGGACTCGGATTGAACTTTACCAGGTTGGTGACTTTCATGCTCATTTTTATTCCCCGTTTGAATTCTAAAGCCACTGACCTGAGGCTCAGTTTCTACAGAGAATCCAGTGTCCCTGTGCTAGCTGACCAGTAGCGGCAAGTTTGTTTTACTAAATGCATGTTTCAAGTCCAACTTTTTGAACCTTTAACAGAGTGACTGTTTTTAATCGGAAAAAGCATTTGCATCATCTGTTAACGATATTACACCTCTTTCAGACTGAATACTTTGTCTTCTGCTGTTAATCTTTTTGTTTACAAAGCGTCGTCTGACTCTTGACCCTGTGTGTAAAACTCTCTAAAAACCTCAGCAGCCGTTAATCTACCTCCGCTATAAGGGGTAAGAAAGCAGAATGAGTCTCCGGACACCTTATCCTCCAACTGTAATGACTTAGGAAACCTTGACGGGCCATCATACCACTCAAACACACATTTCTACTGTTCATAACATCCAACTCCTGCTAAGTCGACACTATTCAAGGTTTTCCTCTGGGATGGAAATTGATTTAGGGGGGCATGGAGCTCAGACATACGAACAGGTTGCCTCAAGGTTTGAGCACAACGTGACAGGAAGAGAATCCTCAGTTAAGGCCCAGAGAGAGCACTTCCCCTGACAGTGAAAGAGGGGAAATCAGAGCAGCGTGACAGATAAAGACATGGAAACGGAGAGTCTGAAAACAGACAGACTTTTTAATAAAAAGGCATCTGAATTCTTTCAGATCACAATTAAATAGAATATTTAATATAACGGTTTGACTTTGCTACAGTATTTTCTAAGATTTTTGATAGCTAACCCTCAAACAACAATTTAACAAGCAAAGTAAAATTATTACTGCGAGTTAATATGAGCTTTTAGAGTATTATGAATGAAGCTATGTGCAACTTCCACATACCTGTTTTTCTTGCTGAATTGCTGGTTCTATCATAGCGCCATAAGGTTAATTTCCCATGATATAAGTAAGGTTTCTGCACAGGCATCCTTAGAGTCAGCCTTAGCAGTAGCATGAGGAGAGAGAGTTACAACCTGCTATTTTTTTTAACCTGGCAGAGGATACTGTGTGAAAAAAAAAAGCAAAAACATTTTTGGTGATCGCTTTACAGTAAGCCAATCAACATCCAGTTCTTTAGTTTTTACTACTATTGTTTTATTTGCAATGTAAATACTGAAAGAAAATCCATTTATGGTGTTTCTTACACAGAAGTTTTTCCAAGACCAGATGGAAAACACAATTTGTAGCCTGTATGTGCAATTTGGAGAAGTGCACGCTTTTTTCCCGGCAGTAAATTGTATTTCAGCACATAATTATCTAAAACTGCAAAAGGTCTGGTCTTTTAACATTATTTATCGGACAAAAAAATTCCTAGATTGTCTTCGTTCTGTCACAGATCAGTAACCCTTAATTTTTTTTTTATTGCTTACTCCAGGTTTACACTGACAACTTTTTATATATGCTCAGTCATTTGTCGCAAATCGTCCCGTGCAGTAATCAACAGTGGATGCATTTTGGGACTATTCATTCATCCTTCTAGCTCTGCCTTTACTTTGAAATTTACATCTGTTTTCCCCTTCCTGTATCTGAGTTTGTGGCTCATCTGGTCTTCATGTAAAGCTCTCCAAGGACACAACAATATTAGCAGTGTTTTATGGCAGGGATGGTGTGTTCAGGTGATTTGCAGGTGTGTCTCAAAAGTACTAGAGTGATCTAACATTCTAGTGGACTTTCCTTAATAGGTGACTTCTGCAAAAAATGTCCAGTCTTTTTGGGTTTTTTTTTTTTCTTTTTGCACCAGGTCTCTTTAAACAATACTTCAAGGGCTACATTTTTTTTATATTATATTTAATTTGTCTCAAAAGGCTACTTTAACTCCTCCACATTTCCACGTTGATGCAAAATAAAACCTCTCATTCATACATAGGCTTATGGTAAAATCAAATACATTCATGCCTTTTTAGAGTAACATTGGAGAGAGCCCCATCCTGCCTGGAAGGAGAGCAGCTCTATGATCAGACACTGTAGGGGCGTCACACAGGAGAACCCCCCTGAGGCCCCCAGAGCTCTTTATCCACAGTAAATCATCACTGAGACGCTGACTCGCTCCAACCACGCACCTGGCACCGCAGCTGAGGAAGACGAGTGCTCTGAGGTGAGCACTTAACGTGCAGCCAGGAAGGGATTGCAAAGCCCAGATAAAGATGCTGGGATAACAAGAGTGAGGAGGAGAGGTGTTATGCAACATGTTTGAGGGGAGGAAGGGAGAAATATGAGACAGCGTTCGTCTCTGCAGGTAAAGAGACACATTTAAGAAGATGGAGCTTAAATCATTTGTTACAGAAGCATCTGAGAAAATTGGTATCACAAAAATGAAGCGAGTGCATTTTAGCTCAACGAGCACCAGGTAATGAGATTTCTCCTTTTTTCCCCTTTCAACAAATATACCATCGTGGAAACAAACTCTTTACAGACAGACATCAAAACAAATGGTAAATTAAGGCACGGCACTCTCTGGCTTGTTCTGAGCGCATGGCCCTGAGCTACCGATTTTTTAAAACTGTGCCACCGTTAATTTATGCCGCCGATCTGAACTAATTCTTTGGCAACTGCGAAGCCGGGGAATATTAACGTCGCGCATTTCCTTGTCGATGATAATGCCGCGCTCTTAATTTGAGATGTGCGGTGTAGTCGAACATGAAATGGAAATTTGCCCCAAACTATGTATTTGTCAGCGAATGTCGGATGTGGAATGAGGTTACATGCATCCTCTGCTACCCACACTCAGAGGAGCTGAGAGGAAGAGGTGTATTTTATCCCTCACATGTGCAAAGGAAGCTTCAACTTATGGCTATGCTTCTGAATATATTACACATTTTTTCCATCAGGCTGGTTTTATAATGTATTTGCATAGATTAGGTCTGTGCAAAGGAAAAATAAACCAGTGTCTCATCATTGGAAATGCATCCCAGAAATATGTTTCATAAACACTAAATTCTGGATATGAACTTCAGGACTGATGGTGACCTGCTCATGTCTTATTAGAGCCTAAATTAACCACAGGGTGTCCATCTATGGGGGTAGATTTAGGGAGTCAACAGATGGTCACACGGCGCTCCTAGATGGTTGGAAGAAGGGTTTTCTCCATCCTTATTTGCCCACTCCTATCCCACATGTATTATATTAGGATGCTAACTGCTTGTGGTAATGTTGACATGTCTATAACTCTAATATCACCCATTTGACTCGAACCAGATTACCCTGAGTAAAGCGACTTGCAAAAGCACTTGTATTACCAGAAACTTTTCCAATCTCCGTCACAGTGGAAGAATAATTTTCAGTGTATTTTTCTGTGGGACTTTATATGATGGAGTAACGTGAAGTGGAACACCAGTGATGATAGTTAAACATTTCTGTCAAATAAACACCCCCAAAAAAGATTTAGGTAGTAAATAGAAAATACATGATCTAGTTTCTTGATTGGATTAAGGCTGGGCATACACTGTACCATATTTTCAATCTTTGTACTCAGCTACAGCTCAAACTGTACGATGAAACCGCAGGGTTTAAAAGTTCACAACTCCCGATTCGATTTGATCTAACTCCTCACACTGCACATCCAAAAACCACACGTCTGACTCATCGCCGAGAGTTGCCGCTGGTCGGGCTGGCTTAATTATTCATTTCATTCACCTGTCTGACTCTGCCCGGTTTCCAATTACCGCTCATCAGATCCACCTGCCTCTGCGTCTATTTAGTGGACTTGCATCCATCTCTGTGGGCCAGATTATCTTGTTCTTGTTCTCTGGGGCCAGTGGAGAGAGGTTTTTTAGCGTTCTCTAGTTTTTCTATTTTCCTGATCTCATTGAGTGTGCCTGTTCCTGTCTGAACAGTCTACCTGAACTGTCTGCGGACTCCTGAAACCCTGACCCTGCCTGTTTTGGTTCGGATCTGTATCCCTGACCAGGCTTTAAACTACTGGATCTCCTGCATGTATTCCAGAGCCTCAGCATCTGGGACACTCTGGGCGGCACCTGCTGCATCTCATTGGCTGGATCCTACCTCCTTCCATAGAGATGGACTGAAGTGTTAAACCAGGTTAGTGACTCACATGGATAATCGTCCTCCGTCGGATTGTCAGCAAAACTAACCTGTGTTTCTCTTTAACTAGAGCATCCAGTTAAAGAAGCTCTAGCCGCAGCTACCATGGATCGTCCGGATCCAAAAAAATTCTCGCACAACTGCAGAATCTGCCCAAAAAGGGCAAAAACTCGTACAGTGTATGCCCGACTTAATAGTATTGCAATGAAGGCAATATTAGGCAGTATTATTGCCATTATTGGCTAAAGCTATTTGTAATATGATTGAATTTCATATTTGGCTGAAACAACATCTAATCAGATAATTCCTGGTAAAGAGAAGTGAGGTTCATGAGTATCTCACCCGCACTGCTGTTGGATAAAACATTTAATTTTACCTCCTGAAGTAGTGAGACCTTCTCAAAATTGAGACTTACTAGACTTACATCAGAATATTTCAAACTCCCAAAGTCTTTTTTACTCAACCCGAGTCTTTGCTGATTTGGGAAAACTGTAGCTCCTACCTCCTGTTCCCGTCTCTTATCTTTTTACCTTTCGTGAGGTCAACAGTAGGACCAATATCCAGTGTAGAAAAGGAGCTCCAGACAGCCTTCAGCCTTAAAGATAGACTAGTTCATAGACGAAGCTTCTAAAACTGGAACTAGGGCCTTCCAGAAAATAAAATAAAACTCTAAGAAAATGTACACAGAATAGTTGAATATCTGTTAATGAGCACAGGGCATATGAACGTGTGAACATTTTGTTTTTCTTTAACCCATTATGACCATATACAGGTAGCTCCTAGCGATATGGTCATAATGGGTCCCTAAGCCAAATAATCACTCAATAGGAAGCATCCTGCTTCCTCTTTCTACCTCCTTTCTTACTACCAGCACTATTCAGACAGCTCTTATCATGGTGACTGCATTTATTTGTCTTCCTAAAGCAGGAGAGTCTCCAGCTGAATCCAATTCAGACCCAATCAGAGAGGTATAACTTATACTACCACCGTTGAGCAAAATCTGTAATCTTGAGCCTGTCGGATACTCCTTGGTGCCTTGAAGCCTTTCACACTGCAGTAAAACCTTTTAAACGTTCTCGATGATCCAGAAAAATATCTGCTCTTTCAGTTGAAATATTCTCAACAGCGAATTCCTGCTTGTGAGGCCATTTCTTAACAGAACCCTGAAGGCTTTGCTTTGTAGGTAAGCAATGCTAACACAAGAAGACATGCATCAGATTCCTCTGCACAATAAATCTGAGAACAATGTCAACATTTGAGTCACTGCTGAAACTTTAAGGCACCACCGTAAAACTTTCAGCATTTTTAATCACCTGAAACTGACATGAGCAGAGCAGGACAGATTAGAAAACACTAATCCTTTCTAAATTCTCCTCTGGGTGATTTGGGAAACAAGTCATTGTTAGACCTTCCACGGTGAGCATTTGCAGTTATTGTCTCAGGGTTTTGCATTTCCTTTGCTTCCAAACAAACAAAGCTGTAATGAAGCACAGCAAGCATTGCAAAAATGCACTGGCAGAAATGTAAATGAGACCCAGCCAAGTAGAAGCCCTGTAACTCTATATGACAGCGGCGTTCTCAGAGCGCTGCAGAACCACCCACTGCCGGCCGGAGGAAGGAAACGCTCAGAGAATTTAGAAAACACTTTCAAACAGTTCAGCCAGGTGAGAGGAAGTAGGCTCTTTACATTAGGGCCGACAACATAAGCCTAATGGATACAAACTGTCATCAAGCTGCTCTCCAGGCCACACTGGTGGCAGTGCCACCCAGGGAGCCGTGCAGCGTCACGTTTCCTGCCTCCTAACAGGACAGAGGCTGGTGTCCTGGTGGGCACCAGCTCCGTTTACATCAGGCTAAATGAGCAGGAAGTGATGCGTTTACGCTGTGTAAACGTCCGCTGAGCGAACGTAAAGTTTACCTGCTGAATGTAAACCCTCATACACACACAGCTTATACTTACATGCTCTGCTCTTGTTTTGGTTTTGTGATGAACTGTACCTGCTGAGGATAATGAATCCTCTGCACTGACACGTTTATAAACTAGCGTCTCATTTGCACAAATCAAGCTGAATGAAATCCATCCCTCATCTCTTCTTTTCTCCTCTTTGCACGACAACTTTTTGCAAAAAGAGGTCAAACTGCTGAACAACTTTTATGCATTTTCTCATATAACTACTGCAGACTTCAATGTATTCTATTATGACTTTTAAAGACAAAAATTCAACTCTGACGAGTGAAGCAGGCAGTAGTACTCACCCCACTTTACTGTGGTAACCGTAGATTAAACATCGGGCAAAAAACTGCCTTCTAATTCCTGAACAAACTATGCCCAAAGAAAAACATGGTGGTGGCTGCATCATTTTGTGGGGGAGATTAACAGATGGATGGATGGAGCTAAATCCAGAGCAGGAGGAAAAGCAGTCAAAGACCTTTGGATAAGATAAGACTTTAAGTCTTATCTTAGGCTACCAAGTGCAGCAAGAAGGTTCCGGGTTTGATTCCCAGCCCAGGGCCTTTCTGCATGTTCTCACTGTGCATGCGTGGGTCCCCTACGGATACTCCGGCTTCCTCCCACAGCCCAAAAACATGAATGTTAGGTTAATTGGCTTATCTGAATTCTCCTTAGGTGTGAGTTTGTCACTATGCATCTCTGTGATAGACTGGCGACCTGTCCAGGGTGTACCCCGCCTCTCGCCCATTGACAGTTAGAGATAGGCACCAGCACCCCTCGCAACCCCACCAGGGATAAAGCATGATAGAAAAGGGATGGATGGCTATTATAGAAGTTCTTAAATGTTTATGCAATGCCTACACAGCAGATAAAGTGATTGCTATTCTGTCATGAGATCAGATTTTTGCCTAAAATTCCACAGCGATGAAACCTTGAATTGCAGAGAACTAAACATTGTTTTGTTGCCTGGCCAGTAAAAAAGGAGGGGGGTGCGTCTGTGTTCGCTCCTGCCTCAACATCAAAGTGAGAAACATTTTTCTGCTTTCCACTTCAAATTGTTTACGTGAATTAGTTTGGGGTTAGGTATTCATTGGTAGGTAGGTTTAGGGTTATTGTCAGGGTTAGGGCAATCATATGACATATGAAAGTCAACACGTGGTCCTCACTACATATAGTAGGATCAGTGTGAGTTTCAACTTTCAAGCAATGTTTAATTTAGCAAGTAATTAGTTTCAGGAGCAGGACTGAGGGTAAATAAAAAATGCCAGTAGATTTAAAAGACCATTAGGCATGGGCTGTCCCAGCAGTAGAAGTGTTTTCATATTTTTAGATAAATTAATTTAGAGAGTAGGTAGTGTAGAGTAGAATTCAAAGCAATACAAAGCAACAATTAATTCTCTGCATTTAACCGATCCCCTTGTAGAGCATTGGGTTGCCATTGTGAAGCACCCAGAGGAGCAGTGTTGGGTTAAGAGTCTTTGCTCAGGGGCCCAGAGTGGCAGTCTGTGGGAGTGGGACTCGAAATTAAGAACCTCTGGATTCCAAGTGCAATGCTCTAACCACTAGGCCGCCAATCGCCATTGTCAAGCCCAAAACTCTTGTGTTTTCACAGAGGGCACAATGCATGAACAAATATGAGACTGCACTGCGAAATGCATTAAAGTCAGTTAGAGGAGGCCAGAAAAGGCAATATGGCCGACAGCGCACCAGCAGGAGCATTACTCAGCGCTATTTACTAAGTTCAAGGTAGCCTCCTCTGCTGCACTTGCGTATTTGACTAGTTTAAGACGCCAAAATTACTAAATCCCTTTGTAGGTGAAGCTGCTCATTTTTTGTACACGGAATAACAATCTAGAAATAAGTAAACGTTTCTTAAATTTAGTATATTTACCCTTATTTTGAGTAGGTAAAGGAGGTAGTTCGCCAATGGAATGAGTATTTTCACTCTTAAAATAAGATATTTAGATAAAATGCACTTGAAATAAGACAATGCAATTGCATTTTCTTATTTTAAATGTAAATTATCTTGTTCTATTGGCAAAATGTCTCTTTTATCTCCTCAATCCAAGAACAAATGCTCTTATTTTAAGAAAAAATGACTTATCTAGATTTGGATTTTTTCCAGTGATACACTCAATCATATTTCTAATCTTTATAAGATTTTGTGAAGGATTCTAAACTAGAATCCATCCAGGACTTTGACTAGACCATTCTTAGGTTGGTTGTCCACCATTCATTTTATTCTATATATACAACACTCCATATTTTGATGAATTAGATTTAATAGCGGGTATCTACAGTATCACATAAGATCCTGATCCAATTTCAGTGTTTTAGAGTAAAAAAACGTGAAATACAAGTGGTATGCACACTCTTGAAAGGCATAAACTGATGGAAAAGCATCCCTGCTGCAGCAGGATTTAAGAAATTGGGTGAGGGCTGAGATTATGCATGGCTAGGTGATTAAATCACTGAGGTACGGAGGAAAACGGGTCAACGTGCACCCACAGAGTGCTCAAGGGAAGGCGGCAGATAAGAGTTTATCACACTCGTATAAGTAGATACCGTTAATCCTCCTTCTGCTAGTGTTCTACATGAAATAAATCTGTGACTGACAAACTGGAAAGATACCATTGTCTTTAAGGTGGGGGGGGCACAGAGAGGTGTGTTGTCAGCAGATAACCGTGGAGATAATCAATTCACGGCAGCTTGAGCTGTTTCCTCTGTGGAAGCGGAGGCAAAGCGAGGTGAGCCGAGGCAGGTTAGCTGCTAAACGTTCAGTCCTTAATAATTAATCCCACAGTCTTGCCAAAAGTAAGATTGATTATTCTATTAAAGGTGGGGATCAACAGTGACTTGACTGTAGCTCTATTTCACACACTGTTTGATTGGTGGAAATTACCACTGCTTTACTTATCCTGGGAGGCATAGCATTAGCTTTCAGCACACCAAAAGTACTGAATTCTTTAAGTTTTCTTAGTAAGGCTGAGAAAAAGTACCTCTTCCAAGCACAATGAGATGTGTAATATCTAGATTGATGCAGAGCGAAAATCCTTCAAAGTTGCAGGTTTTTCCAAGCATTAAATTGACAAAGTACAAAGCAGTCTGCCATATGTTTGTATATTTAAGCTAGGGTGAAAAGTGACTGATTCTTAAAGAGCTGCGCTTTTGTAACATTAGGTTAGCATGAAATATGAAAGTTGGTTGTAATTGTGAGGGGAAAAAAAAGATAAGAAAAGGGATCTGCTGCTTTAAAAACAGATATAATTCATTCATTATTTTGGTGAAGAACCAGATATTTTATTGAAATTATGTCTGTAATCCTTTATTGGTTCAGTTTCTTAAAAAATAATATGCTTCAAACACAACAGTTTACTATAAAAATAGGTTTGGCCACATTAAACCTAGGTATTATGTCGGCTGTGCTGCTGCCAGATGTTGGAGATCTGCCTGTTTTTCCAGTGTAGTCCTGTTTCTCTGACTGTAACTAACTGGATGTGCTCTCTTGATCCTCTGACATGAGAGCTGGCTCAGAGCTCGTCTGCCTGGCTGTGTGTTTCCTGGACAGGGCCGCCTTTTACAGCTGCTTTTTCTATCTCTGCTTCTTTCTCGTTGAACCCCAGTCGGCCTCGGCACTGAGCCTGGTTCTGTTGGAGGTTTCTTCCTGTTAAAAGGGAGTTTTTCCTCTCCACTGTCGCTACAAGCATGCTTAGTGTGAGGGATTGCATTCAAGTCAATCAGTCAATGCAATCAGCTGGTTTTCCTTAGATAGAAAACTTTGAATCAATCTGACTGTATGATCTGGTGATCTGTAGAGTGCCTTGAGATGACGTGTGTTGTGAATTGGCGCTATAGAAATATACTGAATTGAAATGAAAAACTTTATTCTTTGATTATAAGCATCATTACTTTAATAATAATTTTAACACTTTATCCTAATGAGAACTAAAATAAAAAGGATTTTAGCTTTTAGGAGCTTTAAGGAGCTTCTGAGCTCACAATCAGCTGTGTTTGGAGACGAGCAGCATGTTTAAAAATTGAGACTAAACACATAACTTTATTTTTTGTTGTTCCTGTCTCCCTTAAAACTCTGAAAACAAGCTGCGCGAAATCAGCAGCATAAAATAATAAAGAGCCAATTTTCCTTTTCATGCCAGGAGTTTTTCCCTTTTCCTTTCCTCTCTTGTTTCTGCAGGGAAGAAACATCCCAGGAATTGTCCTTTGACTCCTTAAAAACCTTTCCAACCCCTTCGGCTTCCTTCTCAAACTCACATCCACCCACCAAACACATTCATCCCCCCCCACCTCATCAACATACACACACATAGGAAAAGCCACAGTGGTTGTAACCACTGGGAGGCAAGAGATTCATAGAGGTGTACATTAACATAAATACCAAATCTATTGGAGGAGAGAGAAGTGTGTGTGTGTGTAAGGGATGACACAGGAGAGAACAATGTGTTTATTGTGTGCAGACAGAAGATGGGAGAAGAGCAGAGTGTAGCTCCATCTACAGGCAGAGAGTTCACAGCTGCAGCCACAGAACAGCAAACTTGAATTTGCACTCTGTTAGGTCCACTTCTGCAGAAACATGAGCTAAACAAATGACTTAAACCAAAAGTGCAAGTCAAAGTTAATTGGACTTGATCTAGAAAAAAAATATTTTTGGAAGCTGTGACCAAATACTAAGTTTTGCATGGAAACATGAAGTAACTTTTCTCCTTTTTGTGATGTCACAGCCACCATTGTTGTTGTGTTTATGGGTTTTATCTGATATTAATATTGTTGTTAAGTGGACAAAACACACATTGTTCATAAGGTTTTTGATAAAAAGTCTTTAAACTGTAGTGTGTTTTTATTGGTCCTTTTTATTCTGATACCACTAGATTGGTAGACATTATTAGACAGATTATTAATGTGTGGCTCAGATTTAGTTCAATGCATTTTCAATCGGGGGCTGCTCCCATTGAATCTGTTTGGAGAAAGCAGGGCGGTGCAGCAGAACCTCCCAAGCTGATTGGTGCAGAGACACCCAGTACCTGCCTACCAAATTCAGCTTTTAGCCAATCACAATAACAAATGAAATAGCAGCAGGCAGCATGAGAGACCATGTCTATTTTGGTTCTTGCAAAGCTTTATGCAAAACTATAGTTCCCGCCTTAAAGGTACATAAACATTTAACATGTCTATACCATGATGAACAAAATTCAGTCAAAGTTATGAGATAAAGCTACATACACCAGTGTTTTTGAGTCTAAATAGTGCCTAAGAGATGTGGCACCATTGACTGGCAGTACCTCTGAAGTAGCACAAACCCAGATTGTGGCCATTGATGCAGCTACTAAATAAGTCCAATCTGGGCCCACCATGTAGTAATGCTTGACAGAAAACTCATGTCATATCTTGATCACTTACTTTATTATGTGCACCCTAATAATTGATCTAATGTGTTTAGGTGATGACATATAATACATATTTACTAATAAATGTTTTAATATAAAAAAGGTTTTTAAGCAGGTTTTTAGTAAACTGTGATGACTCAGGTTTCTGTTGGAGCAATGCGATTTCTGAATATTTGTAGCTGTGGTTTTGCTGCGACAAAGATGCTCTCATTGAATATAATTGTTGTGTATTTACAGCATCGATAGTGACTTTGTTTTCTTTTGTCCATTATGAGTTTTTCCAGCTTGACTGTGAACCTCCAACCTAATCCCAGGTCTTCTGCAGGTTTGCCTTAGAGAATTGTCTTGAATTTAGATCCCACCTATTTTCCCATCGACTCCCATCAGCTTCCTTTTCCCTGCCTGAAGAGTAGAATCGCCACAGTATAATGCTACCACTACCATGTGTCACTGTTTATATATCGATAATTTCAATATCAATTTAAATGAGATAAAAACCTCAATGAGACTGCCAAGAATGCTCCAACAAAAATCATCTATTAACATCTGAAAATAATTTTTACCTTGTTTAAAAAACGGCTCTAACATACGGAGCCCCTAAAGGGACATGGAGGGGGAAAAATAACTTTTCCAAGATCCCGCAATAGTTTTGCAAGATCCCGCAATAGTTTTGCGAGATCTCTCGAAAGTATTGCGGGATCTCGCAAAAGTTTATTTTTTGCGAGATCTTGCAATACTTTTGCGAGATCCCGCAATACTTTTGCAGGATCTCCCAATACTTTTGCGAGATCCCGCAATACTTTTGCAAGATCCCGCAATAGTTTTGCAAGATCCCGCAATACTTTTGCAAGATCCCACAATACTTTTGCAAGATCCCACAATACTTTTGCGAGATCCCACAATACTTTTGCGAGATCCCGCAATACTTTTGTAAGATCCCGCAATACTTTTGCAGGATCTCCCAATACTTTTGCGAGATCCCGCAATACTTTTGCAGGATCTCCCAATACTTTTGCGAGATCCCGCAATACTTTTGCAAGATCCCACAATACTTTTGCAGGATCTCCCAATACTTTTGCGAGATCCCGCAATACTTTTGCAAGATCCCACAATACTTTTGCAGGATCTCCCAATACTTT
>NW_015150516.1:1176107-1179148 GCF_000732505.1 Cyprinodon variegatus
ATTGCGGGATCTCGCAAAACTATTGCGGGATCTCGCAAAACTATTGTGGGATCTCCCAAAAGTTTATTTTTTCCCTCCATGTCCCTTTAGGGGCTCATTTTCAAAATATTTTCAAAAAGAACAAACAAAACTTATTAAATGCCATAAAATCCATAACGCCAGACAATGATAAATGCTGTAATCTATACTGTAATGTATATAGAAATATTTCACAATTTTTAAATGAATTATGTTGTAATATATATTAATAATGAATTACTGTCCAGCCGTAGGTCCATGTGTTAAATTTCATCCTCTCAAAGTGATCTGAATGTAGGTCGAAGTCTAAGTTGCTCTATGCAACAGCTGCAGTTATGCTGAGATTAGATTAGAAAACGTCTTAAGCCAAACACTTGAAGTGGATCATATAGATAAAGTAACCTGTCTGTAACATGATAAACTAAAGCAAAAGTAAGTGTGTGGTTATAATATGCAACAGCATACTGGAAAGGTTCTGAAGGGCATGGATTCCGCTGGATTTTATTTAAGGGTAACAGAGTAAAGGGGGCTCAAAGCAAATTTAATAATTGTGAAAGATTAAAAAAACGATGTGTTGTTCTCACTACGGAGAAACTTCAACAGAAGAACAGCATGACTGCAGGGGATGCTGTGTTCTGCCACGAAATGGTTCTGGAGGGAACTGGTTGTAGAAAATCATATTTCATGGTATCACTGTGAACAGGGTTTATTTTGCCTTCCACTTCAAACAGTCACTGCTTTGTGTTGGTCCTTCATGTTAAACCCCAATAAAATATATGGAGGTTTGTTGATGTAATGTGATAAAAAGAGAAGATCAAGGGCCTCGAACACTTCGCATGGTGCTGTATACTCTCCTTCTCTTAAGAGCTGGACTAATCCCTCAACTCTGTAACATTATCTTCTAAAAAACACAGCAGAGATCTCGGATAACGCTCCCAGCTCTGTTTCTCCTCCACCTAAAACCCATTTAGCTGTTCACCAGGTCCAGCATGAAGGCAGTTGGTCCCGCTCTGTCAACACCTCAGGGACAGCGCTCTCCCGCACGTCTACAAATTTGCAGCATTATGCAGAATCGGGTAACAAGCCTTCGGTTTCCCCTGCATCATTTTACCCCAAAGAGGAAATTCTCTGTGATGACTTGGCTTGGTGGCTAACATGCAGGAGCTAACGTCACAAAGCTGGATTCATTCCTTTTTGTTTGTCTCGTCTCCACGTTTACTCCTGAGATGATTCCACTGGAGTGGAAAGCAAACTCCTCAGGTGTGATCCTATTGGTTGCATCCTTTCTAGAAATGCGAAGGCGGAAACCGAACCTGACATTGCAGAACTGAGAAGTAATTAGAGGCCAAGCCGCTGCGCTCCCTCAGCTGACACCAAATCAATGCGGTTTTTCCGCTTTATCAATTAAAGATGTGTAATTACAAGCGTGGAGAATTGCCTCTCACAAACAGCCCGTCAGCTCCGGACCTCCTCCTCCACTACGCATTGCCCCTTGACCCCATTTGGATGACATACTGGAGCGCAATCGGAGGCTTGTTCTAAACACCTGACTGATAGGTTCAGCGTAGCGTGCTGTACCACAGTGCCACACTTTTGATCTGAAGTCAAAGTGCAAAATGCGTTAGTAAAAAGTCAAGCTCCATATTAACCAGCTGAGTTTGAAACTTTAGGTGGTTCTAGTAGAGTCAACCTGGTTGCTATGGTGCACTGAGGAAATGAAACACATCCACCTTTTCTGATCTGTCCCCTCCCAAAATCAGCATCGGGGAAAACTGACTGGGATTGAGGAGAGCTCCTCTCCATTGACTGAGCAGAGCCATTATCACCACATTACCTGGAAGTCTGCAGATGAAAGAGAACAATAGAAGCAGTGCTAATATACCCCAATCAAACGTGACACCCCCTTAAGCTCATCCACTCTGCCTCTACAAGGCAGCGCTACTCACTCCCATCTTCTTCTAAATGTTCTTACAGTTCCCTAACAGAGGAAGAAGTTTCTATCACACCTCCTCTCCTACGGTAGATTTCTAAACAAGCGTAGAAAACTTATCCTGCATAGAGGTTTAAGTTTCTTCCACATAATTCAACTTCCCTGCCAAGTTTAAAAGAGTTCTTTGCATTATCTCCTCAAAGTTTTCTACGGCCTTGCTGTTTTCTTTGGCAACCAGCTGCGTTTTTAACACGGCTCTTGCAAGTTATTCTTATTGTTTGTTTGTTAAGCATTAGAGTTCTGACTCATTCAAGCCTAAAATGGTTAAAACTCAATGTTGGGTCCATGCATACCAGACAACTGAGCAAACAGCCTATTTTCACCCATTTTTTATCACCGCATCAGTTGGAATCTATAAAAACTACCTTAGACAATCTGGCCAACATCCAATAGGATTTTAGAAAAAAACATGGATTTTTACTTAATTAATGTTAGTAATTAATGTAAGTAGCTGTTAAGAGCATTAGATTTACTTTTAAAAAATAATTATAAAGGAAGCTTTTCCAGAAAAAATAAACAGCTTTGATGAGCTTAGTTTATCCTAACAGCTCAACGTACCGTATAGCATTTCTCTTTCGTTAATGCAGCTTCGGTTTACCAAACTTTAGCCTATCCAGGTTCGTTTAGCTTAGTTTAGCCTACTCGTATCCAAGACGACTAAGAGTTCCTTTACTTATAATAATTTGCCAAACTTTATAGTCTAGGCCAGGGGCTCCTAAACATTTTAGGCTGCATAGATTCCGATCCAGCAGAATAGAGGGCCGCCTAAAATATCATTACTTTACTATATATAAAAAATATCTATAAAGTCATATTTTTTTATGACATTTAATTATTTAATGGGACATTTTAGATTTTATTGTTTTATTTTAATTTTGGTATTTGTAGTTGGGTTTAGTACGGAAGAGGATTAGGGCCACTGAAAAAAAAAAATAAAAAATTAACTGATTTTTAAATTTTATTTCAGTTTAACAAGGGAAAAAAAGTCAGAATTCAGACTTTTTTCTCAGAATTCAGACTTTCTTCTCAGAAT
>NW_015150516.1:1179877-1186001 GCF_000732505.1 Cyprinodon variegatus
AAAAGTCTGAATTCTGAGAAAAAAGTCTGAATTCTGACTTTTTTTCCTATATTAAACTGAAATAAAATTTAAAAATCAGTTAACGTTTGTGGCCCTAATCCTCTTCCGTAGTTTAGCTTAATTAAGCCTATCTGAGCTTAGTTTAGTTTATCTTAACTTGAGCTCAGTTAATACTAATGAGGTTTATCTTAGCTTTTGAGTTCAGTTGTGGTTTAGCCTAATTTACTAAAACTGGTTTTGGCTCCACCCCTTCACTATCAAGTGTCACCCCCAGTGAAGTTACACTACCATAGCCGGGGTAATCAGGGTGGGACAGCATCTTCCTTCCACCAGAAATAAAGAAAGCAGCCGCTGCTATGGCTGTAGCTCTGTGGCACAGGTTGCAATTTGGTCTTTTTTTTTGGCCCTTTGTCAAATAAATTATAAAAATTATACAGTTGAAAAAACTATTTTAAAGAAGACCTAGTTTGTGGTTTTGTATGACAAAGATGCGGCAAAAAGCATCTGCCATTAGGTTGACATTAAATCTGTTACCACATGCTATTTAAAGGCTGAACGGTCCTTCCTCCCTACCCACTACATGGTTTCGGATGGTCCTTAATATGGCGGGTGCTCCATTGGGACAGAAGGTAAGTGGGTGGGGTTAAGTGTTTAGAGGCCTTTTGGAAGTTCCATTTACTTCAATTTTTATTTTAGTTAGTTTCAGTTTAACTAGTTTAGCTTGTCCAAGTTAGATAAAAAAAAAAAACCTACCCAAAATTTTGCTATAGCTTTTCATTTTGCCTGAAAAAAGCCACTTTAGCCACAATTATTGACTACCAAGGGCAATTTGCATAAAACTGCATTAGGCGAAGGATTAAATGCCTGTTTTTTTTGTTTTTTCTTAGGTCAGGGGTTTTTGTACATTTCCTTTCTGTTCTTTAGAAATGTAACATGATTATACTGTTCAGCTGCAGGAAATAATATTTAGGCCTGACACTTCTTTTTACCTTGTGTGGTTGGCAAACTGGACAATGTGCTGCCATGAAATGAGAGATAAATTTGAGAAAGACATTTTTCAAAAAGCCTGGACAGCTTTTGATCAAAATCACTTAAAAAGATCCAAAGGAAGTCTGGCTTTTTAAAGTGCTTCAAAACAAATCATAATTTCACGGTTTGTATCAGTTGCGTATTCTTATCCACAAACTTCACGCTCCTTTTCCTATATTCTTTACACTTAGCAGTTAAGGGCTCGGTTTTCTCCCCATGGGAGTCTGCTGCTCCCTTCCTCTCTCCCATGACTCCTCTTTTTACCCCAAAAAAAGACCAACTGTAACAACAGTGGTCTCCAAACAACCCGGGGATTCCAGACGACTGACCTCAGCACTGTTCATCGACCGCTGAGATACAAATATTTACCCCTATCGCGTTGTGCTCAGCAGCAAGGTCCGCCCCGCCACAAGAAACACTTCCCTGAAAGAGCCTCTCCTTGCTCAAATGCCTCTGGAAAACAAATAAAACTCGCCTTCATTTTGTCCCCCTTTTTTCCCCGGACCAACATATGGACACATGTCAAAACATTGAGTAACAATGGCACAGTTACTTGCAAACTTAAGTCAACAAAAGTCAGTCAAAAGGACTAGAAATTCACTTCATTCCTCCCTGTGTTATTTACATTGTAGAGTTTCAATATGTTTATCGAGCAATTCCAATTCGGTTGACCCCTAACCTCTGTCCCCTTCTTCTGCTTAAACCACCAGGATGCATCATTATCTCAAGATCATTTATTTCTGTGTCAGAGATTCTAGAACTCGTCAGATACTCCAAGGAGATGGATGAATGGTGCATAAACAAGGACAGTCTCCTTCTCTTTGCCCAAGATTTTTCAGAAATTAAAAATACTTGAACAACATAGACAGTTTAGACAGTTAAGGAACCCTTTTAAAAATACATTTATTGATGTTAATTGAGTCAGCTGGTACCTTTAACACATATTAGATGTGTTAGACTGCAGAAGTAGATTATTGAACGTGACTCATGGAAACAGTTAAGCCCAGAAAATGAGGTAAAGGAATAGCAGTCTCAGATCGTACCATCTATCGTTGTTTGAGCCAAAGAGGGGAGGACACCATAAAAAAAAACCCAGACTGGAAGATGCCAAACTACATGTCGAAAAGCAGCAAAGCTTTTGAGAGAATGTCCTTTAGAAAGATGAGACAAAGCTGGCTCTATGTTGACAGATGAAAAAAATGAAGCATATCAAGAAAAGAACAGTGTTCCTACTGTGAAAGATGGAAAAAGCTTCCCATTTCCAATCTCATTTCCTGTCTCCCTACTGTCCAAAATAACTAAAATAAAAGCCACTAGAGCGTAGAAAATAATCTTAAAAAGAAGCTTGGACTCAGTAGCAGGTCATGGGTTTTTAGCAACACAGCTAAAAACAACCTACGAATGGCTAAGAGAAAAACATTGGACTATTCTAAAGTTGCCTTCTGTGAACCCTGACCTACTGTAAAACCTATTGATCGTCTATGGAAGGAGTTGAAACATGTTGTCTTGATCAAGCCTCTGACAATTGGAGTGTTTTGCTCATGAGGAATTGGCCAAAATGCATGCAAACAGGTGCAGAAGTCTCATTAAGAGTTAAATCATTTGATTGCAGCAATTAAGATGTGGGCACCATCATTTCTGTCCAGGCCTGTTTTACGACTTTATTTTGAAATATCATTTTTCAGGAGAATAGTTTAAAAGAAATTTCTGACTTTATTTTTCATTTTTCTTATGATTAGTTTTGTCAAATTCAATTATTTCTGTGGCCATTGTGGGGTTTTCTTTTAAAAAACAAGGGTTATAACTTAATCTAGCAAAGATTCCTGAAAGAAACTGATAAACTATGAGGTTAGTCTGCACAGAGGGTGGGCTGTCTACAGTTAAAAGCAACTAAAGGTCGATTTCTGCAGCTTTAAGGCAGATCATTCAGGTGAGAGTCTCTTTATCAAAGTGATGCATCCTCTGCCTGATTCACAAAGGAGGAGAAGATTCAGGTTCTGCATCTTTCCTTTGATTTAATACTGGAGCAGCTTGATAAACACTAAGAAGTCACATCAGCAGTCATACTACTTTGTGGGAATGGGAGGTCTGTGTGTGTCCCTTTATAGGGCACTCAGTGAAATTCTTGAATATCAAAATTTCAAGCTAAGAGTGTTATTGGTCGACAAGACAAGACCTTAACATTTAAAATATTATGGTCAATGCAATAACAAGAAACAGACACTTGCCTTAATATATTAAGAAAAATAAAAGTGCTTCTATAAGGAATTCAGAGTGAAAAAAAAAACAATTTTTTTTCATGTTACAGCATAACCCTAGAACATTAATGCCGATACAGGCACTTAAGTTTTTCAATTTTATTAACATAGCTTATTAACTTTTCACTTTTTCATTTAACTGTTAACTTTTTGGTTTAACTTGTTACCTTTTTTTCCAAATTAATTTACAGTAGTGAAAAAAATCATTCAAGGTAGGGCTGCAATTAATAATTGTTTTGCAAATCGATTAATCTGTCGATTATTTTTTCAATTAATCAAAAATATTGAATAGCAAAAGATTCCTTAAAGAAGATATTTTACAATATCAAACCAGGTGAAATTCTCTGGATAGTGCATATTGACAGAGGAAAACATTTCTTTTAAATCTTATGCACAATATTTATATATATTTTTTACAATCTTGGTTTGATTACTGCTCTAAGTGGGTCTCTCTGTCAGCTAAAGGCATGTTTCACAGTCTCTAAACTCCATGTAACGATTAATCAATTAGCAATAAAGTAGCTGAAGATTATTTCAATTATCGATTAACCACAATTAATCCCATTAATTGTTTCAGCCTTAATTCAAGGGCTCGTCTAATTGGTCAAATGCTAATATAACATGCACATCCACGTAGCAGTATCTTTGCTGAATGGTTGGATATAATCTTGTGCTTCTTGACCTCACTGAGGGACGGGGGGGAATCCATTTATAAGGGTATACAAGTGATCCAAAACGGTAACTTGCCCTATAAAGGTGGTATGTGTTAAATACTGATGGGAAAATGTTTTATTTAACTAAAATATCAAGCCTCTGTCCAGTATTTTTACACGTTGTTCGCGGGTATAAGCTGATAGTTTGAAGGACAAATCAGCAAAAGAGAAGGTGGGTCAAAATGGCTGAAATTATCTTGACGTCAACCTTTTAGAAACTTATTATATTTGAGTTTGTTTAAAAGTGTGTCCTTTATAGTCATGTAGAAAAGAATCAGATTTGATCTTATTACTAATGGAGCGCTTTTTTTTTAACCCCCTTTGTAAAGATATGTTTTGTTGTATCTTGAATTAGGATGAATTTGCAGGCAGAGCTACTTGATTCCCAACATAAAAAGCTAAAAAAAATTACATTTCTCAGATCTGGCGGAATTGGATAAATCACCATGCTCTGTAAGAGCAGAGCTAAGGGCCAGAAAAAAGCCTGAGTGCACAATATATTCCCTTTCAAAGCACCCGCTGCAGTAGTTTGTGTTTGACACTGATCAAGCATAATCATCAGGCGGTCAGGGCTTGTGTGCATGTGTGTGTGAAGAGCACACGCTGACACACACACACACAAAGACTATCTCCCCCCTCGATCTTCCCAGTGCAAGCAGAGCTAACCACTCCAGGGAGCTGGAGACTCGATTAATGACATGCATGCAGCACTCGCAAGATGTCAGAGGAAAAAGAAACACACAATGTGCACATTAAAGCCTCTTCCATAAAGTGTTCCTGTGTCTGCGTGTGGAGTGGTAAAACTTGTGTGCATACTGTACTGTATTTTGGCTGAGGCTAGTCTCTGGGAAACAGCTCTGCTGCTTCATCTGCCTCAGTGCCTGAACGTATCCAGAGCAAAGAGCCGCACTGCAACTGAACAGTTAAAACATCCTTTATTCAGAGGTGTCCAACTTAACTGCAGTTTATCCAAACAAGGAGGACATGCAGTACAGCCTCTGTTGGAGTGTCCATTTTTTGTTTTTTTTTGTTTGGTACAAATTTAAAAGCACTGTTACAGATTTAGGAAGGCGTTTCAGGCAATGATCACAAGGTTTTTCAAGGCTATGGTAAGGACTTACATCAGTCTCACCACTAAAAACAGTTGATCTATTGAGTAGCCCAGCCTGTTAGCATGTCTGCTTTCATAGAATTGTTATGTCTACAGGTGTTATAGGTGTTATGGGCATAGCTGTGTTGATAAAGAATGCATTTAACCCTATAATGCCAAATGTATCGTATTTGATACATACGGTTTCTGAAATGTTTTGCATCCGATACCTTTTGCATAATTTAATGGTAAAAACTTTGCCCAAAATCCTATTGTAAACAATCAGATATACCTGATAACAGCCAGTAGAAGACTACACAAAAAATTATCTTGACTTATGGCATAGTAATAATTATTATTATTTTGTTAAAATGGCAAATAAGGAATTCAAACCAAAAAAAAGTAATTTTCTGTTTTGTTTTATTCTTGGATCGGGCTTTAAAGGGTTAAGATTGGCTAGTACTACTCAATGATAGTTGTCTATGTTGGTTTTCGTCTGTGTCTAACACATTGACCAGGGTTGCTCCTTTTCATAGTGGAATTGATCCTCTCATTGGGAGGTTAAATAGTCTGGAAACTTCCAAATTTGCTTTATAATATTAATCTCCTAATCAAAAAAAGCTTTTTTACACACTCAGAACCTTAGTGTGCATACTGGTCCATACAGTAGTAGCCATTTCCCCACTTTCCTTAATGGGCCCCTGGTTGGTCCCCTATAATTCCTTTTTAAACTTCAATCTTTGTACTAAAATATGGGGCGTTTCTCAACATGCGTTCTTGAGCGTTCTCATGTGCTCGTGTACTCGTGGCACGTCATCAGCCTCAGCCCGAGTACCGTTCCAATTCTCAAGAACGCCAGATCGAGAACGCATCAAATCCCCGGATGTTGTTCTCACCCCGCCCTCTTTATTGAGCATGCATCAGAGCAGACTTGTGCGTTCTTCAGACTGGCCGCTTCCCCAGAATGCCCCGTGGCCGCAGCTTGATTCGAGGCAGCGCTCACAGTGTTAAGTTAAACATTCCCTTTTCTGCTG
>NW_015150516.1:1186347-1204623 GCF_000732505.1 Cyprinodon variegatus
TGATGGCGGTTTTTTGCGGTTCGGTAATTTTTAAAAAATGTTTTTTAAGCTTTAGAAATTAAAAATATTGTTTTCAAAATGTTTTGTGTAGGGAATAAATAGTTTTGACTGTTAAAGAAATGCTAAACAACGTTGCATGTGATGACGTCACGAGTACGCTTCTGCTCCAATACACATACGTGCTTGCGTGCTCGCGTTCTCGTCAAGTCCGCTCTTCCTGCGTTCCCGCCAAGAACGACTTGACGAGAACGCGAGTATGTACTCGCGTTCTCGTGAATTGAGCAACGCCCATGCTTTCTGTTGTGATTGTGGACACTGAGATTTAAAGAAAAGCATCATCTCCTGGTTAGACCCTGTAAATCTGTGAAAGGCTGGAGGCAGAGTACAAAAATATGGATGCCCAGGAGAGGAAGGGGGTCACTCCAGTGGTTAGAGGGGATTTCGCAGGTAACTGGGCTGCCATTTGGCAGGCGATTGACTGGGAAGTGCCATTTTGAATGGCTGCTACTGTAGAGGGCGCTAGTGTGCCGTCCTCTTTGGTGAAACGTGTTTTAGATACATTTTTTTCACGCAACATGTTTTAAATAGAATCATAAAATCATGACAAAACCCCTCACAAGCACAAAGGGGAAAATGGAGAATGAAGGCAAGCCGATGAAAGACGCAGCATCGCGGTGAGGAAACACGAAAAAGTCGTGGATAAGAACACGCTCTGTCAATGATAAGAAACGTTTGCATTTTGTGAAGCCTTTGAGTTAACCTTAACCAATAACCACCATAAGACTCGTCTGATAATGCCATCAATGAATTGGAGATTGAAAATGATCCATTCATTATGGAGCAGGAAGAGAAGCAGCGTTGTTTTATAACCTTCTCATATGGACTCCTGTCAGTGGTGAGTTTGTTGGACACCCCCAGCAGAAATGGCAAAAGGGGCCCAATAACAAATTTAGTACGATTTATTGATGCTTACAGTGAAGAACTTTCTTATATGTTCACAGCTTCTGTTGCATGCTCTACCCGTTGAGAACATTAGGGCTGCAGCTAATGATAATTTGCATTATTTATTATTTAGGATTTGTTTTTTGCATTTAGCATTTATTAAAAAGTACAATTTCATAGAGCACTTATACCATGCTGTTTGTATTTAATTCTTTTGGGATGGTAACTGAACTGAGTGAATTGAATATTTCACAGCCTCACCTAGGAATATTTACCCCAGCTGCCACTGCATGCACAGCTTTCACCTCTTCCTAATCATAGTTATGTTGAATAAGGTGTCTATTTTTCAGAGGTGACCTCTTCATTTCACAGCCAACGCTCTGTCTTCATGGCTTAGGCTCACTGAGGGGACGCCACTTGGAGGAAAACGGTGGCTGCTCACAGTTCCCCCAAAGTCAAAGGTCGTTCCTGTTCTCCAGCTGAAAGGTGAGAGGAGCAGCGCACGGGTCAGTGGTGCTGAAATCTCATTTAAGAGACTGACCCCGAGGGCGGCGCTCCAAGGTGTCGTCACCGGGGATGATATATAGGTTTCTGATTGGAACAAACCGAGTCTGAAAGGTGTTGATGTAGAAACCTTCAGAGGTTTTATTGGAACAAATGGATTACTGGAATGTTAAAAGAACTTAGAAAAGATGAGAGTTTTTGTTTCTTTCATAAAAGCAAAGCATAAAGCTGTTGTTAGTTCTTCTCTCAGTCAGCTGTTTGGAGGCTGAAGTAATCGCTCTCAAGATGTTCCCTCCTGTCTTTCTGTCAGTCTCATGCATCAGGGCACCACATGGCCTCATAGATGCCATTCTGTTACTTTCTTGAATTATAGCAACTGGTACGGTTGTTGGAGCGAACAGAAGGAAACAAAGACAGGGAAATGAATCCCTCATTGATCTCCGTATTCAGAACATCTGCCCTTAACCTGAGGGGGGCTCAGAGGACTTCTGGGAAGTATGTATAAGGAAGTACTAACTCCCTGCTGAGCTGCTTGTAAACTTTTATCCTACGCATTTATCATGTCGCCAATCTATGCTTTCCCAAAATCAAATTTCTACAACTTTCAGCACTTTCATGAAAATTCTGGCAAGATGAAGACAACAGCTTTCATCAGAGAAGTGACGGAATGATGGAAGGATGTCAATCGAGGAATTATAACCCAAAAAAGCTGGGGAAGCATTGAACAGCTCATATTCCTTCCACCAAAAATCCTGTTACACAGTAAATACACGGAGAGACAATAAAGACGAGGTCCTGCAATATTTTTGGTTTTCACTAGAAGTTAAACAGAGACGATGCAACTCAAGTTTGCGGCGGGACGCTCCAGCTCTGGACTCATACGGCAGCTAACGAACCTCGGCACCATGCAGCCACAACAAACACCAAACGTTCTGCACAACAGGTTCCAATCACTGCAAGCTTTCAGCTCAAAGACATGCAACTCTTGGCTGGCTATTGATGCGTCGGAGCAATCTCTGGAGGCTGCCAGAGTTCCTCTGAAGTCTGAGGAAAAGGTAAGGTGAACTACTTCATGGCATGATAACTCCTGGACCACATTAAAACCCCAGATTGATGATTTTTGGAGGTGTAACAGTATCCGAGGGAGGGGTTGCTTTTAACTGCCAGCTGCCAGAGGTTTGCAGTGCAGCTGTTATTAAATAAATGTCCCATCATAAGCTGGTGTAGAGATCAAACGCATGGGGGGCCCATCTGAAACCTGCCCTAATTATAATAGGAGGAGAGCTGCAGTTCAAATATTTATCAAACCGTAATCCTGAAGCTCCGTTTCACACGAGACCCGCTCAGCGACGGCCCTGACGGCTCCTTTCCACGGGGAGCGGCAGGATGGGAGCATGTGCAGCCACATGTGGGGCTGATTACGAGGGGGGTCCAGTGTTTACGGCGGGCCCAGATGTTGGGTGTTTAACATGGCACGGGGCGCACGGCCTGATCTGACAGCTCGCGGTTCAGCTTGATCCGCGCTTTGGTTGTCGGGCCGCTGAGACGAAATGTCAAACACACAGATAAGGGCCAAGTAAATGTGATTGCAGCCGTACGGCTTCTCCAATCTGTCCTTCGTCGGTCGGCGCTGCTCCTCCCCAGGCCTGATGGGCTTCCGGAAAGCCACCCACTGGTTCAAGGAAAATATGCGGATAGATCAATAAATATATGACTAAGATATGATTAGAGGGCAGCATGAGGAGCGACACACAGTTTGATCAGCCTGTACATATTAGCAGGTGATGGCGGGTTTGAACTAAAGGGATCATTAGTTAAAAGTTTAGCTGTGTTTACATTTCAATAACCAGGAAAGTGAATAAATGGCTACAAAAGATTAATACAATAGCCTAAAAGGAGACATTTATCATAGAAAAACTAGTTTTTGAAGACAAAAGAATAGATCTGAGTGTTTGTATACGGTATTTTTTTATAATCAACAGATGTAGGAATATGTTAACAATAAAGTGTAAAATAAATGGTTAAATTTAACAGAAGTCCTATTAAATGTGGTGTAATATAAGGTCTGAAGGGGCTGAAATAAACTGGGTAAACTGGTCATAAGCACAGCCAAAGAACATGTATGCTTTGATTTTAAGTAATTAGATTACTTGCATGTTGTGTTTGTGAGGAACTGTTAATAAAAATCAATCCAGCAGGAAAATCCTTTGAAACACCAGTAAGTCCAAAATCCGAATCAGAAAAGCTTTATTTTAGAGTATCTTTTAAATTTGTTTTGGTTCTAGGGTGTTTCACATAGACAAGCAAACATACTGTCAACATAAATTAATTTATAACTATACATCGTGGAATAAATACATGCAAGTTATGGGGGAATATTAAGTTTTTGCAAAGGTTAAAAAAACAAGAAAATTTGCTTTTTTTTTAAGTGTGTCATGAAACAGGGACAGAGGGACCTAGTATTCAAGGAGAGACAGTCAGTAGGAAAGTTCATAACGTTTATTAAATAAAACAAAACAAAAAGTGGAGCTGTGGCTCGTGGACACTGCAATTTCAGACACTCTGGTTTAACAGTCCAGACCAAGAATGTCCTCAGTGCTGCAGTCCCAGAGGTGATGCTGGAAGCTGATCCTGGTCAGGGATCCAGAACAGACAGGAACAGGATCCAGATCAGGCGGCAACAGAAACAGGTGGCAGGATCCAGACTTCCAGGCATCCACAGGCTCCCAGGAGGGTTCAGAGTCTGACTGGGACCAGAAGCATGACCAGGTGGTCACGCACAGGAGCAGACAGGATCAGGTGCAGACAGGCAGGCTCAGTAGAAGAGGGTAGCCCAGACAGGACGTAGGAACCGGAACTTGAAGCAGGACTTTAAACTGGTCTCCTCCCTGGAGCCAGGCTTTCTGGATAAAAACTGAACCGCCCCACATATTGAGCCAAAAACCCAGAGGACTCCGCGGGGGAGGAACAGTTGACGATCAGGAGACGAGACAAACACAAAAAACCTCTTTCCACTGGCTGCTAGGATCCAGGACACGAACCATGGAACAAAACTAACAGACAGGCTAACAGAAAGACAAGCAATGATCTGGCACTGAATGCCCAGACTGAACTGAATATAAACCAGAGGAAACAGGTGAGAGGAATAAATTATAAGTGAGGCAGGGAGGGAAAACGGCAGGTGAGAGGAGTTACTAATTAAGGGAGAGCAAACAGGCCAGATCATAGTGGCATTATCAAAGTCTGGTGCTTAATTCAATTCAGATACTATATGATGACCGTAAAAGGAAAGATCATGCTGGAAAACCTCCCACTAAGGCTTTTTTCAAACCTGCAAAGGAAATTGGGTCCAATCTCCTCCTTATAAGTTAAAAGGAAGGAAGAAGCTTTATCCAAAGGTGGAAAATGTTGGCTCAGATATTTTTGTTTAACCCAATAATTAAAATGATGACTTGTGCATTCAATAATTATCCAGTACTAACTAATGAAATTTGACAACAAAACAAAGACCAAATCTAAAATGAAATGGTGTTACTGTAGAAGAAGCATTTTCCATAGCTCTGCATATGAGGAAAACATCTGATAGGTCATCTAATGATGGACGTTAAAGGGCCTTGTTGTGCAAAATCAACTTTTTTGAACTTTTAACTATGTTTTAATGTTTTTCCTTTATTGAAATGAAGCTCTAAAGGTATTCCACCTGATTCATGCATTTCCATTCATCATGAGTCCTGCTGAGTTTCTCAAATGGGCAGCAACGAAAAAGGAGAGATGGCTTAGCCTTGAAGGCAACTGATTGAATGAGTACTCCTTATTGCCAAATAAAGCATTATTTAATCATATATTTACCTAACAGTGACTTTGAAATGCTTAAAAAGTGTTGGAGCGCACCATTGATTACATTTTAAAGTCAAATATGTACCTGGGAATACATATAACTCTAATCCATGACTCCTCTGAATTTGACAAATGAATCAATGTGCAGTTCTGTATTATCAAGGTAAGTTAGCAACAGAAAGCTGATGTTTTCTGGTGTCTGCAGCTTTGAGGGCGATCAGACATTTCAGAATATGCTGCTGTCAGTTTAATATTCCCAGCCTGTTGGCCAGGGGAGAGATCAGGTGACTGGCATATAAATAGGCCATCTGCCATCGCTTCCTCTCAGCCCGACTCCTTGACAGGATCAGACTGAAGACTGACTCCGGTGTCACTTGAAATCAGGACACTCGTCGCTGAGGGACCTGCGAGCCGGAGGTGAGCTGCGGCGCCTCCGCGGGACACGGAGGCCGAGCTTTACATCTGTTTCCTCTGATGTGGTGGAGGGCCGAGCTGCGAGGTGTCCGTATGCAAATCAGACAAGCGGCTGTTTCCACCGATACGCCTCAGGGCGATGCATACCTGAACATGCATGAAATGCTTCTGGAGGGTAAATAAACACAACGAATGCATCAGTCTGCAAGGAAAACAAAAATCCCAGAAGGAAATGTTTATGATCTTTCTCCCAGGTAAACAACCAGCATCCTTTAAGATTATTTTCAAACACTTTCTAACAAGGTGCCTATGAGCCGCAGCACTCAGACTGTGTTGGCCTGAGGAGATATTTGCTGAAGAAGAAATAGATCCATCATCACAGCTGAAGGAAACCTCTGATTAAATCATGTTTTCCTTCCTTAAAGCAAATATAGCTCTAAGGGAGCTGAACAAATTGATCTTAGATCCAACATTTAGATACAAAGCAGCTTCATAGAGTTCCTTTATTAACAAAAACCTCACTTATTTCTACCATAGATCAGGTTAATTCATTTTAGACTAAAGGATTTAATTTAGTTGTTCTTATTTTAGGGGGTATGATCACAATACATGGAATAAACCACAATATTATATTACTATTTTCTTTTCTGTTTTGAGAACTGTGTGAATTTGGCTCAGTGGAAATTCATTAGCAGTCCTGGGAGTTTTGTGGCTTTTCTTACGGCCTACTGTTTCATTATTATTTAAATGCTTTTCTATGCTTCATTGTTCCTCTTTGGATTTTTTCTTTTTTGAAAGCAGAAAATATCAAGTACAAATAACATCCCAGTGTAAGCAGCAACAACCTACTTTTAATGAAATTCAGTTTGTGGTTTAAACAATCTAGAAAAACTCAGAGTGCACCCTTCTGCAAAGCAATCTTCACTTGTTGTTAATATAAAGTAACAAACAGAATCAATATTTTTTATTTCCAGGTACTGAAAGGTCTTTTGGGCTTTTCAAACCAGAGGTGGAAGAAAACTCATCCTCAGTGGAAAATTTAAATCTTAATTTAAACAGAGGTTTCTATTAGATGTAACTAATCTAAAAATGTGTGAGTATCCATAAAGGCAGTTTTAAAACCTGTTACTAAATTCCAGGATGTTCTGCATGTTCTGATGAACCAGATGATTAGCTTTCTACATGCATTCCAGTTTATTCCAATTTTAAAATCAAACCATTACTTTTATATGTAATATAAAATAAATAATTGTTCATATTTTAGTTTATAATGGCATGGTATTTTAAATCATCCATGGATTTTTACCTGGTCTGGTTTGTTCTCACTGTATGAATACATGAATGAGAGGCTCCTCAGTAGATATGACTTTGTGACTGATGGATCTTCAGAGGATGGATGAATGGATGATGGATGGATGGATGAACGATGGATGATGGATGGATGGATGAACGATGGATGATGGATGGATGGTGGATGGATAATGGATGGATGGTGGATGGATGGATAGACGGCCGAATGGACGGACGTATGGACGGAAGGATGGATGGATGGATGGATGGATGGATGGATGGATGAACGATGGATGGATGGTGGATGATGAATGGATGGTGGATGGACGTCTGTATGGATGCATGGAAGGATGGATGAAGGATAGATGGATGGTGGATGATGGATAGATGGTGGATGGATGGATTGATGGATGGATGGATGGAAGGATGGATGAACGATGGATGGATGGTGGAGGATGGATGGATGGATGGATGGATGGATGGATGGATGGATGGATGGATGGATGGATGGATGGATGGATGGATGGAAGGATGGATGAACGATGGATGGATGGTGGATGATGGATGGATGGATGGATGAACGATGGACGGATGGATGGACATCTGGACGGAAGGATGGATGGATGGATGGAAGGATGGATGAATGAATGATGGATGGATGAACGATGGATGGATGGATAAATGGATGGATGGATGGATGGAGGAATGGATGAATGATGGATGGATGGTCGATGATGAATACAGTAGATGATGGATGAATGATGGATGGACGGAGGGATGAATGATGGATGGATGTTGGATGGGGAATGGATGGAAGGAAGGATGGGTCGAGGATGGACGGATAGACAGACGGATGGACAGACAGGTGATTGATGTGGGATGGACGGACTGTTGAATAGCAGCAGGTTGTTTAATTTCGTTGCATTTTTACCAGTTACTCTCATAGTAACCAAACCTGGAAGTTACAGGCCAAGTGCCTCTAGTTTCAGAAAGTTTTACAGTGTTTAATTAAGTTTATCTAATCTTACAAATGTTTTAAAAGCAGCTTTTGTTTTAAATGTTTTTCATGCCTGCTTCATAACTAAAATGTATTTTTAAGGTTTTAAAGTGGCAGAATATGCCAAAGAATGCTTGGATTTTGGGTAGTTTGTTCTGTAGTAAACATGGCCTCAGTACTCAGGGTTTTTTATGCTTTGTACTTATTTTTATTGCTGATTTATGTGGAAAGAGAAAACAATAAATTTTTATGGTTTATTCATGAACCATGCTTTGCTGTAACATATAAAGTAATTAAAACGAGTTTCAGCTGCTACACAGGGTAATTAATACAGTATTGAATTAATAATTAAAGTCCATTATTACAATGTATAAAATAGTAAATTGGGTCATTTTAGACTATAAGTTAAAATGAGTGTACTTTAAGCTAAATTTTACTGGATTTTATTTAGATTCCTGTCTTATTTTTTACTATTATATTTTTACTCAATATGAAAGAATCCTGCAACAACTTTTAACAGCAAAACCTGCTAATAGTTGCTTTTGCTCTGATTTTATGAGGAATCTATCACATCTAGGGTATTTGAGTTTTTCCGTGTTAATCTTCCAAACAAATACTTTGACCTTTATTATTTGTGACCCTTATGATTGAGCTCTTAGGTTTTCTTGCAGTTTCTTTGAACGTCTACTTCTAAGATAGGGATTCTTCCCAGAATGGTGGGCAGAAAAAAAAACAAAACATAACAGATTGCCCTGTTCTGTTCTTGTGGAAGCAATAATTGTGGAGTTACTTTTATAAACTAGTAAAGCAGTGAGTCTCAAATAGCAGTTTGGAGTTTTGGGCTCATCTTTTTTGTTTAAAAACTATTCGTTCAGCTGCAAAACCTAAAGAAATTTCAAATAATTCTTCCCATGGAAGGTCTGCTTTCGAGAAATAAACTCTCTTTATCCAGAAACACAACACTGTGAATCATTTTCAGCTTAACAGTGTGCTTTAATAGCAGGAGGTTTATCCACAGAGCTAATTTAATGTGTTGTTTGCCTCAAAAATGACACCACTTTGGAATTAAAACAAACTGGTTTCCATACAAACGTGTACAGGTGCGCTTTAGTTCCTCGCTGCAGTAATTGTTATCCTCAAGCCTCAAGATGATTGTTCGTTCTTTATTAAAACACGATATATTGACTTCCAAATCCCTGCTCCCAGAGCAATAACACGGCACATCTTGATACACCTTCAGTAAGCGGCGATAAAATGTAAAATTTGTTTATAAAAGGTGGGGAAACAGAGTTTTAATGATGCATAAACACCAAATTACCTATAATGTATCCGTCAGATCCATAGGAGAGAAGCTGTTAGGTTTTTCTGTCTTTTTTTTTTAACCTCCTTTCTTGGCTTATAAAATTCTTAGTGCTTTATCCATTATGCCATTCTCCTGCAGTCCCTGGGAAACTCAGCGCTGCCTTTATAATTACTGCACCAACTGCCGACTGACAAGGCTCATTTGCCTTCGCAGCAAGAGGTTGTCTCTTTCCTAAGGTACCTCAGTTATGCCCATGCCCTCCCCTTGTCACGACAAATTCCTGTCTTTACCTACGCAGCCGGTGGCGCCTTCAAATATGGATGTGCGACCTGCTTAAGGAGAGGGCTGTCAGGAGAAACAGGGAAAGAGGATGCTCAGAGGGGATTCCATTTCCGGGCAGATTCCTTCTGTTTGAATTCATGCAGCATATAATATAAAGCTTGCTTTGTAGTTGACTGATTCCTACAGATAAAACTTTTAAAGGGCTGTATGTGAGGAGGTATAATTACGCTGATAAAATGCAGACAGGAATACTCTCAGGGAAACCTTTGAATCCACATGTGTTAAGAAAGTGTTTGTTAAAAGTGATTTCATCGCAAGATCTACTTATGCTATCTTTTATATGTTTAATGCATAAAAAGGTGAAACTGATTTAAAAAAAAAAGCAAACAATTATAATTTTTGCTTGGACAAACAATGGAAGATTTTATCATTAATAGAAAGGTGCTTTCTTAATGTATTTTCAAATGTTTTTATCTGGAATTAGGATATTTTTCGCTCATCTTCTCATATATTATAAAAAAGATGTTTGGACAAAAAAAAAACAACTAAAGTGTGATTGGCAGAAAATGGTATTCAAGCAAAAATCAAGGGAATCCTGAGTCTTTATACATGTAATCTTCATTTTAGCTTGAAATTTGTTTGGTTTATTATTAAGTTTTTTTTTGTTAAAGTTACATATTCTTGCTACAGTTTTTTTACGTTTGCATATTTTATCTTAAACTACATTAACCTTTGTAACCCTCCAGTAGCTTAATGGAATCAATTTGCTTATCTTGGTTAAGTTAGGCCTCGGCTAGGGTATACTTTTGCTAGCCCAAGTTAGGCTTTCTTTATTTAATGTTAGATTCATTTTTTAAGCCAAGTTTAGCTTTGGTTGGCTAAGGCTAGCTTTTCTTAGCTAAGTTTAGCTTTCACGGGCTAAAAATGGCTCATGTAAGCTACATTAACTTTAGAAAACTCACTTTACTTATCCTTCTTTGGTATAATATCTAATACTTTGGCTTAGTTTAACTAATTAGAACTGATCTTTGTTTATCTTATCCTACTTTATCTCAGTTTATTTAACTTTTTTTTGTGCTTAAATTAGTTTCACTTTTATTATTCAAGGTTACTTTTAGACTTTAGACAGATTTTATTTGTCATTTTGTTTACACAAGTGTAAAACAAAAGGAAATTTTGTTTGAAAATAGCTCACTGGACAATTTTATCTTTTTAAAAGTGCCTTGAAAAATAGTAAAAATGACTATAAATTTACAGTTCTACCATTTTTTTTACCTAGCCTACTTTGCCTTGTTTAGCTAACCCTAATTATGCTAGCAAACAAAAACTTAAATCGGTCTCCGCCAAGTGACGTCAATTGTTTACCTCGGGCGCGGTACACTACGCCTTTTCCACCTAAAATGGCGTCTTAGCAACAAATGTCACGTGACTGGCGGAGACCGATTTTCCTAAATCCGCCCCTGTTTTCAGGCTTATGTTAACTGTAATGACTTATCTTGGACAGGCTGCTATGCAAACAGGCCTTTAGTCCTTCGTTTAGCTATGCTGCGGTTGTTTACACCACGCCTTTTCCACCTAAAATGGCGTCTTAGCAACAAAAGTCACGTGACTGGCGGAGACCGATTAGCTTTCCTTAGTCTAGCTTAGTTAAAACTGCCATAACTGTTTTACAGTTTAGCTTATCCCAAGCTTTGTTTGGGATAAGTTTGGGTAATTTTGTTTTACCTCAGCTACATTAGTTTAGCTTAGTGAAGTTTGCCTTAAAGGGGTCAAAGAATGCAAAACAGAGTTTACATCGTCATGGATCAGGGGTCTCAAACTAGCTCATCAAGCGAGTCCAATCTTAACATGATGACTTGATGAGATGGAGGGAGTCTGGTTTGCTAATGCTTGGTTGGAAAGAAAACCTGCAGCCACACGGAACTGGAACTAGTTTGACACCCTTGTCATAGATGAATAATGATAGTTCAGTGGGTGAAATGGACGTACAGAGAAGTTCAAACCCCATCAACACCTCCTTTCTCTGCAAATTTCACAATTCTAAACTTCCGCTATCCCTGCAATTCAAGAAAATTCAAACAAATTCGCCTGAATTGCAGGGATCTTCTGATAGATAAATATGATCCTTGGGAAGACTGTGAAAATGTCTTCCCAGTCTGTATGTGTATTCCAATTTTGGGGTGTGAGAAAAGTACAGGGTAGAACCAATTAAGGCAATCTGCGAGTTTACGTCAATTCGGTGCGTTTGAATTTGCAGGCGAAGAGGAAGCACGGGGCCACCGTTGTCCAGGCTACCATCGCCCAGTCGGGTTCTGTCGCCGCCCCCCGCTGGCTCCCTGCCTCGACTACGTGCTGCACTGTAGTCGACCAAAATCCCGGACGATTTTAAAATTCCCCCAAGATATTTTTGTAGTTATGAAAAGTAGGACATATCCGGGAAAAAGAGGGCGTCTGGTCACCCTACCATATCAACAATTTGATGTTTCAGTAAGTGAGTGCTTGTTGCTATGATGCGTCTTTGCTCAGCAGCTTGCCTCGTTGTAAACCAACCAATCAGCGCACAGCTCATCTAAATATTCATGATCATACCATAAAAGGAAGAAAACCTTTAAAAAGTTAAGCCTACCTAGCTTAATGTATCCAAACTACTTTAACAAAAAGTTAATCATATATTTTATTTTTTTTACTAGAAACATTAATTCTATTCTGAAAACTCTACAGCTTATTTGGGGTTAGGTCAGGCTAAAATAATGAGCTGCCATTTCATATTGACATGACAATGATGAACAAGGCATATATGTCACTATTAATTAATCGTATGAATAAATCCTTTTATTAATCAATATCTGATTTCTCAACAAGTAACTAAAGGAGGATTTTATAAAAGTTACATATTAAAAAAAGGTTACAATTGATGATTAAAGCGTGTTGCATCCCTAAGGTTCAAAATTAAATATTTGGATATCTGGTGTTATGTTGTAAAAGGTTTGATGGACATAAAAAAAACCTCTTTTTTTTTTTTTACACATAAAGGTTTAAGCATCTTGAAAGCAGGTTGTGTTGTTCATCTTGTCAGAGAATATTAAAGTCTGTAAACCTGTTATCCCTAACACATCAGGCTGGCAGCAATAATCCTTACTGATTTCAGTAAGTGATAGAATAGGCAAACTTGTTTGCCTTTATAAAATAACATGAAAGGATATTTTGATTAAGCTGCTGATGGTCTGAACTTGTGCTTAAAATAAACAGCTTTAAAGCCTAAGATTTTCATTGTTCCTGACCTGATTTACCCAGAAATCGTCCTCATCTTACGTGACAGATGGCTCGAACAAACAGGTAGCTGCTATGTTTCAAATCAATGATTTCTTAATGAAGGCCCAGCCCTGTCCCAGTCGTCTCCTGGCATCTCTAAAATGAGGATGTCTCCTCCGTTAGCGTCGTCTCCGTCTGTCAGCGCAGAGCGAGCACATGGTTCATGCATAAACCAGCAGCACGGTGATCCCAGGTTGTCCCCTGATGCGCTGCCTCCGGTGATCCGGCAGGCGAAGCCGCACCATTATACTGCTGCTTTGAGCTAAAACAAATATGAAACCGCGCCACTTTGTGTCACAGTTTTTTACATCCAACATAGCTTACGTGAAAAAAAATGAAGGGAGAGGGACCTTTTCTCGCCCGTCTGTGAGCTAAAAAGGTGGACAGGCCTCGAGGGAACGGAAACGGAGTAGAGTGGGGATGTAAGCCATTACAGATGTGGATGTGACACTGCTGTCTGAGCTGTATGAGCCCTGTGGCCATTTCAAATATTTACGCCCATACCTGTCTATGCAGAGATGTGGCTGCGGTCCTTAAAGTATACAGATTTGGAGAAGAAAATGGATTTGTCGCCCAAATGGAAACTGGGGTTATACATCACCCAACAACCGACTGCAGTTTTTTTTTCCTACAATAAAGCAGCAGGAGGATGTCTGTACACACTTGCACGTGGATCAGTGAAACTAAAAGTGGGTCGACTTTGAACATGGCTGTTAATCGCTGAGAGGCAAACCAACTAGAAATATAAGAATATATGAATATGTTAAGAGAGTTATTTGTTAGTCCTCTGAAGACCTTCTTTTGACTCGCCCTGTAACTATCTGGATACCTACAGTACATGTACCCAAACACTGTGAAACCAGGCTCTGAATTATTTAATATCAACATGAAACAGACAGAATAAACACTTTTTAGCACCGTTGAGATGTACGGTAGGTATGCAGGATGCTAATTTATTATTAAAAATAAATGCACACATAAATATAATCCTATCTATATGAAAAAATGGTTTCATGGTCTTGAAATGGTAGGGAAGAATTGGAATATCCAGACTAAAAAACCTCAAAAAACCAAGAAAACTAATGTAAAGCCACTTTATTTTATGTACTTTCCAGTACTTGGTTCTCTTTATGCATTTATGTAATGTCATCAAGTCCTGAGCCGTTTGCAACATCTTTTCACATATTCCAGTAAAATATTACTAAATTGTGGCTTAGAAACAGGAAATGTTGAGTTCCTCAAGGGTCAATCTGCAGAAAACTCTTTATTTTTCAGTTTCTATGAATAATAATAATGTTGGGATATCTGGAGCAGACATGTGTGTAGATGATGAGAGCTGCTGTGTGCATAAGAGTCCCATATGGATTTTGCTCTGGCAGGATAAGCCACAACCGTGAATTTTGCTCCCAAAGGACTACCTGTATGGACTTGCAAAAAAAAGCAAGCACATTAAGGGTTGACGGCATATTATCCATTTCTCCAAAACCAGTTTGACAGCTCAGGAAAAATAGAACCAATACAGGTTAAATGATTAACTTTGTGGCCGGAGTATAATTTCACCTGGAGCTCGTTTGTAGACAATTTCCAAACAATGTGAGATACATAAGTAAAGAAACACTAAATATGCAGATAAAATGCACATAATGAACAGAGTTTTGCCCCAAACAGCTATGTCAGTACTTAGCTAAAGCTCGTTCTGGTTAGCTGTCATTAAGGATTACTGTGTACTGTAAAAAAAATAGCGTAGTCAAATAACTCTAGACAACAAAAACAATTAGACTTACATGCCAGAGAAAAATAAATAGTGTGAGTAACATATAAAAAGTAAGATATAACTTGTAGGAATCCAGTTTGTGTGAGTTGTGTTTTTATTTGTTTCCCCTTCACCACCAGGTGGCACCTGGTTCTTGTTGGCCTTCTCACACACCTGTGATTGGTTGCCTCATTACCGAAGGACTTTTAAGCTGCTGACTGCCACTACCTCGACGCCAGAGGGTTTGCCAGTTTTAGGTACTCTAGCCAAGCGGTTTTTTGCTGAGTCAAACTGAGTTTTTAACAACATGAGTCTTAACCTTGTTGTTTTTTGTCTTTGCCTCTCGGCAGGAAGTCATCCTGCAAACTGGATTTTTTGGACCTTCTCCCCCTGGAAGGATTGTCTGAGTGTCAAACTGAGCTGAGGATTCAAACAGGTGGTTTGGATCAACTTATCCCCAATGATTGTTTGGGCTTCACACTGAGCAGGGGATTCATCTCCACAAGAACCCGTTCAAGTACCATAGGAAATCTAAGTGGCAGTCAGCTCCTCCATTCCTCAAGGAAACACCTCAACCTGGGTAAACCCTGACCGCCCTCCAACAAGCAAGCCTGTTACTGGAACAACCCACACCGACTGGATTCGAAGAAAGACACTTTTTCTGGAAACGTGAGTCCTGTTGCCTTTATTCCCTTTTACAAATCGAAACACAAATTTCCCTCTGAGCCTGAACTAACCGCAGGATCTTCCCCTTCACTTTTCAGTCCCGGTTCGCCAGTGTTCAGAGCAGCACTGGATCCTTCTCTACCTGTTCATAATTAACCTGTTAAACCTTCCCCTGGTCTCTCTGTTTGGTTTTCTGCATGTGGGTCAGATCTTTGGATAAAATCATGACAATAACAGGTTAACTGAATCTACTACAGCAAAGACTTTGATGGTCATTGATTCACTTCTGGCCAAAAAAAAGAAACTTTGCTTTTTTTTTACTAGGCACACAATTCTAGTCCAGTAGTACACAACAGGATCTTTTTAAATAACCAAAAATAGAGCTGGGACCACAGTCTTACAGAAGGCTGTTAGTAACACACTACATGGATTTAATGGAGCCCCCAAACCCTCCTTCCTCAAGCCGGTGCATCTAAAATCCCTTTTCAAGTTTCCCAATAAACATCTGGATTAACAGTAAGAATGGAGAATGTCATGTGGTCTGGTGAGACAAATATTAAGATTTTTGTCTTAACTCCACTTGAATGGTTTGGAGAAGATCAAGGATTACAACTCCAAGAGCAAAACTCCAACCATGAAGTATGGAGGTGGAAGCATCATTCTGTGGGAATGCTTTTCCGCAAAGGGGGCAGGATAACTGCACGTTAATAATGGGGGATAGGGGGACCTGGTATTAGGAATACATGGCCAACAACCTCTTTCCTTCAGTGAGGGCATTGAAGAGGGGTGGTGGCTCGGCCTTCTAGCGTGACAATGATCTATGAGCACACAGCAACCAAGGAAAAGCTTTGTAAGAAGCATCTCTAGGCTCTGGTGAGGCCTAGCCAGTCCCCAGTCCTAAACCTGATGGAAGGCCTCTGAAGAAGGCTGGAAGTTTGTAATGTCCATCAACATCTGGAGAATCTGTATGGAGGAGTGGTCAGAAACCCCTGCTGCAGGGAGAGCAGACCTAAGCAAGAGGTACAGGAAATATATAATATATATGATTGCAAACAAAAGTTTCTAAATCAAATATTTTGTTTTTGCTTTTTTTTCTAATGCATCAAATACTGATGCATGCAATGAAATGCTAATTATCCACAAAAAAACCCCGGACAATGTAATTTTGTGCATGTAAGGTTGAAAAGTACCCATGATCAAATGTATCGGCTTCTACTTCTGCATTGGTCCTGGACAATCCTGCAAAATGTATATTGCATTAAATACTCCTCTATCCCAGCGTACGTTACTCAATTTATTTTCCTGCATAACATGCACTGCAAAACGATCTAGAAATACGTAAAAATCTCTCTTAAATCAATATCAATATATTTACCCCTTAATTTGAGTAGGTAAATGAGATGATTTGCCAATGGAATGAGAATTTTTACTCTTAAAATGATATATTTAGATAAAATGCACTTGAAATAAGACAATGCAATTGTGTTTTCTTATTTTAAATGGAAATTGTCTTGTTCCATTGGCAAAATGTCTCTTTTACCTCCTCAATCCAAGAACAAATGCACTTATACTCTACACTGATCCCAACAGTCAGACTGTAATCGGGAAAATGTTGACCTTTCTAATCAACACTGAATTTCTGACTTAAGAAGGGTGCCGTTATCTAATAAACTATTTAATTATCTTCTGTGAAAACAATCTAACAGATGAAAAATATGCATTTATTCTCATGTCTATATGTTTAATTGATTTAGTTACCACCTATAGTTTTCCATCTTCAAAAGCACTAAAGTTAGGAAATATGGGAACAAGCTGTTTCTGGCATTGACTGGTTTTATTTTGCCAAACTTAAAAGCAGTAAAAATGTAGCTAAGGGAAGGAGCTGATAAAGAAGGGAAGCTCAAAGCAGGAGGAAGGCACTCTTGGTGATATCAATTATTTCTGTAAATACAGGAGGCTGGGGCTCCCGGGTGAGCATGTCAGTCGATTTTTAAATCCACGTGTGCTTGTAAGGTGTCTGCTTGCAGACAGCCGCCTAGCCGAGCAGCTGACGTTCCACCGGCAGACATGGGGGAATTGCACCGACACGCGCGCGCACACACAAATCCACACACTCCTCCTCTTTCATCTCGTTAATGGACATTCCTCCACAAATGTCTGCAAGTCTACCTGACTGCAATCCTTTAAACTTTAATTCACTCTACATTTAGCTCTGGTCATAAATACCATATTAGGTAGCAGCAGCATGCTTTATGTGCTCCCTATGGTCGTGCTTTTGTTTTAATGAAGCCATTTGCAGCTTATGAGCAAAAAAAAGAGGGAAAGAAAGTCGCATATTAGATGGGATAGATCAGTCAAACCTATTCCCACACTGTGTTTTATACATGGGCTGGAATAAAATGAGGCTGGAGCCCCTCCACCGGCACAGGAAGGATCTCTGTATTATTGCATTTGTTTTCAGGTCTTCGTGATTTAAAGACGCCTGTTATCAAACTCTGACTGCAGGTTTACTGCCTCTCATTGATTTAATCACACCGTTCAGGTGCAATAAGGAAATGTGTCCCAGGGATGATAGCGTGTTTAAAGGAAAACTAGACAATATGCAAATCTGTGGAAAGCAAACGCTAAAAAAAATTAAAATAAAAAAAAAAAAATGGTCGTCATTGAACAGGTTGAATTGTACACATTTAATTGAATTGAAAAAATACGATTTCATTTGCACTGTTTGTAAAACTGTTTATAACTAGAATGAATATGATTAAAGTTGACTCCATCCTGGAAAGAAATATCAGCTGTCCAGCTGCCATCAACACCTTTGTTTATAGATGTTGGAGACAGGCCTGTTTTTCCAGTGTAATCCTGTTTCTCTGACTGTATCTGGCTGGATGTGCTCTCTTCATCCTCTGAAAAGGGAGCTGGCTCAGAGCTCGTCCTCCTGGCTGTGTGTTCCCTGGACGGGGCCGCCTTTTACGAACC
>NW_015150516.1:1205520-1208545 GCF_000732505.1 Cyprinodon variegatus
GAAACTGAATTGAATTGAAACTGAATTGAATGTTATGAAATATATATTGAATTGAATCAACGTCAGGTTAATGTTAACTATCTCTTAATAGTTTTAACCCTTTAAAGCCTGAACCAGGAAATAATTGACAGAAGATTCTAATTTTCCAAAATTAGAATTGTCATTGAACTTTGTGACAAATGAAATACCTATATCAATTTTGTGAAAAAAATTAATTACATAATTTATTTGCATCAATTTTGATATAGTACACATTTCTATATAATCTTTTATATGTTTTTTGTTCACTACATGTGTCTGATTATGTAAGTCACGGTTTCAAGAACCAAAACATCCCACTGATGATGCAGAGGTTTCAAAATCTCCTGTATCAAAAATGATACACTGGGCTTTAAAGGGTTAAATTAGTTACAATTGAACTGTAATGTGATGCATAAGAATTAAATCAAAGAACCATTTGTAAGTTGGAAATAATTTGGTTTGTGCACAGAATTGAAAAATATTAAAGGGGTCATAGAATGCAAACAGTATGGCCTTAAAAGTCTGGATTAAAATACAATTACCATTATGTTTCCAGATTTGAGAAGTACAGTTCATAGACGGTTTACATTCAGTCTGGAGCTCAAACATGCATGCCACACTTTTCAGATTTTTACATTTTAAAAATGTGGGATTTCTTTTCCTTTTGATCACATTTAATTAATTTAAAAGTGAAATTGTACATCTACAAAATATGGGAAAATTAAAAAAGTTATAAATGCTTCTGCAAGATACTATTAAAGCAACAAAATTAATCATAATAAAGCATCATTACCAGCTATCTACAACACTAGAAATAGATTTCCTCCTGCAGGCAGCAAAACAGAGAGGATATTGTTCAAATGTTGCAAATAAATAAAAGAAAAATGGGACAAAATACAAGAAAATAACCTGAGCAGATATTTTGTATAGCATCTGCTGAAAGACTAGTTGTACATTTTAAACTCATATTAAACTGCAAGACATACAACCTCCAGCCCCAGCAGTTCACAAAACAAAAAATATGCAAAAAAAAAAAAAAGGCGACATTTATGCCTTTATCACAACGTTCAGTTACCTGTTCACCTGCAAACGTCACAATCTGAGTAGAGATCATGTTGGAGTTTATTTATACTAAACTTCAGCTGCATAATTGTGTTTTTATCTAATGAGAAATGTCTCATATTTTTCTCCATTTCCTCATGGCACCAGTAAGACAAAGTTCTGTGGCAGGTTTAAAAACCAGAAGCATAAACTTTTCTTTGTTTTATGCGTGACTCACGAAATCCGTTCAGTTTCACATCTCCACATCTTAAGGAAGACGCTCTTATGCATTTTTAACAGGAGAAGAAAGTATGCAAATTTATGTGGAAGTTAAGTGTCCCCCTCAAATTAAACATAGAGATGCGATCCAAAAGCCTTTCCTTTTATTCAGAGTTATCAGTTGGAGCTTTGGATGCCAGGAAGTGGCGTCTTTTGTTTCTTCTAATATCCCTGGAAAATCTGGTTAAAATTGGAAGACGCGGCTACGTTTACTGTGCCGGCTGCACAGATCCCACAGTATTTTCACAGCTGTCTTGCCTGCGAGACATGGCTGAAGGATGGGTGGGGGGGGGGAGGATGGAGCTGCTGCGATCAACTCAAGTGTAAAGATGACAAATGAGAAGCAAAAAAGGATAAACCAATACTTCCAGTGTTTGACACAATCTCCTGCTGCAGAGAAAATGGTCTGAAAAGTAAGAGCGGTGTGTATTATCTTCAAAACGTCAGAAACTGTCAGAGCACAGCTTCACTTCGTACACAGTACGGAGCCCTCCGCCATCTTTGAGACCGCTAAAAGTTGGAAGGAACTAGATATATCTAAAAGATGTTTTTGATTTATTTGCGTCTTTAAATGCATCAGAGTAAGTAGTCGTTTAGAAATCAATGATTTCCTGTTTCTCTGGGGTTAAGGATGTGACACAGGGGCCCATTTGTTTTCTCTTCATCAGGAGAAAGACGAGAGAACGTCCAATTTAAGTGAAGCAAATGTGTTTTGCTTCTACTACATCAGATAATGGCTGCAAAAATGGTTACGACTTGGATCCTGAGCCATACCTTTAGATTAAAGTCAATTTGACAGATTATATTTATTTGTTTTGTTCATTTTGAGCAAAGCAAATAAGTAAATGTACCCAGAATATATGTAATAGAATTAATTTAGATGAAAGGGTATGGGAAGAAGAAAAAATATTAAATCTAACCCGTCTTCCATTATAACGTAACTTGGATTATCATTATGACTTCCTTATCTATTCATTTTAGAAAGGAAAAATAAAGTAAAATATATGACCTTGGAAATATGATATAGTAATAATAAAATATTCCCAGTCTTTGTTGTCTGGGATCATTCCTACATATTGTTCCTACTGTTCTTAAAAAGTAATAATTCCTCCATTTAAAACAATAATTTCAATCACTATTGTTTGCATTATGTGTTACGACTAAAATATATTCCAACTATAAATATATTCTAGGCTCACTTTTATGTGGATGATTCATTTATTGCTCCAATAGTTTTTTTATTATGTTGGTACACCTGCTAGAGAAAATTTATTTTTTAAATTAAAGTACTGATTTATTATTTATTATTAGGTGTGAGCAGTGGTGTCAAAAGTACACATTTGTTACTTAATTAGAAGTATAGATACTGCGGTTTAAAAACACTCTGGTAAAAGTTGAAGTATCAACTTGACCTCTTTACTCAAGTAAAAGTGAAAAAGTATGTGCTCCAAAAAAACTACTTAACCTCTTACACCCTCAGGGGGTATAAATAAATTTCTGCCTGACAAAAACACACAAAAGTAAATCACTTATAGCCTCACAGCTATTAGATTTAAGAAGAAACTTTTGGTACGTCTGTAAAGGTAAGATGTCATAGAATGGTTTTCTGGTGTCAGGACCATTGTAGCTTTGACCCTGCCTGAAATATTGGGGACAAAATACATTGCATTTTTTTGAACCTTGC
>NW_015150516.1:1210087-1213930 GCF_000732505.1 Cyprinodon variegatus
GTCTATCACCAACATAGGCCAATCAGCTAACCAGTATTTTCGCCCCTTCCCAAAATTACTTCAACGGAAGGTTTCCAGATGGATATGTGGAGCAAATCCATCTGACGGAGTCAGGTTAATAGTAAGGTGCTCTAGAATCCTACCAGGTCTGAATGATTTGATTCAGCAGAGACGCTCCAATCAGCCAGGACTAGAGTCTGACTTCTTGAATTCAGATCATCTTAACAGGAAGTAATAGTTTTATTCAATCTTTGATCAATCTTTCTCAAAGTTCAGAGAAGTTGGCTCTAGGTTTATCTTAGCAACGCTTCTATATAGATGAAATGTTTATTTATACATCATCATTTACTTTAAAATTAGCTATTTTAATGCAACTTTTGTTTATTTATCACATGTTTCTATTTAGCGGCATCATTTCTATCTGAGCCTAGGGACCTAAAAATGAGAAAAATGTTAGGACTGAGCTTTTTCTATGAGATTAGTGATAGAAGATTAATTCATCTTCAGGCTTTTTACAATCAAGCCAACGAGTGTAGAGGGTGCAGTTGGGTCTTGATTAATTTGACTTTATTCTCTAAGACAGGTTCAGCATAGAGAATGTGAGCAAATGCTCAGCAGTCAGATTCAAATGCATGATGCCAACGGACCCGGATGATTATCATTGACTCCTTTTTACATTTCAACCATTATTGGTGGGCTGAGTACCATGGGACCGGATGGCAGCTGCTCTCAGGTAATGTTGCACTCATGCCGCTCTTATTAAACCTCTGGTCAAGAGCCAAAAACAGCAGCTGTGTGTCCATCACCAACCTATAAAGCCTCTTAAGTTGGTCTTCATAAATAATAATATCCAAGCAAATCGAGGGGCCAATGTCAGACGTGGCCAGACAAACAAGCTGAAGGTCGTGGCTGCCACCCAGCTGCTGAATTATTGACACATCAGGTCTTAGTTTCCAGTTTGTATTGATTTAAGGAGAAAAAGTTTTCAGAAAGTTTTTTCAAAACCTTTTTTTTTGTTGTTGCATAAACTGAGTTAGATTTTATTGTCTAAATGTTCCTAGTGTCTCTCCTATATGTGACCAAATGTAAATCAGACAATGGGACTTTGGGTCATATGTTTTGCTCTTGCCCTACGCTTATGGACTTTTGGTACAGAATATTTAAATTTTATAGGAACGCTCTAATGTTTGGTTTGGTGGTTGCAAAAGGGGTTATTCTGAGGGAATGGAAATCCTCTACACCTCCATGCTTTAAGAAAGGGCTCAATGATATGGCGTCCTGTATCTATCTCGAAGAAATTCGATACTCTTTGTCAGACAATCATGATAAGTTCCAAGATGTGTGGGGTCCTTTTAATAGACATATTCAAAATAATGGGTTAAAATGACTCTTTTCTGGACCTATTTTCTTCTTTTTATTATTATTTATTATCATCTCAATACTGTCATCCTTTATTGCACTCTTCTTTTTATTGATATCCCATGTTTTATGTTGATCCGCTTGACACAATGTCTGCAGAATTATTTGTTGTCCTCTCTGACTCTGCCTCGTACTTTAATATGCTCTATTAATATAATAATAATATAATTATTCTCTTATCAGTTCTTCAGTTTGCTGACACTGTTTTGTCTTGTTTTTTGTTTTTGTTGTACTTGTTTACTGTTTTGCTGTATTTTTTTTCTCTTTTTTGTCTTGTCTGTTTAACTCTGAAAATGCATAAATAAATAAAAAAAATTAATAAATAAATGTTAGGGTCTATGGTTTTTTTGTGTTTTTTGGTGCGAGTGAGCTTCCTGTCACAGAGAGGATCTTTGCCGGTTGTTGAACCGACCCAAATTGCTGCACACCTAAGAACATTTCTCAGTTAAGTTGACTGGCATGTATATAAGAAGACGAAAGATAGTCTCTCTTGGGCGGATGATTACCCCTGATGGTATTCCAGCAAAATACCTAAACCAGAAAAATCCGTCTTTTGGAAATTTGCCTTCTTGTGAATCTCTTTTAACATAGACTCTGTTATTGTTCCAGACAACCAGTGAACCTCAATTTGTCTCCAATCTTCATGCAGAAAAAGTTTTACCAGTACACTGACAAAAAAGATCTAGAAATATGTAAAAATGTCTTAAATTAAGTGTATTTACCCTTAATTTGAGTAGGTAAACTAAATGATCTGCAAATGGAATTAATATTTTTACTCTTAAAATAAGATAATTACATAAAATGCACTTGAAATAAGACCACACAATTGTATTTTCATAATTTAAATGTAAATTGTCTTGTTCTATTGGCAAAATGTCATTTTTACCTCCTTGATTCAAGAACAAATGCACTTATTTTAAGAAAAAATTACTTATCTAGATTTTGATTTTTTTCCAGTGTAAACAGTCTGCAAAGCCTGCTGAATCAAACTCCTACAGATCCATAGTACCTCCCCTTTATCAAGTAAGCAAATCAGTCATCAGCTCCTGATCAGTCTGCTTTCTCCCCTCAGACCAACCAGAAAGTTTTACTAACTTCCTGCAGTTCTCTGCTTCCAGATTATTGTTGCTTTTTTGTAAATTAAAAGTTAAAACTCACTTATTCTCTGTATGATTCTGCACGTGGGTCAAAAAACTACACACCAACATGACACTGAATGTTGTGAATCTATGTGACACTCTTTACCTGAGGTCAGCGGCCCATGTGGCAAAGTCCTACCAAAGCTGCTTTTTTAATGACTTGAATAATCAGGGGACATTTGGCCTAACGCGATCTGACGTTAGAAACAGCCACGGCAGGTTTCTGTTAATAAATGATTCACGTGTCGGCCCAGGAGACCTGGAGTTAATGCCATCTCGGTGGAAACGGGATAAAACTTTGACTCGGATCCAGCTCTGCCCTCCAGGGAAAGGACAAATGGACACTGTCACCGTGCCTCTGTTGCCCCCGTCTCCATTATGGAACCCTGGATAAAAGGAAGGGGGGTAAAGATGGGAGACGGTAATGATCCAGAGTCAGAATGCAAAGTGCTGCGTCGCTGCTTTTATGTGCCCCCCCCCATCACAGAGAGCAGCAAGTTGTGATTGGTTTTACTGCTGCACAGTTTTAGGTGCACTAACAGCATCCTGGGGTCCCTCAGAGATCCCTAATGTGAATTTAATGACCTGACGCTGTGCAAATGACAAGCAAGCAAGGTGAAGGTGACAACCTTTCTCTTCCATCTAGGATTTTTCTTCCCCCACTGAGTCCTGCATCCATCCTCAGGTCTTGTTATCTGAAAGCCAGGCTGGGTGCTTAATCTACTACATCACCTTACATCGCTAGCAATCACTGCAGTGAATGTAAACAGAGGAAGCTCCTTTCTAATCTACATGTTTTGTTCATTATGTTTTAAAAAAGAAAAAAATGTTCTCTTTGTTCAAAATGAAGTTTGCTCTGAGGCAACAGTTTAAAACCACGGGGGAGTTGTACTGTATGTCACCAGCCAGCCAAGACAACGCACTGTACATCAGAGTTTTAATTATGTAAACAGAGGCAGAGCGGCACAGCAGGCCCAAGTGACAAATTATTATGACTTAAACCTCAGCAGGCAAGGCCAAGGAAGCACAGCTTTAAAGAGACAAACCACATAACCTTAGAAATGTTTCTGATTGCTTGTCGCTTCATGTATTCCAAGAGTAAAATATGTTGTTTTGGGTTTTAGTTAAGATTAAAAGATTGACGCGAGGAAAAGAAAATGTACAGATATGTTTCTCATACAGGAAATGGATCCGGTTCTTCCATGGATAATCACACTGATTACAGGTTACTTCATTTAGAGAGTACATTTTTTAACCTTTAAGTATTTTACTGGAGAGCAACATG
>NW_015150516.1:1215120-1220273 GCF_000732505.1 Cyprinodon variegatus
AGAAGTTTGAAGCTACAAAGAAAGCAACCTTTAAAGTACTAACAAAGTAGGCTGTAATTACGAAACTTTAATATGTCGGGTTAATTTAGTGACCAGTTATATGCAATAAATGACAGAAAAACTATTTTTAATTCAGTGAAATTCAATTTAAATCAAAATTGTATTTTAAATTACATTTTTCCATTGAGTTAATTATTAACTTTTAGGCTATTTTTACTTTTTAATGGGAAAAAAAAAGTATTTGTCAGAAGTATGACGTAACAAATTACCACAATTACTTTACTTAAGTAGAAATTCTTGCTTTCTATACTTTACAGGAGTAATTATTTACAATCATTTTCATTATGTCTTATTGGTATTTACAAAAAATAAAACTCATCAAAATATTTTCTTTCAAGACTATTATTTTCTTTGGTGTTGAACTCGGTGCTGCCCCAACTTGTTGTTCACCACATTGTAAAATAAATCGTTTTTCAAGATGGACTAAAGTTAAATTTGACACTTTTACCGTTAGTTCTAAAGCTGAGAAATTCAATTCTAAGGAAGTTATCATCCAGAATTGTAAAAAATATTCCTTTAATAGAGTAGTGCAGTAAAACTTCTAACCTTTTTCCTGCATTACTTTTTATACTTTTATGCTTTAAGTAGTTTTAAAAATGGTACTTTTACACTTTTACTGGAGTAAAAAGATTAAGTTAATCCTCTAACAGTTAGAGTCTAACTTCTATGAAAGTGTTTTTAAACAGCAGGATTTAAACTTGAGTAATAAATATTAACATTTTTGACACCTCAGTTCTTGACAAAGACCAGATTTTCAGAAAAGCTTTAACTTTAAGCTCTAGAAAGTAACTTTTAAATGCTGAACTTGTCATGTAGTAGAAGTTTTATATATCAGTGACTCCCAAACACTGGAAACATGAAAATTTAGTTACAAAAAACTAAAATGTTCCAGAAAATTTATGAACTAGAGAGAAACCTAATAATCTGATAATCCTGTAAAAGTGTGAAGGTAATTTTTTATAAATTAGGGTACATTTTATAATGTATCCTTTAGTTTTTTTAGTTGTTTTTTTTTTTTTTTTCAGTTTAAAATAGTGTTACATTAGTAATCTGTGAATTCTTTAGAAAGTATCCAATAAGTTAAGTGACAATAACTTGCTTGTTCTCTGACCGACGTAATTGGCTAATTTTTTTCCTGACCTCTAAGCCTACAAAATACCAGCAACAATTTATTTGATCTTTTTAAAAAACACAAACCTTTCACATTTACTCATTACCCAGACAATATATAATATATAAGGTCAGATAATATATAATATTATACACTGAGGCCACCATGGAGTACATCCTGGGGTCATCATGATCATATAATGGGCTTCAGGGGCCCTCGGTACGACAAAGATACCTATTATAACAAAAACTCTTTTATTTCTTTGAGAGGAAACAACACTTAACCAAAGCTGGTTCAAATCTGATTAATGCTTAAACCAATTACAGCTTCCTCTAATTAGAGGACATTACCAGGTTAAGAGCTTTCATTTATCTTCCTCAAGGTTTTTAGTCATGAATCTGTGGACATTTGTCGGAAGATTTATTGACGTACTTTGGTATATTGGAGCTTGAGGGCCATCTATGACGACCCCCCCAGCAAAGATGCAAACATGCTTGTGCGACCGTCGGACCGACGCTGTGATCTAAGTTTCTAATTAAGAAACTGGGAGCAGCGTGTCAAGCGCAGACGCATCACTCAGCTCCTCAGCCTTAATGCGGCCCCCGTAATGCCCCGTGTGGTCTCAATTACACTTTTCATGATGTGCAATAACAGCATTACTGCAAAGCAAGACATGCATTCATATACTGGTAATTAAATAAAAGGGGATTCAAGATTGGACAGAAGTGATCTTGAGCAATATTCATTTAGATGGATGGCGGACAAAGCTGACCTCTTGGTTGATTTTTAAAGAGACGAGGAACAAAAGGTTGCCATTACTGTAAACAGATACTTTATGCCTCATTTTAGATTTATGATGCACTTTAATGAGCAAGTGGAAGCATCATAGAGGTTCATAATAAAGCTTTTCAGTTTTGCTGGTTTGACCACATCGGTATTTAGAGAAACACATCCCACTTGGACCACATAATCAAATCAACAGAGCATCAGAGGAAGAAGATGGAAAGCAATCATATGCATACCTTCATCTGTAGAGGAAATTCAAAGTTTGAAATATCAGAAGAGCAGCTTTTTTTTTGAGAAATCATGTTGCTCAGTCCGTTCTTTCAACAACATAGCTGTTTTTAGCTTTAACAGTCATTGTATGTCTTTGGTGCAGAATAATACCTCACATTTTAGTCCAAGTTTAGCCTAAATGCAACATACATTTAGATTTACTTTAGCTTTATATATTTTTTTCCTATTTGTGAAAAGAGTTTAGTCCAAATTTGAACATAAAAGAACAGTTTTGAATACAAACATTAGTTATTTATATGAGAGAGCTTTTATAATTCCCTCTTTTTTTCTGGAATATGTAATGATTATTGGCTTATGTGAGGTTCATGACCGGTAAGACACTAATTACATGATTACATGAACCCACAATAAAAGCTTTTGCTTTTCCTTAATTAAAACAATAGTTGTTTTAAAAGCCTTGCATTTTTTATAATGTACTCATTAACAGTCAAAATAGCAACAAAACAAATACAAAAGAAGAAAAATTTGGTGATTATTCTTTAATGAATAATTTGTTTGTTTTTTAAATTAAAACTAGATATTGTTTATGGTCTTACCATTATTTATACATGAAGTCCAAGGTAGACCCTAACCTCCATGTTGGTGACGTTAAGGCTAAGTGGCCATTCTATAATATGTTAATCTGTCAAGATTTAAACTGGTTTTGCTTCCTCTCAGGGGGGAAAGGAGTATGTACAGATCTTTATGCCCCATAATTAGTCTCTTTTGCTCCAAAATCCAGCATTATTCCTCTCAGAAAAGTCTTTTGGTTTTAAAAAATAATGTCATTTTGTCAAACCTCTGCATAGGGTTCAGCCCTGCCTCTATAGGTGGGGATTGGTACCTCATGCCTAACTCTGTCCACGTTTTGCTGTGTATTTATGGCAGATTAGAAACATTAAATAAACCACACGTATTCATTAAACAAGAACAAATTATGGAACATCAGTCGGCTTTGTTGATGTGTAATCCAACATTTTTATTTACGAAATTAAGAGAAACAACACTGAGCATGCTCTACATGGCTGCACCATTGGGTTAGTGTGTCTTAGTGCCATAAATGCTGCGATGACCAAAGAAAATCTTAAATTTACACTGAGCTGCAAGTGAAAAGCTGGATTCTCTCTTATCTTTCTCGTGATGATGCGCCTCCAATGATTGCATGTCTTTGCTTTCAATGACGTGTTTGAAGGGATAATAAAATTACGTTTTTTCACCATCATATAAAGCAAGTTTTTTTGTGTAATTCAATTTTATAAGCACTGCGCTATACATTGGATGTAATTTCTTTTGATAAATCATTGTCATAATTATGGTTTTGTTCTATCACTTTTTTTCTGGAGACATATTTCACCTTTTCTCCACTGTTTAGAAGGTCATCCTTCAATGATAAACATTTAACTAACCAAAGAAAACCGGACCTATCTAAACAGCAGCGACAGAACCTAAATGTGTCCTTCAACCCCTCCATCAGTCAAACAGCGAGCCATTTAGTTGCGCTTTGGCCCCCGTGTTTCCTTTGTAAATCATTTCCTAACCTCCTCCCAGCATCCAGCAAGCCGAGGTCAGGCCAACCATAGGGGTCTCGTATCCATCCCCCTCCACCACCAGAACCGTCTACCTGCATGGGATCTCCGGCCCTGTGGTCTTGGGCGGAGGGGGGAGGTGTTGCTGGTGTTGTCATCTGCCCCAGCGTGTCGCAGAGATACTAATGAACTTGCACAGGAGTCTTGGCTACATCGGCTATTTCTGTCTTAAATCTGCCATTAACATTTCATTAATGTGCCGCCCCGCTGCTGGCTCACACCGCAGCTGGCGCCGGCTGATGATTGCCACAGGCTGCTAAACATCTCACTGACCGCAGGTAGATCAGAGAGCATGGATTTATGCAGAACAGGACGGCCCAGGACACAGAGACCAACTTAATCTTATTTTTTCAAACAATCAAGCCTTTTTTAGGCCTTTTTTGAATTCCTCAGTAGCTTTAAATATGGATGAAGCAACTTTGAGAGCAACTTCTTCATATATATTCAGTTGTTGTCATGAAGGTTGAACAAACAGATTTAATCTTATGCTAATCCAGACCTGGAAAATACTTCTCTAGACTGCAATGGACCTCAGCGATGCAGCTACGAAGCCTAATCAATAATGGAGAACGAAAACCCTAATGAAGTAACAGAATTACCCATAATTAATGAACAGAGGCTTTAACCTTTGACCTCCACATTATCACTCTCTTCTCCAGGTATTACAACTCCTACTATTAATGAACAACCTTGGTTACGTACACAGAACCGGAGTATTTGTGTATGCAAATCACTGAGTCTGTTCTGCTCAAGGCAGTATCAGTTGCTGAGGTATTCGCCTGATAATGAACACGGCTCGCCTGCGCCCCATCCAACAACTTTAACACAATATTCTAATTAGACGTCTATGTTTATTTAATGCGTCCTGAGCAAATTAGTTGTATAAAATTATGACTAATTAAGTGCTGAATTAATAAACGGCAGCACTGTGGCAGCCTCTCTGTGCTGCTCCTGCAAAGACGTGCACATAGGTAATCATCGTATCCGTGTCACTCATTAGGCTTTTTCATCATTATGACATGACAGATGATAACATGTGCTCTAATCTATATGCACAGGCTGCTGCATATTTTAGATTATATTTGAAAAACACTGCATGAATAAAATAAATTCAAAACACCTTCTTCTTTTCATGCTGGTGCACTGGGTCGACGCTGCTTTCATCATTTCTAATCTGCTGGTTTTGTATTTGTTGTTTTTTCATCAGCAAATTAAAATCAAACAAAGAAAAAAAGGGAAAAACGCTCTACTTTACTTCATATTTAATTCACTTAAACAATGTCTTAATGTTTTGCAGCTTGTGTTTTTTTTTTTCATTGAAATCCAACCCTAAGATGATG
>NW_015150516.1:1221015-1222264 GCF_000732505.1 Cyprinodon variegatus
GTGCTAACGTCTCTGTTAAACACTTTAAAAAACTCTGAAAATGGAATACGAAAGGTGGATTCTTGATTCTCGATGTCGGAGTCTTTGGCTCCTCACAACCACTATTGAGCATTTTTCCTTTGCATTAACTTTACATCCACAAGTGCACTCTCACAAACAACTACAGGTGCTTGGTTCCAGGTACTTAGAGATTCACTTCCATACAGAAAGCCTATATTCTTATCTTCAGCTACCAAAGTGCACATGTCAGATTAATACTAATTATCCTTCAGCGATAGTATCTAGGTGTTACTTTACTGTATATCACGTATCATGTCCGTTGGTTGTGTTGTTCTTTTTACATCTCTTCGCAGGTGATGAAGCGGACTGAAAATGTTTTATCGTTATCTCCCTTTTATCTTCTTTCTTTAATCTCTTCTCCTTTTTTCCTATTTTTCCTTTTCTGTTCTGTCCATAAAATCTGTAACAGTCCCTGCATCATTATAATAAAGCTATTTATATGCATAAATCAAGCGGAACACTATGGCGAAAGCAAAATCTGTTGGGCCATTTTTTGGCATCGAGACAATTATTCTTGTTGCCACATTGCCAGACTGGATACTGTTAAAAAATAAATAAATAAAAGCGATTTTTTTTATTAGTGGCAACTAACGATTATCCAGCAAATTGATTATTATGATGATTATTTTTTCAATTATTCAATTATTAATCGGACAGCCAAAGATTCCTTAAAAAATCCTTTTTTTAAAATTAAACCAAGTAAAACTAAAACTTTTCAGCTTCAGAACTTCTGAATAAAGCAGATTGACAGACAAAAATGTTTTTTTTTTATCTTAAGTGCAAAATATTTATATAATTTTGATATAATTACTGCTCTAAGAAGGTCGCCCTGTCAGCTTAAACTCCAGTTAACGATTAATCGATTGCTAAATTAGTTGAGAATTATTTCAATAATCGATTAATCAGGATTAATCCGATATAGTGAAACTAAGGGAGCATAAACACAAGAAACTTGCACAAGACTTATTAGAATAGTATCAGTTATTAGTATTTTCTCCCCAACCATATATAATTTGCCTCTTGGGCTTATACCGTTCATAAAAACAAACCCAATAATACAGAAAAAGCATAGCATGCGCTACAAACAGAGTGGTTAAACAACCACACAAACAGGTGAGACTACACATTGAGTTCAGCCTGGATTCGGCTTTTCCAAGGTGGCACTGATGGATTCAATGAGCACAAGGAA
>NW_015150516.1:1225256-1228532 GCF_000732505.1 Cyprinodon variegatus
CGACAGCCTCTGGACCCTCAAGGTTCCCCCCCTCTGCTGCTCTGCTCAACTCCAGAACAGGTAGAGCCCTGCAGACTCTCACCCTGCTAATTACCTGGACCTCCACTAACTCCTATGTCCCCCTCTGCAGTAAACCCACTCGTGACCAGTCCTGGATCTGATAACTCTGCGTGCATTTCTGAACCCACTTGTGACCAGACGGATTCCCTTCTGGATCTGTTCATTCTTTGTGCTTAAACATTTCAATAAATCTTTGAACTTTTCTCCTACCTCTGAGTGTTCTGCATGTGGGTTAGGCACCTTAAGCCAAACATGACAAAAAAAAAACAATCGCATTGTCTTATTTCCTCTCCCGACCTTATTCTAAGAGTAAAACCACTCTTTCCATTGGGGAATCATCTTATTTACCTGCTCAAATGAGGGGTAAATATACTTCATTTGTTGTTTATTTATTTGGATCCCCATTAGCTGTCAGTAATTTGACAGCTACTCTTCCTGGGGTCCTTTTAAAATTATACAGATACACAAAGCATATCAAATAATCACATCATAACAACTATACATTTCAAATTATTTCACATATTACACAAATATTCATATATGAAGGCTTTCAACAAAGTATTTTTTTTTAAAGTGTTTTAAATGCACCTTTCGTAGTAGCAGTCAAGATGTTATGAGGCAGTTTGTTACACGAATTTAAGAAATCTTTACTGATTTCTAGATTGTTTTTTGCAGTGCTAAAAGCATTACTGATGTTTTGAGTGAAGAAAGCATCTAAAGTCCTGCTTTTGTAGAGGTGCTTATAGTGCTGATTATTAATTTATCATGTGTATTTGTTTGGTAGGAATGTTCCTGTAGATTTTGGAGAACATGGGAAATTTACTTGTTAGTTTCAAGCTGTCAAAGGTAATTCACCAACTTAACCCTAAACCACTGCAGCACAGTGATGATATCATCAGTGCCGTTTGAAAATAACAGCCTTTCATCTTGAAACACGGCAGGCGTCCATCAAAAGCTGATTTTGGATAGTTACCCAGACAGTCTCCAATGTGACAGGCATGCCAAAACAAATAATGAAGCAAATAGGTAAACAAGGAGCGGCGTTTGGAGAGGTCTCTTGGAGTGGAAGGTAAGCAAAACAACTGCTGCTCCGCTGCCAACCTCCACACCCTGAAGGCGAGTCGGAAGGCGAGGGGAAATCTCCAGCCGTCTGCTTCAGAGGAATATTGCTCGGGGTGACCTGGGAGTCGGGCGGTGAGGGTACGCATCACATGGGTGCAGATGCCCCTAGCTGTGAATTCCCCGTGTGATTCCCAGCTGGCCGGACCTCTTTAGCCACATTCCCCTGCTTGGATCATCTCAGGGATTTATTAAAGAAATAGGGGAAATAAGTAAAAAAAGAAGAAGAAGGAACCATCTTTCTTTGTCTATTTTGCAAAATAATTACCGCTGACTGGCTAGGATCAATAAACAGTCGATCAGACGGATAAAATCCAAATGCCAGAATCGTCTCTGATGGGTTCAATGGACTTCAGATGGACAGGAAATGTAGGCTTTGTAATTCCAGGTGGCCAGAGCGGGATTTTTTGGCAGGCCGACCTGCGCGAGATGTTACAAGGAGCGCCAAGAACAGAGGGGGGACCTGAAGTAGGTGGAATGTTAATCACGGAGAACGGAGAACATGTGTGACAAAGGAAAACGATGGAAAACACATGTCCCATTTCACACTTATTTACCTTTGACTGCCAAATCCCTGCCAGATTAAAGGGAGACAAGGCGTTGGGGGGGAGGGGAGGCAACCGCAAAGGTGGAACTCTTTAAAGAGAGACTCTTTGATGAAGACGCCAGCTCTTTGATAGCATTTCAAACATCTCAGAGAGGAAAGCAGAAACCTTGGCGGGCCTGAGAGCTCGGGCCTCGACGGGGATCTGACAAAGAGCTGCGTTGTACAGACACGGGGAGGGGACGCTGATAAACTGTTGCTCAGGACAGAAGGCCATTGTGCTCCACACGTTTTACAGATTACAACTAAAGGAGGAGGCGACGAGGATACGGCTGTCTACTGTGGATTTAAACCCCTTAAACTCACAAATATTCTGGGATTTCATCTCTATCGAGTCCGGGCCGGTTACACAAAGATGATCTAAAACTTCATCTGAATTAAGACTTAAAATGAAGCGACATATCTCTGCTATTTTAATCAGTGGGTAATGAGCAACTGTGTTATTATGCAGCTCCATCCCTTCATATAAGTTGTTTGAAGCACGTCTTCTGTTGTATTTTTAATGGCTGCTGCGAGGCAAAATTTTCCCTGAAGGGACAATAAAACCAAGTGAAGTAAAGTGCATTATAAATTGTCTTATATAAAGGTACTCTGACTCTCTATGGTAAAAACACACAACATCTTAACTGCGTGCTTTCTTAGAAGAGTTCAATATGTCTGTAATCAAGTCTATAAAAGGCCTTTTGTTGGTTCGGCCTTTGGACTTCAAAGTGAGACGCCTTGGCCTGAATATTTAGCTTTTTTTCCTCGCTGATGCATCACTTCCTGACCCTTCAAAACACTGGAGTCCATCAGGATCTTGCTATTTTTGGTCAGAAAAGCCACCTCCTTAGTTAACCCACGTGTTTTGTTAAATTTAGCTGCATGGTCATAAACTTGTTGGGAATGGCGTCTTGCAGCACAAAGGTTACAGAATCAGAGGGAGAACCGCTCTGCTTAGAGGCTATGTTCTCCCTGTGCATGCTGGGATTATTTCAGGGTACTTCAGCTTCCTCTCAAAGTTGAAGTATGCATGTTATGGTGATCAGGAGTCACATTGTTTACATAAATACCATACTTTTATTACTGACTTTCTGACACCCAGCCTCCGTTCCCCTTCCTCCTCTGTTCCACATTATCCGTGGTGAAGATCAACAACCATGTCTGCCTGCAGTAGCAGAATGACACTGTGAATTGGTGATCAGCAGTAATTAAACCATGCAGATTTAGGTTTCTGAGGCCTTACTGTTTAAATTATTAATTCTTGATATAATCACAGATACCACCACTGACTTCATATCTTTCTCCTTTGCTTGTGTTCTTTCCCACTAAACCAAATGTTCAAATAAGCATCACTATATACTGTACTTTTAAATAAATGGCAATGCACTTTTTTAAACCACTTGGTATTAAGTATTCATGGTGACACATGACCAACCCGTCTCCTTTCCATGATCTTTTATATTGTAAACACTTTTCAGATAACATGTCATTTTAAAAGTACTGTTTTTTTT
>NW_015150516.1:1229308-1231905 GCF_000732505.1 Cyprinodon variegatus
AAGTAGAACAGGAAAGGAAAAACAGAAAAGAAAGGAGAAAAGATAAAATAAAGAGGAGATAAAATGAAGATACTACTGTTTCTAAAGCAGTGTAAATGTTTTGTTTTTTATTATTATTCCTATGAAATCTTTATCCTACTTTCTGCGCCCTAAAAAACTGTTTGCTCTCTTCATCTTTAGCTCTCCTGCTACAGCGGCACCCCTACATATATATATATTACATATAGGGCATGCCTACTATTTAAGGTAGGCTTAGGTTTGGTAAATCTGCTCAAAATCAAACCACAAATAAAGGTTATTAAAAAGGATTGCAAACGGTTGTGTCAATGGGAGAAATCCAGACTGATATTTTTTTTTTTACACACCATATCAGTCTGAAAGGAGAGAGTACACCTAAAATAGCTGCTTGTATAAGATATAACCAACTTATTTAGGAGTTAAAAAGGGCATCATTAAAATATTGCATTTGCGTTAAGTTCCAGTCTGTTTTTTGGTCATCCAAGCATCAAAATATATATACAGAATAAAGATTTTAGAGACCAAAAAACCTAAATTTAAACGCTACTCTAAAATGCTCTTGGATGATCTTTCACTGGCCATCCTGGATTAAATACTCCTATTTAGCCAGATGGTCCTAAATAGATCCAGAGATGCCAGATATAAAGTTTCAAAGACAATAATAAAAGTGTCCACCTCACAGTATGTGTAGATGCAGTCTCAGCAACATTATGCTTATGTGGATTAAGCTCTGCACTGGTGGCAACATTAATTTCATTACAGGACTATCCTGATTCTCTTGGTTTACCTGGATCTCTCACGTTTAAATACTTGATCCAGAAAACCACAGTTACCTGCAGCCAAAACCTTTAGCCACGACTATATTCACGGCTAATCAGAGGAATTTGTCCCACGGAGCTGCGGCGTGGAGAGAGACGACACTGCCGTCTGATTTCCACGGTTCTTTATTCTGACATAAACGAGAGAATACGAGCAACGCTCTAAAGAGACTGAAAAAGTGAGTGTGATTGGAGTTGAGAAGTTTGCAGCTGTAATGGCCGTTTGAGATAAGTGTAACTTATTTCATTTGTCGGTAGCGTCACATGCTCTCGCTGCTTTGAAGTGGCAAATTAATGACAAGCGAGAACAGTAGCCATTCTGCGAGGAGAATGACCCCTTTTCTAATGGCTCCGTGGCACAGGGAGAGAGTCATCTGTCGGCCCCATCTAATTATGTGAATCGAGCAGTTTGAAAAGTGTCTTAAGGCTGTTTAGGAATAAAAGGGACATTTAAATGCAGAGCACTTGGAAAATTACAGATCCTTCAAAAATACTTTCCACGGACACTTTGCTTGTGTGCAAAGAAGTCCTATTTCTTCCTCCGTCTCGTTAATTCTCTGCTGAGAGAGAGAAGTCAGCATTCAGGGAGAGGCATTCGGAGATAACCCCCCCACCCCCCAAAACTCAGACAGTTTCCACTTTTCCAACAGAAGAAATCCGTCCAAACTTTCCAGCCTCACTTCAATGGAAAATGACATTCAGGCTGATGACAATGCTGCTGTTGTTCTTTCATCTAGACACTCAATTTGTTCCTTACGCTGTGAAAACATCTTTAAGTAGTAAAATTCATAAAGATTCTGATAAAAGCGTATGGTTAAATGATTCTGGAAGACTTAAGATAATCATTTATGGTCTTTTTTTTATATTTTCCCCAAAAAAAAATTTAAAACAACCTAATTTGGTGAAAAACTTAATTTATTCAATTGATAAAAAGATTTATCATCACGGAAATTCTGTGTTCACCAATTTATTTTTCGAGTTTCTGTACATTTTGTACTTTTAGTGAAAACTATTAGCCTTGAATAATGTTTTTGATTAATAAAATGATGCGAATATCAAAAATATTTCGTTGTTTACGTTAAAAGGCATCAGAGATACAACCCTGGTGTCTGTCTACAGCATGGACAGCAGAATGCTGGACAGAGAGGACATCCGGGAGAACAAACACATCACCTTTAAACTTGTATTCCTATGAGTTTATTTACTTAGCTGATCTGATCTTATTCAAATAAATGTATTGTTTTATTATAAAGTCAATGAAACATTTGTATACAATGAAATGCTATTTGTAGGGATGAGTTTTGGAATGAGTGTTACGATGGGGAGTGTTGGCTTAGTGGTTAGAGCAAGTACCTGGTTTGAATCCCCACAGACCAAAGCACTATACAGTACACTACATTCAGTCATTTACACACTGATGGTGACAAACTACATTGCACCTGACAGAAGCAAGGCTGCCGTTCACAGGCACCACCCTCTGACCACCATCAGAAGGCAATGCGGGTAAAGTGTCTTGCCCAAAGACACAACGACACTGAAAGCCGGAGCCGGGGCTTGAACCAACAACAGCACTTCAGTTTCAAAGCAAAGTCCGGCATCCGACACATCTAACCAGCATTATTTCTTTCTTAAATCTTTTTCAATCAGCTTATTAGGTGCCATTTATTTCTGAGAAAGTAACCTGCTAAGTGCTGCCCGTGTCCTCACTAAGACTAAGAAAGTAGAGCACATCACCCCAGTTCTAAAGTCCTTACACTGGCT
>NW_015150516.1:1236569-1238717 GCF_000732505.1 Cyprinodon variegatus
CAACAGCCTTGTAAAAAAGTAAAAAATAAATATGAAAACACTGTTTGTGCATGCCCACTGAGCGATTTGCTCACAACTGCTGCCAGAATTTCAAACATGTTTGATTTACTCTTGACCTCACGATTCCTGATCGGGAGGTGGTCGCAAGAGGCTGATCGCCCCTCGTTACCCCATGTATACAACACGACGCACAAAAAAAAATTCTCACAACCGGAAACTCGCCTGAAAAGGGCAAAAAAACGTACAGTAAATGCCAACATTGTCTCCTATTAGAATTGATAATTTAACATAAGTCTTATATTTATGCTATGCCTAATTGAACCAAAATAGTAAAGTTAAAGTAAATGGGGGGGGGGGCTTGCTGACGAGTTTCCATGATTTATTGATGTGTCGGCACGTCAGGTGCACTGAAATTGTTTAATAACAAATGGATTTTCATATACAGATGCTGTCCTACTGCACTGCAAAAAATCTAAATCTAGACTAGTCCGTTTTTTCTTAAAATAAGTGCATTTGTTCTTGAATTGAGGAGGTAAAAGGGACATTCTGCCAATGGAACAAGACAATTTACGCTTAAAATAAGAAAACACAATTGCATTGTCTTATTTCGAGTGCATATTATCTAATTATCTTATTTTAAGAGTAAAATTATTCATTCCATTGGCAAAATATCTCATTTGACTTCTCAAATTAAGGGTGAATACACTTAATTTAGGAAATTTTTACTTATTTCTAGATAGTTTTTGCAGTGTGATTCCCATTATCACCTCAAATATTTGGTATTCTTATCATCTCAAACCATTATGAAGAAAAACTGAACTGAGAGTGATTGAAAATGTAGCAGAGAACCCCTTTAAGTTGGATTTAAAACCTTTGCCCTGCCCTGGACATATGTTAGCCGGTTTATTGGTAGTTATGAAGCCACTGCTGAGGCTCAGACAAGCCTTTACATGAGTCCACTTTCTCTCTTTGGACAAATCTCCAGACCGTCCAGAGTCCAATCATACAGACTTTGATAGGAGAGAGAAAAATGAAACCCTTGAGACTTAAGAGACAGAACCTGATCATCCCGTCTCATCAAGGCTCCTGCTCTCTCCTAACCCTTCCACGCTGAATAAAACCTCTCTCTGCGGCTCCTCAGAAACTAATTCCCGGGTACTTAAGGAAGCACAATGAGCTGAGATTGGTATCATCAGTAAATTACACCTATGGCTCAGGCACCGCTGTCTGAACTCGGCTCATTCATGAGGTGGAAGCTTCTTCACGCTGGCAGGGGATTATGTTAAGGTCCATATGTTAAGGGCATGATGACACACCTCCAATCAGCATATAATGGGGCCCTCAGACTGGCCTTTTTTCTCTCAGAAGAAATGATCTGCAGGGCTGCATTTGAAAACAGAGCATTTTCAGATATTTTGAACATAAAGGTGACAAATCAACAACATCTTTCAGGAAGAAACCGGCCTAAGCTGTTTCTGTTTGAGCTGACAGGATAAAGAAATGATATTACCAGAATGAGACTCACAAAGATTTGCTCCCATCAAAACCGCTTCAGCTCCTGATGAGGTGAGGGCTTTAAAGATGAGACGTCTGAAGCTCATACAAGACGCAGGGAGGTCTGTGCGTTTGCCTCCATTCCTTCGTACGTCAGTGAAATATGGCTCATGCCTCCAGCGGATAAACTCAGATGCACCGAGCTTACCCACATCCTGCACATCGTCGCCTCGGAGCCACTCGGGCACCCAGGTGGCACAGAGGCAGGAAGCAGGGCATCAGGAGATTCAGCCATGGCTGAACGAACTGTTACATGAAAAGAAAAAAAAAGCACCGAGGACACAGATGGACTTTTAGGGTTAGAGGGGCTTTTGTTAAAAAAACAGGCCGTATCCCTCAGCAACGTTAAAGCTAGTTGGGAACCTTGACAGGATTCACGCCCCTGGATGTTTCTACAAGGCGACACATTAAAAACATGTCTCTGTTTCTCTTCTATTGTTTAGTTTCATTTTATTCTCCCTAATTGTCTGACTGGTTGCATTTTATTGGGATATTCACCAGAATTGAGGCCATAGGACAGCAATCTGCAAATACTTAATGATATCTGTGTAATTAAAACAAGGAAGACAGCTATAAGAAGGCTGATCTTCTCAC
>NW_015150516.1:1239193-1241115 GCF_000732505.1 Cyprinodon variegatus
TTTACAAAGCGTGTTTACTGACTAATAATAGTAGCTGCTTTTTACCTAGAAATTAATTGACTTTACTTTAGATCTGAAAAAATTAATCGGATGAATCTTGATTAATTGATTATTGAAATAATTGTCAACTAATTTAGTGATCAATTAATCGTTAAATGGAGTATAGACTCTAAAACATGCCTTTAGCTGACAGAGCGACCCACTAAGAGCAGAAATTATATTAAGATTTAAAAAAAAAACTATATAAACATTTTGCATTTAAGATTACAAAACAAAAAACTCTTTCAATATAGTCAATCAGAAGTCCTCAAGTGAAAATGTTGTAGTTTCACCTGTTTTAATTTAATAAAAAATCTTCTTTAAGGAACCTTTGGCTATCTGATTATTAATTAATTGAAAAAAATTATCAACTTATCAATCAATTCAAGTTGCAGCCCTAATTCAATTATTACCAAGTTGCGAAGGTATTATTTATAACTGTTTTTAATTTCTGTCAGTGTATTATGTTTGCATTTTCCACTGGGAGTCTGTATGACAGGACATAATGGTTTTATTTAAAGAATTTTTATTTTTGTTTTTGTCATACCATGGGACTGTTTCTCCAGCATTTAAATGAGATTTATTTTGAGACTTTCGCACCTGCCATAGCAAGTTGGTGGCAGCATCATGCTGTGGGACAGTTAGGGAAAGTTCCTGTTAATTCCTGAAGTTTGAGCTCAAATCTATAGCAGAAGCTCAAATACTATTACATAAAATCTAAGTGTTTAATGCATGGTCAAATATTCAGCCTGAGTTAAAGCAAAGGACGATGGGTTGTTAGTAACAAATACAACCGTAATGTGGATTCAATGAATACCACAATAAATTAAAACTCATAGTTTCTCTCTCTTCATGTGTTTGTTATATCGCCAGCGCTAATTTAATACATCCTTATGAGGCCATCATGACTGTAACATTGACGATGACTTGAACATTGACTAAAGATTAACTCCTATCAGGAGTATATTCAATAAAAATATGAGTTTACTCTCCTTTCTTGAATCAACATATGAAAGAAATCAGGTCAGTTGATTCATAATCACTTCCAGCTACTGTAGGGCGGATTCTGCGGGTCTTATTTTTGGAGCCCCAGAAGCAAGGTGACCACATATCTGTGAAACAAATTTCCTGACCCATCCAACCTTTTTTCTCCGTTCACGAGGCTGGCTGCATTTCCTGCTGCTTAACGTTTAACCAGTAAATTTGTTCCGTTAGTACAAGTTGTACCTGTTTTGAAAAGTGGAAATTTGCAGGTAAATAATTGATTTTAAGGTACCTCAATGGACCTCAGAGGCTATCGGTGTCTGGCTGCCTTCTAATTTCATACGTTAAGTTATTTACCTTGAGTAGCAGGAAAGCTGTGGCGTTATCTGTCCGGCACTCTCCTCTGCCTCGTGTCTGCATTTCTTTAAAGCCTTCTCACTTTGGGGGCTTCAAATGTGATTTTGCAAGAGTCATATTCTGATAAAAATGATCCTTAACCTTCAGGTTTAAGTTTGATGTGGCTTGCAGGTGCAGATCCTGATCCTTTTAAGGTTGCAGCTGAAGCAGGTTCATTTTGACTGCAGCCAGAATAGACTGGATATAATTAACTTCATGTATGGTGAGACCTTTAGATGCAGAATGATGTTTGTCAGCAAGGTATGGTATAAGTCTGATGTGCAAAGTATAATCTTTAAGATTAAAATAAACATAAAAGATATCATGTAAAAATTAAATCTTGACCTTTTTTACAGCCAATAGTTTCAATGCTTGTGAATTTACTTTATAAATATAAATGTGTCTCATTGACATTTGTAGATATTCAATATTCATCCATCCATCCATTCATCCGTCCATCCATCCATCCATCCACCCACCCATCCATCCATCCATCCATCCAT
>NW_015150516.1:1243846-1265478 GCF_000732505.1 Cyprinodon variegatus
CATCCATCCATCCATCCATCCATCCATCCATCCATCCATCCATCCATCCATCATTTATCCCTTATCCATCCATCCCTTATCCATCCATCCAAACTGATACATCAACTTTTACCCAGATTGATTAAAATTTGATATATCACCTAAACTAGTAGTTGTAAAACTAGTCAAGAATGTGCTGTGTCACAGCCACTACTGCTGCAGTGATTGGCTCAAAGCTCAACATGGGAGGAAGGTTTATCCAATCGGCTCAAAGAACTTTTTGTGAGCATTTTCCACAGGAGCCGTTCCAGATGAATATGTGCAGAAATCAAACTGAACAGCATGGATCAGACTGGCTTATGCCAGATTACTTGTTAGTTCCCCCCTTTTAACCTCTTGGGACTGATAATAGTATTCAGCAGAAACCAGAGTATTTCATCTAATGAGAAGAGATACCATAACCACTGGATGTAGTGGAAAAAGCACCCAGTGTGTGTTGACTTCACGTATTAGATGGGATCTTTAGAGGCCCGTATGAGCTTAAAGGGCTCATGGTCATCCTTGCATTTATCCACTGCCTCTGACAATGGATGAACTTTCATTTGGAGATTGTATTCTACAGTACATCATAAGTTTCTGAACAAGTTTGCCTTCCTTCAAATGAAGCAGAGAGGGAGCCGTTGTGGTGTCACCAGCACTTTATACAGCTGTTTAACTTCTCTCTTATCATCCCAGCAGGGGAAGCTCTCTATCCCACGCTCTGATTGGCGGAGGTGAACAGGGTGTTGTGTTTAAGGGGCACTGCGTGGCGTAGGAGGCAAATGATAAGCTAAACCTCGTGGGACGACAGTGAACCCGTTCACGGCAGAGCACCGCTATCCTGCAGCCATTGATGAGCCTGATACATTTAATTGGGGTGGTCCACCCCCTCCACTCTCCAAATTCACTCCTTGTCATTTATACCGTGACTGTAGGCGGTTGAGGAAGGGGTGAGAGTAAGAGAGGGGGTGAGGTGATGAGAGGGAGAACAAGATCCCCCCCCATAAAAACAGAGATAAAGAAAAAATGTAATACTTCCACATTTTCCAGTGCTCCTTTCATCATTATTCAAAAATTAGTTTTTAATGCAATGAGTAGCTCCAATCATGTTAAGGTCTGCATGATTCAGATAGTATCATAATTACAATTAGATTACATTACTGCAATCAGAGAAAGGGGGGATCGTTAGGAGAAGGAATATAAATTGCTTTAGTTTTACAAGTACTGAGCAAGCAGAAATTTGAATTAATCTCCACTTAAACATCTTTTCCCCTTACAGAACTGCAAAGCATGCTGGTTTCTTTCAGGCCATCAATAGAAATTAAGAGGGAACTATGATTTTTTTTTTTTCTGTCTTTTTAGCATCTTCTCAAGTTTTACTCAGAGAGGGTATTCACTTTACCGTTCACTTTTAGTCTGGGTCCAAAAGTTCCTTAGCGTAAAGTAGTCAGTCTTACACTGGAAAAAAAAAAATGCAACCACTTATGGCATTTACTTAACCCTTTAAAGCCCGATCCAAGAAAAAAACTAAATAGGAAATTACTTTTTTTTGTTTGAATTCCTTATTTGCCCTTTTACAAAACATGTAAAAAGAAAAAACAGAAATACATTTTTGATATTAATGATTTATTACTATGCGATAAGTCACAATTTTTTTTGTGTAGTCTTCTACTGGCTGTTATCAGGTATATCTGATTGTGTACAATAGGATTTTGAGAAGTTTTTACCATTAAATTATGCAAAAGGTGTCAGACGCAAAACATCTCAGAAACTGTATGTATCAAATATGATACATTTGGCATTATAGGGTTAAATATTTAGTTTCTTTAACACAATTGTTTTATGTCCTACCCTGCTAACATGAAATAATTATGTTAAAGTCACTAAATATGATTAAGTAAATGCCAAAAATGGTTGCATTTTTTTTTCAGTGTACTTTTCTTACTTGACAAAATGGATTACCATGTTTTATGAAACCTCCATTGTTCCCCAGGGTTAACCCTAACCCTAACCCAGCCCTGCAGAAACTCCAGAGCAAATTATAGAGTAAACTCTAAAAAACAACTACTTACTCCAGTCTGTTAGTTTCAAACAACTTTAAAAGTTTTTAGCTGCTTGTAAACAAATCAAGAAGCTACAAATTAGTGCATTCAGGCAGAAACATATATATAAAAAAACGCCAAGGAGTAAGCTAACATGAGTTTGATTATTTTAGTGTCCAAATATAGCAGTAGACCAGTTTGGCCGCAAGACATCCCCTAGAAGAGCAAAGTAGACAGAATGGAGGCAATAGTTTGTCCGTAGTTGGATCATCAATGCCAGTTTTACTCAATAAGGCCTGCAGCATTCCTAAATGTGTCTATCTCAAACTGGTTGACAGGGTAAATAAGCCCAGGTAGGACAAATTGGAGAACAACTGCTGCAGAAAAACTCAAGAATCTGATATTTACAGCCCAGCAAAAGGGGGTTTTGATTTAGACAAAGGTTTCTTGACAATAGGAGGTGGAGCACAGGCTGACTGATGCAGCACTAAACCCATGTATGTGGCTGAGTAGAACTTATTTCAACTGCTTCCTTTAATAATTATCATGTGTTGCAAATATTTCTAATGGAAATACTTTATATTGTTTTAAGGTCCTACCATAACCTATTAATTCATCTTTGTCTTAATTAATGAGTGACTGGTAATGAAAATGGTCCATATAAAAGCTGTATCTCTGCATGCTAAAGTGGGATGACTTTCCAAAACAGTTTTTCAGCAACTTCTGGAAGCAAGTTTACCCATAAAGAGTCAAATATTCCTTCAAGCCTCCCTTTGTTTCAGGTTGTCAGTTTATTTTCTTTGTTTTATTTAGTATCATGTGGAGCCAGATGCTAATGTCCTTGCTGTCCTTTAGGAAAGTGTCCTACAGCCCGTTTGGTCACTTTGTGCAGGATTATCCCAAAGTGCAGAACACAATACAAGGGAAATGAGTCAGAGACAGAAATATAAACCATCAGTGGGATTGTTAAGGGATGATTAGGTCTGAAGTTAGCTAATCCCTGATCCACTAATGAATTAAGACGCCAGTGAAGAGTGGCGCTTCTTTCTCGATGACAGCCGACAATTTCTGTGCTCTTCCTTTTTACTTTTACTCTCCAACTACATAACCACACTTAATTAAAACAAAGTCCTTCCTGTTCAGCCCACACACTCTATTTTGCCATTTTGGGGGGATGGGGGTGCTCATTTACTGCATATCAGTTACCTTTCTCCCCCCTTTCCCGTCTTAGGACACGACTGGAGATTAATGTGCACTTCTAAATTACCACACATGCTGGGTATTTATCAGCACCGAGAACAATCCTGCAGATTCCTCCCCAATGCTAAGTGTGGAAATATTCATGAAACGGGGGAAAAAGGAGTAATTTTGTCCCCTCTTTGATGATTAACAAAGGAGTTTCTCATTCCTGCTCATTTTCTTTGTGGATGTTTTGGTCATTGTGTTCTTGTGTCTCCACTCAGAAAAGGACAGGCTTCATTGTGAAGGCAAATCCTTCTTAATTTAGCTGAAAACACGGACTTGTATTTATGGGTGAAAAGAAACAGCGATACATTACGGTCAAACAATGTGATAATGGCGATAGGACGCCGCATTGTGCTTGTTTGTAAAGCCATGGTGCAGATGCCCATAATGGACCGGCATTCAATCCCTGACTTCAGTAATGACTTGGATAAACAGAGCTTTCAAAATGAGTTTCTAAATCAGTGCATGGAGGCAAAAGGAAAGGGAAGGAGGGGGGGGAAACAGGGGCTGGGGGGCCTCTGGTCCTCGACACCCTGGCTTTAATCAGGCATTAGGAAAAGGGAGTGAAGATGTTATGAAAACGCGGCTCTGGCCTTTGTTCGGCGTCTGTCATGGCATTGACTTCCCTGACACAACGCTACAATGCATGACGGATCAAAGTAATTAAAGTTCCAATAATTTACCTTCCTCTGTTGCGTGTCAAGTCTGCCAGACCGGCTGCTCTCAGGCCCTTCATTGATTTCCTCACCACTATCAGAGCGCAATCCTTAAACACAGAGAGACTTGAGGGCAGGGCCCCAGTGTGTATGTGTGTGTGTGTTTTAATAACTTTCCATGCTCATATAATAGCAACGCTTCAGATGTTTAACCATTAATGATCACAGACAGATGATGGAGATAGAGAGATGAGTGCATCTGAACCCCCCTCGCCCATTTCTTCTGTGTCAAATCACTCTGAAGTTCCTGTCAGTATGGCCGCTTCATGTTCCGAGTGGAAGAATCAGGGATCATGTGACTCCAACCAGTTAAAATTCAGAATCAAGAAGGTAGAAACTTCCCTTCATCCCAAAATCCAAAGAGGATTTGGGCAGCAGGATGGATGGGTTGTGTTTGGAGGAGGGATTTTGTGCTGTTCTGGGGGGATTTTTTACAAACCCAAAACATGTAGGCCTATAATAATATGAATACATCCTGACTTAACAAGATATTTGTTTTTAACCTTTTATAGGGCAATCATTGAAATACTTTGAAAATTAAAATTTCAAGCCAATTGTGTTATTGGAATCCAGGACAAGACCTTATTACCTCTGTAACATTCAAAAATATGGATATTTTGATGTAAAAAATTAATATCAATGTAATAAGAAATGTCATCCTGACTTAATATACCGGTACTAAGAAAAATAACAAAAGTGATTCTATAAGAAATTCATGAAGAAGCACTTTTTTTGGCCCAACATAACCTTAGAGGCATTAATGCTGATTCTGAAACTTGGCATTTTTTAGTTTATAAACCTAAATATAATTGTTAACGAGGCTTAAACTCGTTTTAACTTTACTTTTTAACTTTTCAATAAGCTTTTGACCTGTTTTTTTTCTTGACATGTTAACTTTTTTTTCAAACTTATTTTACAGCAGGTATTATATCATTCAAGGGCTCATCTAACTGGTCAAATGCGAATTAGACTCCATTTGTAAGGCAAGTGATCAACAACCCTAACTTGCCCTATAAAGGGTTAACATTGTCCATACATTCCAGGTCTTTCCAGAAGTTCAATACCGTCTAATTAGTACGTGTTCCTGGAAATTTGGATGAGTTGCAACATCAACCTCTGTCCAGGTTTCAATCCTTTTTAATTTGGGTCTTTCTTCACATTTAAATTCCTGAGATTTTTACAGCTTATTCCTAAGATACTAACATTGACTAGAAATGTATAATTGATATTTTTACATTGAGAATAAAAGCATATTTTTAAATGTTGATTATTCACACTATGTGACTGGTTGCCCAAAAAAAATATTGATTCAAATGTTTGTTTCAATTAGCTTCTAGGGAAAGGTTGCCAATTGACAATTGGTACTGATTCTTGGGTTTGCAAGACCCCATTTGACTTCTTCCCTGCCAAACTAGTAAAAGTCGTAAATTGTTTATGTAAAGGTTTATTAAGTTGTGTGACAGCAAAACATTCTCGTTTAACAGCACGATGCTAGCACCTCCCTGCTATGAACAGTGTCGTAGGGCCTAAACGTCCTTGTTCTTTTGTTGCCTGATAGTTTTATCTTCATATGGAGACATGGCTATTAGCTTCAAAGGGACAGAGATTCAAGAGGGACAACCGAACTAGTGTTGGAATAGATCAGGGGTAACCAATTAAGATCAGTGGGGTCAGAGTAAAGAAAATCAACAACCAGTCCTTAGAGATTTTCAATTATAATCCGTTACCTTTAAACTGAATTTAACACCGAAATAAAATTAGGTTTTTATGGCTCAATGTTATACATTGACTTTTTAAATAAAGAAATATAAAACAAATAAAAAAAAAAATAGAACGTTTTTCCATTTTAAAATATAGCGTTTTTTGAAGTAGAGAACAACAATCGTTCAGTTTGGTTTATAGACAATGTACTGATTCACATATTTTATAAAGCACCTGAAATATGAAATGTTTTTTTTTTTTTTTTCCCTCTCTTCCCCAATGTGGCTCCTATCTTTCCACAGAGATAAAATGCAGCGCTATTAGGGAACTGCCTGGGAGCTTGGAAGCCAGGTAACTTGTAAGAAGCCAAAAGAATGCGCCATTCTGCCGAATGGCAGCATTCTGTGGCACTCAAGGCCTCAGTCAATCCGTTCCCTCCTCTCAGCCCCCCCCAACCCGAATGTATGTGACGTATTGTAATGAACGGCTGTACTGAAACTGAAATTTTGATTACAATGTAAATTTTAGTTGACGATACATTAAGTTTTGATTGAAAAAAAATGTATTGATGAAATTGACCATTTGTTTTTTCTTTCTTTTTTATGGCGTAATGAGAGCAGTGGGCTTTAGGCTGACCTGCAAGGTTTTCAACCTGGGTTTGAATGGCGACAAAGCCATACTCAAGCACATAACAACGTGCTCATTTGTGAGCCTGGATCAATATTTATTTTTTAATATATGTTGGAGAATCCTGCTTCACAGCAGGAAGTTGAGCCAAACCTACTCAAAATGTGCAGGGTCATCTCTGAGCACGCCATTGCACTTTTCTGTCACCAGGTTACTGTACTTCTTCCAGCAGTCTACACTTTTGTTTCATGTTTTATCATCATCGTTACCCTCCGCCCGGGTTGCCACAAGTTGGTCTGCTGTGTCTAAAAGTAGCTAGTGGCAACAGCCCTGACTGACACAGCTCATTGGCTAACATGCATCACGTATAGCCTGGTCCCGGAGGGTTTTACCGTATAAACAGGAGAAGATGTGCAAGTAAAATTACACACTGTCGTCAGACAACATGAGGTAATTTACAAATGTTTTAAATCATGTTTGGTGTGTTTGGATCCAGACGCTAATCCGTGACCTCTGGAATGGATTAATTAATGGGTAATTGATAAGAACAAGGTTCTACTGGTAAATTTCCAAAAGCTCTTATTTTCAGAGTCATTTCCAGAAAATCAATTTCAATAAACTTCAGCTACCAACTACAAACTACAATATAGAGTGGTCCACTTTACAAATGTTTCCAAAATGCTAATGGATGACCTTTAAAAATCATATGGTCAGGGACTAACTTCCAGGAACGTTCTTGTTCTGCCAAAAAACAACTCTGAATTTGTTTATTGTTTAATTGTTCCATGTGGAAAAGCAGTAAAATGAATCCCTAAATGCCCAAAACAATAAATTGAAATTCATGGTGATGATAAAAGCAGGTAAAAGGGTCGTCTAGTGACAGTGGATGTTTCACCGATGTATTTAAAGTTACCCCGTCTCTGCCGTCTTCATCCCTCAGTTTTACCCTCTAAGGCACGACAATGTGTCATTGTCATTTTGTAGACGGCTTCAGCTGTGTGAGGTGCTGGAAAGAGGGAAAGGGGGGAGGGGGGGTCTCTTTTGAAGGCTTACTACCCCCAAAACCGCCTCTCCTCCCCTGACGAAAGTTAAATGGTTGAAGTATTCCTGTTCTGAGATGTGATTAGCATGTCACACATTAAAAATGCCACATTAAATAATCCCATCCTTCAGGCTTTACTTCCTCACCAGGTATTAGCTTAGACGGAGAATAATCCTAAGCTATTTGGGAAGTGGGGAATCCACAAAAAGATCTTGGCACTAGCTGTTTGAATTTCCGATCTGCCTGCTAGGTGCGTTGCTCAACCGTCTTACAGCAGAGACGGCGAAGGAAGCCGAGCCAGGGCGCTTAGAGCTCACCGCCACGGCAGCCAGGTTTTTCTGCGTCTAATCTCGTTTCTCTTCTACTCCTCCGTCAAGACTTGAAAATATTCCCCCACGAGTCGAGGTTCAACATGGAAATGCAGCTGTGGGAGATTCTTTGTGTAACTGATGAAGCTCTGGTTCATGGGTTGAATGCTTTACTGGAGGATTTTCTCATACAGAAACCCATTTCTAAAAGAAAGGCTGAGACAAAGGTATCGTGACAAAAAACAAAAGACGATCTGATTACTGTGTAGCTATAATGTACCCTTTGGCAAGAGGTTAGAAAAAAACTGGTTACAAAAAGCCTTTTGGTAGGATGTGCCTTCAGAAATACAGACAGTCACAAGTTTTTCGCTTTGGGAGGAAAAGGAGTAGAGACCCAAGTACGGAGGCCTCAGTTCTCAACTCCGCTGTCCCAGGTTCTAGAAAAGCCTCCCAAAAGGCAAGCTAAAAATCTTTTTCATTAAATTCTTTATTTTAGAAACTTCCGGATGTTCAGAGTTTTAATTTATACTCTAATTTAAACTTTCTTTTACGCAGATGACCACTAATCAGGGGTTGACGTAAAGGATTTTTACCACTTGCCCTTCTTTCACATTTCATTTGCCCAGAAACAATTTTTACTTGCCCAGTATAATGTTTGATAAATATAGTTCCTAATAGTCATTTTTATATATATATCAATGAACCATGTTTGTTTTTTAAATGTTTTTTGTAATTCAGTATTTTTTAAGTTTCCAGGCTCCTGGTGTGTATATGCATGCGTCAGATAATGAACTCAAGCCTACATTACCGTGTTAACATGCTTTTCAATCCTTCCTGCTCATTATTTTCAAACTAAACTTTGCTTTAAACTGTTGTACCCAACTTCTGATGGCTACTTTCAGCAGGATAATGCGCCATGTCATAAAGCTGGAATCATCTCAGACTGGTTTCTTGAACATGACAATGAGTTCACTGTACTCAAATGGCCTCCACAGTCACCAGATCTCAATCCAATAGAGCATCTTTGGATGTGGTGGAACGGGAGATTCGCATCATGGATGTGCAGCCGACAAATCTGCGGCAACTGTGTGATGCCATCATGTCAATATGGACCAAACTCCCTGAGGAATGCTTCCAGCACCTTGTTGAATCTATGCCACGACGAATTGAGGCAGTTCTGAAGGCAAAAGGGGGTCCAGCCCGTTACTAGCATGGGGTACCTAAAAAAGTGGCCGGTGAGTGTACATAGTTATTTTATACAGGGTTTCTACATAATTTCAGAATTCCCTGACTTTTAACTGACTCAGGGTTAGTTTACCCTGACAAAATAAATGCAGCCATTTGTCATTTTGGGAACTGCATCAAAATTACCGCTAGGTGGACAAAAATCACACGCATTTTCCAAATCACGCAACAATGTGTACAAAAAAACAAAAATGACGCCGGCAACGCTTTCTGGGTCATTTTCATGGAATGTCGGTGATTTTAAAGTAATTTTGAGTGATAAATTTTTTTGTGATCATTGCACTTGCCCAGTGGGCAAATGCAATGAAATTTATACTCTCCCAACAATAAAAACTACTTGCCCGGGGAGATCGGGCGATGGTTAACATCCAGCCCTGCCACTAATTATAGTTTTTAGGGATTTTTTTGAACACTTTTGTGTCTACTTTTGTTTCTTACTTTGTTTCTTACTCGATCATCTATATTTTCGGAGAAAACTAAAATCAAAGATCAATCAATTTAATAGCTGAACCTTAATAAGTTCTGTTTATTCCTTATTCCAAAGGGAAAACTCTATTCCTCACATCGTTGGGTGAAAAAACTAAACATAAGGTCAGTGGATTTAATATAACTATTTTAAAATTCATGTTGGGGCAAACTTCAATTTTAAGACTGACCAGGGCTGTGTCCGAACATGCGCCCAACCGCTAAATAACTCAATCACTAAATAGAGCGGGGACTATACGATGGACTTCATAGCGAAATCAGTTAACTGACCGTTCGGAGAGATGATCACTACTTTTCGTTTCCCATTGGTCACATAACTCCTCCTCCCTGCATGGTGCCTGCACCATGGGATTTGCTGTGACAACAAATTGCATAATGCTTTGTGAGGAGAAGTCTCCTCGCAAAGCATTATGGCATATATCTGCTCGTCTAGTGATCGTGTATAATCACTATCTTTCAAGGTGCATTGTGGGATATTTTGAGTCCACTACTTTTTTACCCCCTAGACATTTGGATGCTCATTTAAAATGGCGTAATTGCTATATTGTGCCCTATATAGTGATTAGGGTGGACATAAGATGTATCCAAGTTGCTCATGTTTGGAGTTCATCTCAAGCGAGTATGCACTCCTTTGATCTTTGAACCAACACTGTGGCGCCATTGGGTGGCAGGGGGAGTTCATTAAGGAATTACCTCAAAGATCTTGGTAATTTAGGACGATATTCAGGACTAAACCTGATTTACACGGTTTCAAAACATTTAACCAAATTGACAATTCAACCTCATTCAAAAACCCAAAGACTTATTTTAAGAGAAAAAGTTTTTCAGTTATTGTAAGCATGGAAGCTGTTTGATGTGTTTCTCCAAGAAAAAGCGGGAATCACCACAGTAACCAGAGACTAAAGGTTTTCGGTGCCATCTGGTTCTAAAATGGTTCTTCTTGCTCCCATTTTGTTCTATCATGATGTAAGGACCAAATTCTTCACATATAACTTATGTTGATTTGGAAAAAGTTTGAGCATTTGCAACTTAAATGAAAATCTCAGACATTCTGAAGATTGTCAAAAAAAAATAGCACTCCAACTGCTTGGATATTTAAATCAAATGCAAATAGAAAAACTAAATCACTTCTTTTAATCTGTTTTTTTTTTCCAATTCATTATGATAAATTTTCAGTGAAACTGATAAAGTCATATCGCTGTTGGAAATGTGAGGCTGCTGATGAGGTGATTCTTTAATCCTGATAAATTCCCAGTTCTTATGACTTCTGATGAAAACAAACAGATTAAACAACATGAGTTTACAGACGAATCGGAGCAGTAGAGAAGTCTTTATCTTCTGTGGCGTGTCAAAGATGGCCTCGAGTATTGTCGAAATGATGCTTCAATCAAAAAGTAGACATAATGTTCCCCTTATGTTCTGGTATTGAATGATGAGCAGGGTGATGTTGAATCTGATCATTAAGGCTCTTTTTATTATAGCTCATGGAAATTTTATAACTAAAATCATTCCTGAGTTAACAATATTTTTTTAAATACTACTAAACAAGACAAAGACAGCTTTAAGATAAGTGAATGTTTTCTGCTCAGTTTTGAGGTCACTGCCCCGTGGCAAAAAGGACGGCTGATTATCTTCATTCAAACAGGCTACGGTTGTCATTACTTCTGGTCACATGATTGCATTCGTCAAACATGTTTTTCTCCCTTTTTTATCCTTGGACAACAATGGAGCTACAGAAATTGGGGAACTCCTCTAAAATTCCCCCTAAAGTCAAACATTTGTTACGCTGTCACAAGCCGCTCCAGTTTAGAGGTACTGGGTCATAACCTTGGTTAAAGGCTTTAAGAAGCAGAAGATTTTTACTCAGCCACTTCATGGGTTTATTAAATGAAAATGTAAGATGATAAATATACTAAAATAAAGTTATTGACGGCAGAATCTTTTAAGGCCAGATCTGACCTCTGATTTTGGCCTTCAGCAGTTCTGTTCCTGTGCTGCTTTGAAACAAACAATTTATTTCAAAGAAACTCTACTCTGGCATCTTTATTTAATACACTGCCTGAAACAGTCCCCAACCTGACACCACTATAATTCCCCTGAAGCTTTATGTTGATCGGTTTTAAAATACTTATCAAGTCGCCTTTTATAGCGTGTAAATCAGAAAACTACAGAGTTTTTCTGTTGTTGTTTTCTGTTGCTTCTTACTGATCAAGGCCAGCCACTGATCTGTGAAATTATTGACTCCAAAAGATGGGGTCGTGACCCCACTTGGGGTCCTTGATCAACCAGTATGGGGGCTTGAGAGCCACAACAGAAATTAAACGATAAACATTTTTATTAAAATGCTTGAAGATATTAAAGCATCACTTAAAATGGACAAAAACTCTTTTGTTTGCTGATGCTGTTTGTTATAATATTACACCTGCAGTTAATTGATTTTGCTGAAACATTCAAACTAAAGTTTGGATCAGGACCTACTGGTACCTTTCTGTGGCTCAGAGGCTAAAAACTTTGGAAACATTTGTATTAAATTACAACAAACGTGTCCTTACAGTCAAAAAATAAAAAAATAAAAAAAATAAGCTCTTAAACTGAGTTAATAAGGTGGACAAATTTAAATTAATTTTAATTGTTTCGATTGCTTAATCTTAATGCTACACACCAGTTTTGAAGGCTACTGTAGCGGCTAAACTCCGAAATGGCTAATCATGGTTTCTGTGTTAGTTTTTAACCACATGATGAACTGTTAGAACCAGTTAATTCTGAGATTAAAGTCAGAATTCTAAGAAAAAAAGTCAAAATTCAGAGATTAAAGTCAGAATTCTGACTTTTTTCTCATATTATACTGAAATAAAATTTAAGAATCAGTTAACATCTTGTTATTTTTTCAGTGGCCCTAATCCCCTTCCGTAGATAAAACACAGTTTTGGCTCAGATTTTCTTAACTACTAAAGCAGCTACTAAAGAATCTATAAAAGCCACATAATCTCTGAATATAATAGTTCAAATAGTGAAGGTCTCCATTTGTTTTTTTTTCTGGGACAGATTAAAATTTGGGGTTAAAAAAGAAACATATTAATTTACATTTAAAGTGGTCAGAATTGATAAGAGCTTTTTAAAGTGATCCACAACAGTAGAGCAGGTTCCCTGAAGCTTTAGATCTAAGAACATATCTAACAGCCAAATATAAAATAAGCTTTAGTTAAACATATGTTGAACCTTATGGCTTTTCTTTATACTTTGACATTTAACAAATGTCAGTAACTGAACTGAGAAAATAAATAACTAAACAAAGAAAAAGCAACCCAATAAACAGAAATATATCCAAGATAAATTCAAAATAAGAGAACCTAAAACAAGATGAAATAGTTTAAAGTGAATTAAGATATGCCAAACTAGGATAACCTTAGATAAAAACAGCAACACTGAGGTAAGCTTAACCAAGTTGAAGAAATATAAATAAAAACATTTACTAGAAAAAATTATAATAGACTAGAAAAACGCTAAACTTTACCCCATATTGTGACTTACACCTACTGTATAGCTAAAACACATGCATGATCTGGACCATTACCAAATTGTAATGATGAAGCACGCCTCCAGTAACAATTTAATCAAAATCCGTTCATAAGTTATTTTTTACACAGACAGACAGACAAAAACACAAACTCAACTAAAAACATAACTACCTTGGCGGAGGTACTTAAAATGAGTAAATTGGAATACACAAATGTAAATGTATCTACACAAAGAATGGATAAATGGCACCGAGCTCATATCAGTTAAGCTAAGCCAAGCCAAACTTGTACTATCTCCAGTCAATGTGTGTTATTTCACATAGACTCTAATAGGCACATTTAAAAGAATATAGCAGATTTATTGGCCTTTCTGCAAGATTTTAACTTGTTTAATTAATCTAATGCACAGAATTTGAACATTCTGTTGTTAGATATTTCTACTTTGTTTAATGGCACAACGTGCGCAGAAACACAACTTTTGCTTAAGCTAGCTAGCTAGCGCTTTATCTAACTACCACTTTTTGAGAGAATATTCAGTTTTTCAATATGTGTACTTGTGTGTTCCCATGTGCTTGTGAAACGTCCTCATCCTCAGATCTAGTAGTGTTCTAATTCATACGAACACAAGACCGAGAACGGAATGTTCCAGAATGTTGTTCTCGCCCCTCCCTCTTTACCCAGCATGCATCAGAGCAGACTCCATTTTAAAGATTGACAGCTGTCCTAGCATGCACTGCGGCAGCAGTAGCTTTCAGGTTAGCGCTAGCTCAGAGCGTGAAGTTAAAAGTTCATTTTTCTGTTGCCGTTGTTCTAAAGAAGTAAGTTTTAAGACCAGTTAAGGCGAGAATAATATACTGAGAAAAAAAAAAAAAAAATCGGATATTTTCTTTTTAGGTCATATCGCCCAGCCCTACTAGAGACTCTTAATAATAGGGGGTGAGACGTAGTCCAGACTAGCCCTGAATGTGGCGATTTTACAAGAACGCTTCTGTTACAATTGACCCACATATTGCATTTTGACGTTCTCCCAGAGTCCATACTTAGTTCTTGTCAAGAACGCACTTTTTCGAGGACACGAGTCCATTATCGCGTTCTTGTGAATTGAGAAACGGACGGAATTTTCCAGAGTTAACAGGAAACATTTTCTGACAAATCCAATTAATAAACCTCTAAAGAACGAGATCTAATAATATTCATACAGTCGTTCCAGGAGGTTGCCATTTCGTCACCTAAGTATCAGGGAATATAAATAAGGTAGAAGTTCTCCGCATTTCTCTGCTACAGTTAAATCTATTAGTGTCCAACTTCTCCATCTCTACATCTAAATATTTCCTAATCTGCTCAGTATCTGTTGGAACACAAGAGGATCCTTGTTGGAAGACAATTAGCGTGGCTTATCTTCTCTACACATTTAAGTGAACAGGAGATGTCTCCAACTCAGTTTGACCAAATAACTCACAGTGTGTCCATTGTATTTCAAATTTGGCTCTATTATACCGCCAGTTATTGCATTAATGGCTCTTTTTTTCTGGTTCTCAAAAGCTTGGACCGTAAGTCAAAACCAGCCTCACAGCTGAGCTGGAAGCAGTCATGAACAATGATGTCTTTACATTTCTTGTTCTGTTAAAGGCGACGCTTGTTGAAAGTGTAAAGTTGATGAATCATTTTTAGTGCAGCTGGGTCTATTTCTGGAGCCTGAATGAAGGCAGCAGAATCACCACAAAGGATCCTATCCATAGGAAGGCCTGGGCATAGGGTTTAAATCATATTTATGGCACAGAAAGGTCAGAATTTGACCCGTTCAGCAGTTTTCCGAAGATCTACACAAACACACCCCAAATGATTCTCTCAGGAATAATGATGAATGTGAAGCCAGGTGGCGGATAAAGCTTGAAGGAAAACAAACACCCCTTTGGAGTTTGTTGCATCGGTGAACATTGTCCATCCACTGTGGGCCCGTTGTGACGTGACTCCCGGGCTCCAAAAAAGTGCAAAAACCACCATGTGTTCCTCCAGCATGTCTTCTGAGCAGCTCTGATTTCTGTTTTTTAAGCTCTTTTTAAACTGATTTTCCTTACAGGGTTTAAGTTACATGAAAAAAAAAGAAAGAAAACAACCAGAGTTTAGATTTCCTTCGCCATTATTTGTGCAATTCAAGAGGCGTGTAATGCCATTAATACAGTTACCCTGCTAAGTGTTATGCAAACGCAAACACGGCGGAAACAAAGCGTCTCCTCTATTTGTCTTTGACAATGCACGGGTGGATTACGCCCAGAAACCATGAGTTATTCAATTTCCACCTGGAAAAGCTTAGCTGGCATTCATCATATTATGAGCGTATCTGCTCGATTGGATATAATTCACACACCTCGGCGGAAGCTTACACCTGCTTGAGGGAATTAGGGCTGAGGCCTTTAATAAACGTTTAAACCTGTCAGACAAATGAGATAAGTGCATTCATGACCTGTTCCTCCTGTTCGCCGCCTTAATACCATCTGAGGGGGATTCTTTTTTTCCGTACCTGCAGAAAGTCGAGTGAGTCTTTTGGACCAGCAGGAAGCCAATTCCCTGTCAGAAGCAATTAGGGATGTGTTTGACGAAGGTCACTGAGCGTCATGGAAAGTGACAGGAGTGACGGTATTTAGAGTAGGGGGAAGAGATGGAGGTAGAATCTACATTTCTTTCCTCATCATCTATAATAAAAGCCTCCTCTTCAGTGCGTGTGCAGAGAGGGAGGGGTGAGGCCCGCTGAAAAAGACAGTAAGCGGATGCAAACTTCCCACTGAGAGAATTTCTCCAGGTCGAATGCAAAACGTTCCCGACTAATCATCCGCGCAGTGGAAACGCCAGCTGCGGCCCGTGGTAGGATTATCATTCTCATAGACCTCTCGCTGAGCTTTTAGCTAAATGAAAAATCTGCTCTATAGCCTAGGGAGAAGGCAGCGTGCAGATAAGAAGGAAGAGTGTTTACCGAGAGGCAGCGCCGGTGAAAAACAGAACAGGTTTTTTTTTTTTTTTTTTTTCTGTTTTTACTCAGCAATGTAAAAATGGTAGGAGAAGAAATCATTAAGCAGGGAAGGAAGGGAGGAAAGATCAATGTATTTACACGATTCATTTGTGATAAAGTTCTTCTGGGCTCATTAATTTTATGTTTCTGTCTACCTTCTGTCCTCGGGGCAGCATGCAATTTGTTATTCTATTGTTCTCCACTCTTTTCCCTGCTTCCTACAGAAAGCTGGGTTTAACATCCTCTTAGAAATACACAAAAAAAAATCCATCAAAGTACTGGCAAAGGATCTGAGATATGCATCTTCTTTTAGCTGAGCATCTACTCTAAGATTTCAGCAAATAGCTCCTAGGGAATTATCTCCTGGTGCTAAAACCCTGTTTTCTGTCTGTTCAACTCTTATTGTTGTTACTTTTCAAAAACTCACCTAAGAACTGGAAAAAGAAATACTTTTACCTATAGTAAACTATAAAAATAAACAATAAGATAAACTGAATTGGTTTATCATAGAATTGCGAAAGTAAAATGAACTAAGATTAACTTAAAGCCGAGATGAAGAACTGTAACTGCGATGAAATGGGCCATAAACCCAGGTCCTTCTTAGGATAAGCTGGTGTAAATGATGAACAACAGTAACCTAAGACAAATAGATCAAGGTAAACCTTAAACGCCATCGATTTCAAGCTTCAGTAGTTCAGATTTCAAACCTTTTAAATATATCCCAGGCTCCAAAGAAATTTAAAATACCTCAACTTGTTTTTCATTTCTGGTAAAAGGACTAATTTTAGGAATAAACCAAGCTAGAATGAAGCTAAGAGAAGAAAAGCCTAACTAAACTCAACCATAACTGCTTTAAAATACACAAACTTACTCTTTACAAACTTATTATAGAAGATAAACCGGAAAAACACTAAACCAACATCGAATTAAAAGCTAAAACAAGCAAGTAAAACTAAGCAAAACTCAAATTCAAGTCAAAACCAACCATGTCAAAGGAGAAATTTCCTGCTATTCTACTTAGACAATCTTTAAATCGTCTTTCGGAACCCTTCACATATCCAATATTTTTCTTGTGAGGGAAGAAACGCAAATGTGGCCAAATGTTCGTGTGTGGAAGCGATGTTAGCAATATTAGGAGTTTGCTTACAAATGTTTTCTAGTCTGTTATGCAGTAATTAAAAGTTACACAAACAACAAAATTTATCAGCCCCTGATTGTTGGAATCACCCCTTTTATTGGAATAAATAGTAGTGTTGCACCGATACTGATACAAGTATCACGCGGGGCCCCGATCCAGCACTAAAATATTGGTATCGGTATCGGCAAGTACCGACAAATAGGGCACCGATACCATTATGAGAGCTAAAACTTTATTCAACTATTGTCACCCATTCCAGGTAGGCAATAAAAAGTTCTACTGGATTCACTTTGTTTTAGTCTTTTTCCTGCTTCACAAAGGTAGGCAGCAGCTTGACAAAGCCATGATGAAAATTATTTTACATCCAAGTAGTATGCAGTTCTTCATATACACACAGATCAATTTCAGACAGATGGTATCGGTATGGTATCAGCATCGGCTGATACTGCACAGCCAGGTATCGGGGCTGAAACATTAATATATAGAGTGCAATGATAGCAAGGTAGGCTTAATTCCAGAATTAAGATCAATCAAGGAAGAGGATCAAAATCACCTTCTGTGGAGAGCACCCTCTTTTGGGTTTTTTCCTGGTTTAAATTAACCTTACTCCGCAAGATGGATTTGCGCCGCATATCCATCTGGAAACCTTCCGCTGAAGTAATTTTGGGAAGGGGCGAAAATACTGGTTAGCTGATTGGCCTATGTTGGTGATAGACGGGCCAAATAAACCAATCAGNTTCAGACAGATGGTATCGGTATGGTATCAGTATCGGCTGATACTGCACAGCCAGGTATCGGGTATCGGTATCGGCATGGCTGCAACACTAATACACTCCTGATCAAAATCTTAAGACCAGTCAAAAAATTGCAAGAATTTGCATTTTGCACTATTGGATCTAAAGAAGTTTCTAAGTAGAGCTTCACAATGTTAAAAGAAGAAATCAGCGTAAGAGACAAAAACTTTTGAGCGGGGAATTAATTGCAAACTGCATTTACACTCAAACACGATTTTTTTCAGCTGATCAAAAGCTCAAAAAACCCGAAAACCCCCCAAAAGAGAAATCAAAGTGTCAAAAAAAGGACTCAGTAATGAGTAGCTCCACCATTCTTGTTGATGACTTCAAACAATCGTTTAGGCATGCTTGATGCCGGTGTTTCCAGGAGGCTAGTGGCAACGTTGCTCCAAGTGTTGAAGATGGCTTCACGAAGGGCATCCACTGTCTGGAACTGATGTCCATTTTTGTAAACTTTCCTAGCCATCCATCCCCAAATGTTCTCAGTTGGGTTTAGATCCGGGGAACATGCAGGATGGTCCAAAAGAGTGATGTTCTTCTCATGGAAGAACTCCTTTGTCAGGCGGGCATTGTGAACTGCAGCATTGTCCTGTTGAAAAACCCAATCATTACCACACAGACGAGGGCCCTCAGTCATGAGGGATGCCCGCTGCAACATCTCCACATAGCCAGCTGCTGTTTGATGCCCCTGCACAACCTGACAACCTGATAGCAAGGTAGGCTAATGCTAGCTCCCTTCCAGAATTAAGATCAATCAAGGAGGAGGACCAAAATCCCGTTCTGTGGAGAGCACCCTCTTTTGGGTTTTTTCCTGATTTAAACGACCCCAAACTGGAAAAAAAAACAAGTCACCATCCATTCTAAGTGAAACCCAGTACCGGTTTTAACATGAAAAAAGTCACGTTTTCGATATGCGGGTAATGACACCTTTAACCCTTTATAGGGCACCAAGTGAAATACTTTTAAACTCAAAAATTTAAGCCAATAGTGGTATTGCAATTCAGGACAAGACCTTATTATCTTTGTAACATTCAAAAAAATATGGATATTTTTAGGCAAAAATTTATGTCAATGTAATAACAAGAAAGGCCAACTTGCCCGAATATATTAAGAAAATAACAAAAGTGCCACTATAAGAAATTCTGAGTGAAAGAAACACCTTTTTTTAAATAAAACATTACCTTAGAGGCATTAATGGTGATACTGGTACTTACATCTTTTAGTTTATAAACCTAAATATAATTGTTACCTAAGCTTATTAACTTTTTACTTTACTTTTTAACCTTTTAATTAGATTTTAACCATTATTTCTTGACTTGTTAACTTTTTTTCCCAACTTAATTTACATTAAGTAATATACCATCCAAGGGCTCATCTAACTGGTCAAATGCCAAAATAAAATGTACAGCCATGTAGCAGGATCTTTGCCGAATGGCTGGATATAGATCTTGTGCTTCTAGAACTAACTAAGGGACGGGGGACTCCATTTGTAAGGGGTATGCAAGTGATCAAAAGGCTAAGATAAGCTTGACTAAGATTGGAAGAGAAGTTAAAAAAAAGTAGTAAAGAAAAAATTAGCTAAAATAAATGAAATGGCAGCATTAGAGAAAAAATAACCTTTTATTCCTTTTTTTAATTGAAAAATCAGTAATAAAGTTCCTCTTGGTCAATTTTTGTGATATTTATCTCCACATTCAATCCTAAATACAAGAGGGGGTTGTTACCGTATAGTTATCTGCTCTTTCCTTTACTTCCTGTAAAAATCTGAGTTAAGATCCTGGATCCAAGATGGAGGCGGCAGGAGAATCGGATTTTAGTCCGGAATAGCAACAGTCACCTCTGGGCTGGATCAAATGAAATAATCAGTTTGAAATTGAGGCAGAGGTCAGTAATCTTATGAGAGTCTTTGCCCTCTCTCGCACACACACACAACCTAAGGGTAATGGATCTCTATTAGCACTCTATTACCAACATCTGTAACAACGGAGCAGAGCGCCAAACACCGCTAACAAGGGCAATGTATTTGGAAGTCACTAGCAGGCTCCCTCCGGACGCTCCCTCTCATTATGAAGCTATCAGGACCGTTCTGTTCGCCCGGACACTCCGGCAGAGGTGGGAGAAGATGGGGCACTGAAATAACAATTAAAGGGGCCCACCACAAAGCTGTTAGGGCCTTTTGGAAAGGTCCCAAGGGCACCCTTGAGGTCCAGCGGCTCTCGACCTTCCTCCTCTGATCCCACAAAGCCTAAACAGGAGGTTAGTTTATTATTACGGAGCCTCTCATTCACAGAGGTTTGGACTCAAACGTGAGTGGGAAAGTGTGTAAATGATTTACAAAGCTGAGGGGGCTGGTGTAAATATTCCTGAGGAATGCCACTGAAGTCCTTGATTTCTCATGCTCTTGCTCGGCTCTTAATCAAATAAACCTCAGAGTCTAAACGGGGACCAAACCAATTCTGCTTGGGAAAATAAAGCGCCTTTCTGTAAACTAGTTCAAAGTGATTACTCTGATTATAGCTCGGCGCAGAGGCATTAGATACGGTGTCTGTCAGAGATATTCTGATCTTGACGTGGGTCTCTCAGCACTGAAGCCCAGGGGATGGGCTCTGGTTTGAGGAAAGAAAGGTTAGATCCAGCAGCGGACGAGCTGAAGGTGTCGCCGTCAGCAGAACGCTGCCGGTCACAATGCCTTCAGATAAACAAAGAGAAGCAGGGATTTAGATTAAGTCAGTCACCGCCCCGGCGCTGACCGTATGTTTGCTGTCAAACAATGTGGAAATATCAGCAGCGCGATGAGGCTTTAATCCAATTGGCATCGGAGCAAAACTTGTAAACTAATCTGTGCATTAGCCCAGCTGGCAGGGCGCTCTGGAAACCTGGAGTTTTGGGGGCTGTTTGTCGCCCGCCTGTGATAAGAACCCCCAACAATCCCATCTGAAAAAGTGGGCTTAGTGAGCTCCTATTCTTCTCAACTTAGGCCATTTATCACTCTACCTGTCTCTGAGACCTATTTAAGATTAAGGTCAGAGCACAGTTCTTTAAATACTTTTAAAATTCATAAGTCAAGAGGCTTAATGCAATTCTTCATAACAATGAAAAGTATAATATTCTATGTAAGAATAGCTGACAGGAGATTTTTTTTTTGCTCTACTTCACCCTATCGGAGCGTAAATACACTGAGTTTGATGAGGCGAAAGACGAGGATGTTTATATTTGATGGACACAAATCCAACCCAATCATGTCACACGCCCACATCCCAGAGGATGGAGAGGAAGAGGTGCTCCCACATCTGTATTATTCCCGCTTCCCTGTTTTTTCTTTTCTCTCTTTATACATCTGCTGTGTGAAGTTTCATAATCTCTGAGGTGAAATATAGCAGCCAGTGTTATTCCTGGTGTTTTTTAACCAGCTGAATACATTACAGTTAGGCTTGAAGGACAGAAACGGAGGTGAAAAATGCAAATGGTCATACGTTTTAATAACTATCATATTGTTGATTTTTATGAAAGCGATACGGCTACAGAAATACGGAACAGTAATCCTCTTCCGTAATTCTGTAGCTGTATCGCTTTCATAAAAATCAACAATATGATTTTTGAAAAATCTGAAGAAAAAAAAATAAAGTTAACTGATTTTTTTTATTTTATTTCAGTTTAACATGGGAAAAAAAGAATTCTGACTTTTTTTCTCAGAATTCTGACTTTTTTCTCAGAATTCTGACTTTTTTCTCAGAATTCTGACTTT
>NW_015150516.1:1266711-1274785 GCF_000732505.1 Cyprinodon variegatus
GTAGGAGAAATGTTCCCCAGTGAAAGAAATGATAAAAAATCTAATCCATATTTTCAACATATTTATGAAGATTTTACTCTATTTTTTTAACTTAATTTTTGAGTGGATCATTGTATTGAATAAATCTTAATGTTGTGACCCAAACTAGAGATGCACCGACCCAGTTTTTTCCAATCCAATACGAGGCTTACCAATATATGTAGGGGGGTTCCAGGGGCTGGGCTTGGCCTTTTAGTTGATTCAGCATACCAAAATATTCTGGACAATTTCATGCACCCAACTTTGTGGCAGTTTGTAGAGGGCCCCTTCTTCTTCCAACAGGACTCTGGACCAGAACACAAAGCAAGGTCCATAAAGACATGGATGGAAGACTCTGGTGTGGATGAACTGAACTGGCCTGAAAGGAATACCTCTCGATAAATTAGAGCCAGGCTGCTGGAAGAATGGTCAAAAATTCCCATAAACACACCCTTAAACCCTGTGGACTGCCTTCCCAGAGGATCTGAAGCTGTTCTGACCGCAAAGGGTTGACCAACATCATATTGAACCCATATGGATTAGGAATGGGATGTCTGGTACAGTATTTGCCCAACTATAAACCTCTACACTCTTTGAACCATGCAGCTTATGAGAAGGTGCTGCTTTTCAGTGGATGTTTCCTAACCGCCTGTCAGGTTTCTGTTTCTGTTATGTTTTTCTTTTGAGTATTCAGTCTTGCTTTACTCTTTGTTTTCTAGTGTTAGTGGTTTTATTTTTATTTTGCTGTGTTCTTTGTTTTCTTTTCTTGTTACTGTCCTAATCTGGGTTCTGTTATGTTTTCTTTTGAGTGTTTAGTTTTCTTTTCTCCATGTTTTATAGTCCTAGTAGTTTAATTATTTTGTTATTTCCAGTCTTCCAGGTATCTATTTGTTGCTCTCTGCTGCCCTCTTATGTTCTCCTTCTTCCCTAGCTCTTTCCCTCTCTTGTTCTGTGCACACCTCCTCCCAGTTTCCTCATTAGCCCCCTCTTTGTCTCAGTCTCCTTTACAAGCCATCTCTCTTCAGTTCCCCTTTGCTGGGTCCTCATCAAACACTGCCTAACTTTGTCAAACTTCCTCGAACTCCGTCTTCCTGAGTCTTCCTCACTGTTATAGTGATTCCCCTGATGTCTCCATGGTTTCTGGTTCCTTTTGACTAGTATTCATGTTTGATTCTTTTTGGATTTTTGGACTCCTGGTTTCATGTTAGTTTGGACTTCGTTTTCATTATTGGAATTTGGGCCATAGGGGGAAGTAAAAGTTGGAAAGATCTAGCACAAGAACATGCTAGGAGCAGGCACAACAGAGAACAAATGTCCCAAATTAAAAAATTTTGACTCATCATTTGCTCTGATAAAACTGCCAAACCAATTAAGAGACTGGGCTCAACTCCTGCAACTGACCCTATCTTTCAGTAGAAGCTCTTACTGTTGTGAGCTAACAAGCTAACGGGAGCTAGCATTCTTCTTTGTCCCTACTCCAGGGGCTATATGTAGAGCTCCCCCTACAGGTTTGGTGGGGCACCGTTGAGTAGATCAGCGGCTTATACCCCGATGAGTGAAATCCGGAAAATACGGTAAGTTAATGTGTGAGTAAATACTTTTGGCAATGTCACATACATGTGACAGATGTGACAGAGTCTGTAGACACCATGGAGTGCAATCTGCTGCTTGAAACATCCCTCAGAATGTCTGGTTTGGCAATGGGTCAGAAATGGTGTGAGGTGGAATCTTTTTGGAGGGCTGCATAATCCTCCATGTGCTCGTCAGAGGTAGCATGACTGCCATTAGGTACCCAGATGGGATCCTCAGACCCCTTGCAAGACCATATGCCGGTGCAGTTGGCTCTAGGTTCCTGCTAATGCAGGACAATGCTGGACCTCATGTTACTGGAGTGTGTCAGCAGTTCCTGCAAGATGATGACATTGAAGCTATGGACCGACCCAGCAAAACAGATTCAACACATCTGTGAGATCATGTCTAGATCCATTCACCAACATCACATTGCACTACAGACTGTCCAGGATTTGGCGGATACTTTAGTCCAAGTTTGGGAGGAGATCCCTCAGGAGACCAACCCGCACCTCATCAGGAGCATGGCCAAAAGTTGTAGGGAGGTCATACACAATATGGAGCCTCACTTTGATCTGTTTTAAGGACATGTTTTTTAGGAAAGTGTTTAATCACTTTAATTATGTGTGTGACTCCAAATCAATTTGATTTCAATTGATGATTTTTTTGCGATTTTGTCGCCAGCCCATTCAAGTTTGAACAGAACAAATATTACATGAGAATATTTCATTCATTCAGATCTAGGATGTGTTATGTCAGTGTTCATTTTATTTTATTTTTCTTAGCAGTGTAGAAAGGTTCACCAAATACAACCTTTTTCCATAAGCAAGCTACAGAGACCCGAGAGATGGAGCTAAAGATAGACAACAGAGCAGTGATTCAGGAAGGAAGCTGCATAAAAAGCAAAGGTGTAAAATTCTTCTCATTGTACATTCTAGTTTAAAGGACAACATTAACGGAGAAATACCGTAATGATAAAGACGTCTCGCATTTCAAACCTGAACAATAAACCCCCCACCCCAAAGAGTGTCCTGCAGGTTGTCCAGTCAAAAGAGACAAGGACATAGCTCATCTTAATTCACAATGACGAGTAAAGGCAATATAGCCACAGTAAATCGTTGTCCAAATACTGTATTGTTGAGGATACCGGCTTCCATGGTTGCAGGCTGCTGCACAGTTCTTGGGCTCTCTGGTTACTCTCATATGATTGGCTCAGGAACCAGGAAGTAAAAACTGCACCAAAAGTAGTCCAGCACCATACCTCTACGTTTAAGAGGAGAAAAGATTGATGAAGGAAAGGCCTGATTGTATATCAAGAGTGGTAATTTTGTCCTGGTGATGAATGAGAATGATTTTGATCAATTTTACAGTTAATTTCCTACTTATCGCTCGTTTAAATTATGCATAAATTATAATTGGATTTGTAGAATTTATTGGTTTATGTTTTGTTAAAAATATTTCTAACAAAGTAATTTTAAGGCATTTTTCACCTCTTTGCATCAACTCATGTGCAGCAAGCTGAATGTAAAGAAAACTCCATATTTTTCAATCAGAAAATAATTGAAGATTATAAAAAAAATAATTCTATTCCCCTGATTTTCTGAAAATATGTTGTTATATATTTCATTTTTTGTGGTAGAATATCTGCTCTGTTTTATTTCTTTAGATCAAAAGGTGTCTAGGCTTGCAAATGTAAACCTGCAACACTCACTGGAGATAAAACCTAAAAACTTTAACAATCACAAGAGATATTACAAGGAACAAAATAGCGAGGAAAGGAGTGAAAAACTTGAAGTGTATAAAGAAGAAGAGCCCCTGCTTATTCGCCCACACACTTGTCCTGTTATTAATCTATTCTGCAGCCCGTTCCTATAATGCGGAGTAAATCCCAGAGCAGCTCAGCGGTGCAGTTATCCTACAAGTAAAAGCACATGCCTTGCAGTCTTGGCTGCTCGCCACCAGTTGGTGCTCCTGTCAGCTGTAGGTAAAAGGAAAAGGAGAAACGAGCATGTTTTACATACTTGAAAAGCCAAGGGACCGGCTTTGGACCAATGTCAAATTCCTCCTAAAAACTCTTGGAGTCTCTAAGAGAATGGCAGTGGATGCACGGCTGCCACGGAGGTCAGGAACAGCTCCGAGAGCGGAGCCGCAGTCTAGTTTGTTAGCACGTTTTGAGAGGAGACGTGGAGGACATGTTTGCTGTGAGTTACAGAAGTAGCAATCTTAAAACGAACATCCAGGCTAAAAGCACAAATGCAAATGTGCTTGACTGCAGGTGTTTTCAGGGTTGACAGTGGGTCAAAAAGACACATTATTTAGGAATAAACCCTTCATGCACCAACAATATAATTTTTTTTAATCACATTTATTTCAATACTTTAACTGTATTTTAGGAAATGAAGAAAAACATTTTTTTATTTGGTCAAAAAAGATAAGAATTATGAAAATTTTGGTAGTTTTGTCCCAGATTCCCAGTTTGATTTAGGACAGACTTTGACTAGGCCATTAAGGCAAGGCAATGCAAATTTATTTGTATAGCACATTCAGTACAAAGACAATGCAAAGTGCTTAACATGATTAAAATACAGGAAAATAAAAGAGCAAAGCAAGTAGGAAAAAAAACTAAAAATAAAAATGCAGAAACAAAAAAGAACATTAAAAACAGTTGGACTAAAGAAAATAAAAAAGTTGAACTAAAGATGTTTTAGTTGAGCTGTTTAACTAGAAAAGTCGAAGGCAATCCTAAACAAATGTGTTTTTAGTCTTGATTTAAAGGAACTCAGGCTTTCCGCACTTTTACAGTTTTCTGGAAGTTTGTTCCAGATAAGTGGAGCATAGGAACTAAATGCTGCTTCTCCATGTTTAGTTCTGGTTCTAGGTATGCAGAGCAGGCTGGAGCCAGAAGACCTGAGTGGTCTGGAGGGTTGATACACTGATAGCAAGTCTATGATGTATTTAGGTGCTAAGCCATTCAGAGATTTATAGACTAACAGAAGTATTTTAAAGTCTATTCTCTGAGATACAGGGAGCCAGTGGAAGGACTTTAGAACTTGGGTGATGTGCTCTACTTTCTTAGTCTTAGTGAGGACACAGGCAGCAGCGGTCTGGATCAGCTGCAGCTGTCTGATCCACTTTTTAGGCAGAAATACTGAAAATACTGTTGCAGTAATCAATTCGACTAAAAATAAAGCACATCAGTATCTTTGAGTTAAAATTATTTTATTGCAGGCTCCTATAGTCCCAGTAAAATACATTCTTTCTTGCTTTAATGTCCACCATATTGCTTCACCTCAATGCCATCTGGTAATCCTAGTTTTGGCTCTAAGGCACTTTCAGACTTCTAAGAACTTACACTTAGTTTCCTCCTCTGTGCAGGTTACAGGGATCTGGTCTAGGATATAAAAAGTGACATCTTTCATCTCTTTCTCCCTCTAGAGCTAACTCAATCTCTCCTCCTGCTGTGCTTTATCCTCACGCACTTTTAAGTTTATCTTTTGTTTTTGCATCGCATCATTATGACATTATCTACATGACTCATCCAAGAATTTCAACTACACTACTGAAATCACCATTCGCAATCTGATATTATCTTTTTATGCCCTTTGATTTTTTGGCATGGTATCCAGTTATTGTTACAACATGAGCCAGAGCTAACGCTACTTCATCGTTTAGTTTTTATCTGTGACCAAAACCAGAAATGGATAACTGTGTTTTTTGATAAGGCATCTAGTCTAATGACAGAAAAAACTTTGCATAAGTTAAACAGAAGAGGACCCAGAAATCATCTTTTAGGACAAACTCATGTAATCTGATTTAAAAATGCCTTTCGAAGCTTTACTTAGAAATCTGGGCAGATTCCAAAATTAACATTTCAGTTTTTTCTTTTCTTTTTTTGAGTTTTTACGGCACTAGTGGCCCGTTTTATGGACAGTAGGCTCACAGGAAATGGGATATGAGAGAGGAGGAGAGGCATGCGGGAAAGGACCACAGGCCGGATTCGAAAACGGGTCGCCCAAGTCGAGGACTAAGGCCTCAGTACATGGGTCGTGTGTGCTAACCACTGCGCCACCAAATCACGCCCACATTTCAGTTTTTTTTTAAAGTATTTACCCCAAAAATAGCTGAGATTGGGTTATGAACGTAAACATAGAAAGTAATGAGAAAAGGCTCCAGGATGTCCTCATTTTCAACCTACAGTGAATAAATATGGCTGACATTGTTGGCGGGACAGTTTCCTTGTATGTAGCTGCCTGTCATTTGATTTATAAACACAGTTTTTTTATAAGAGAGCTGAAAGGGAGAAAAAAGATTCCAAGATATGATCCTTGTGGAACTCCAGGAGCAATGTAGATTTTGTGTGATTTCCAATTACCAACATAACATGAGGTCAAAGGTCATTTGTAAATTTTACCATGGTTAAAATTTATTTTATTTAATTTTACAGCCTGCTTGAAGTGGGAAAAATATTAATGCTTGATGATAATGATGAAAAAAAAAGCATCACAACTTTTGCTAAATTCCAGTTCATTCTCCCTAAATATGTGAATCTTTTATTGTATTTTTCTCAGATTTAAATTTAAATTATTGCAGTCCCTTTATGTGAACTCTTCGGTCTCTTAAAATGTCTAATTTAGCATCTAATGACGTCTTCCGTCCTCCTCGTTCCACCGAGCATCAGCGTCAGTATCTTCTAGAGCTTAATAGGTAGAGGAGTGAACCTCCTCTCATTTTCGACCTATAATGTAATGAATGCCACTTCAATTAGTACAATCACTTCACATTTTAAAGGAAACGCTCTTCTGTAAATTACAGCCTAATCTCAGCCACGCTGGATTTTCCCCTCTGCTGCAGGAATCAGGGGGGAGAAAAGTTCATTTGGGTGCAGGAGCTAACAATACTTCCTCATCACCTTAAGGCCAAATTTAAATTCACCATTGAAACATAAACCCTATTTCTCCTCCTTTTCTCTTTTTTCATCCCCCTCCAATCAAACTGAACCAACCTAGGCCCCAGCTAATTAAGTTTGTGAATATCTGGACCCTAATTAACATATTTGTGAGACAGGCAGAGGCGGGGAGGGCCGATCCGGAGAAGCCGTGTTTGCTCACAGCTTGATGCACCGTCTCCACGTCTCGGGTTGAAAAGGAAAGCGAGGCACGTTCGCAGAGTCTCCAGGTTTGAACCGGGCTCCTCTGAACGCGGAGGGGGATGAAAATGCTAGTAATTGGATGACCGTCTTATTATCCCTTTGTTGGTTGCAATTCCCTGATTAGCATTTTGGAATATTTTAAATTATAATCTAGGAATTAGGGGATTTTATTGCTGTTTTCTTTTACCTTCCTTCTCCCCTTCTTCTTTCCAATTAGCTAAGCGGGAGGATGAGTCCTCAGAGGATTATAACAGATGTATTCAGGTAGAAACTTGTGTTAGTATTCAATAAACACCTTGTAAGATTTAGGAACAGCTTTTACCTGGATTTACCTCCTCCCTGGGCTCGCTCTCTGCTTCCACACAGTTTTTCTTTCCCTTATCAAAAATCCAATATTTACATATTAAATTGTGTTTTTCACAAAGTCTCCATTGTTGCAGAGAGGTGATTATCTGCACTGATTTTTGACAGGCTGGGATTTCTGGGCGTTTCCTGTTTATTTAGGTCAATAGAAGGCGACATTTTGCAATAAACTGTGAGTACGGAAATACTTCGGCTGATTGTTTCTCTGACCCCAGGCATTGTGGGAGTTTCGTGACAAGATGAGGTGTACGTTTCTGTTTAGTACATGTGAATGTAAATACAAATGTATGGGGGTGGGAAAAAAAGCAGGGAAACTGTGATCGGAACGCGCCTCCTTCACCTGATTGAAAATGTAGATTATGAAAATGCTGTCTGATCTGAATCACCTGACACTAATGCTCAAGTAAATTTGTGGCGAAAGGAATTAAAATCATAAAATCCTGTTTTTTAAAAGAAAATGTGTTAAAAAGGACGCATGAACAAAGTGAGGCAAAAAATGTCAGAAATTACTTGCAACTGGTTTGTGAATCAGGAACATATTGCCTACATCCTGACTGCATGATTACTGAAGCAACAGAAGATTGTCACAGATGATACAATTCCATTTATTCAGGAATAAAACTGTTTGTGACAATTATGGATCCTGTAGGATCTACCATGGCTTTATAAAGGAAAACCCTATCAAAGTGTCTTCTTGTGTCGTTTAGCCCAGAGATATAATGCAAATAAAAACTCTAACTTATGTGGAGAAAAGAAATGGCCTGTGAAAACTTTAAACTGTTTCCTCCTTTAATGTAACTATCCTAATAATTGAAGGCAAAAACGTCAGTTTTAATAAACTTTGTTAAAGTGTTTACACTCCTTGGCATTTTTATCCTTTTAAGCCACTTTGAGGAGAGAAAGTAAAGCTGAAATTGCATAAAGTATCACATAGGGAAATAAAGCATTAAACCAGAGGTCCCTGAACAATGTAGA
>NW_015150516.1:1275465-1292191 GCF_000732505.1 Cyprinodon variegatus
CAGGGAGAGTCCGGAATTGCAGAGATTTCTAGAGAGTTCTGATTGTGTTTTACATGGGACAGTCAGTATTCTGCACATCTGCACCAAGCCGTAGGGAAGCAAGGCTAAAATCTACTTAAACCTTGAGGAGAATGCGGTATGCATCAGTAGAACCAACTTCCACCCTGGTGAATTAAAGTCATTTTTAACCAATAAATGAATTAATGAAATGGGTTCTGGCTTTTTTTGGTCTGACATTTCCAAAACCATATGGCAGCATGACTTTAAAGTTGTATATTCTGGAATAATGTCCTTTGGACATACGACAAAATGTAGGAGGTTTTGAGAGACCTACCATACCATATGACCTCATACCCACTCTAAAACACAGTAAAGGAGGCATGGTGGTGGGGGCTTGTTTTGTTACCCAACAGCAGGAGTTTCAACCCCTGTTTTATATCAGGACCAATGTGACATTATTAAGTCTTTATCACTTAATTTAAAAAGAGCACACTGCCTGGATATGATGACTTTACCCCCATCTATTTAGTAGTTTTATACAAGGGCGTAGGTTTGATCTCAACTTTGGTAGGGACACTACTGGTCTTAAAATGAATTGGTCTGATGTCATTGGTCCTACTCATTATGCATGCTCCTATTTATTTTAATGCTCAATGTGAGTATCAGGGCGCATTTCATTTAAAGAGAAAACAGCATTTATTTGCTACATTTATACACATTTTATAAGCACTACACACACAACATGCTGTTTATCAATGTTTGAAGCATCAGTGGCTCAGAATAATGTAAAATTGGGACAACTTAACACTTTGAAAAGGGTTACATTTGAACTTACGAGTGACTAAGACAGAAGGAAAATACGTGCGTGCCTTTTTAACCAAATATAGTCTAAATATGTCTGTTGTTTATGTATTTATCCAAGAAATAGTATTGTGCAGAGGTAAACAGAGGTAAAACCCACTCTTATTTATTTTATCTGATATGTTGATATTCTCTGTATTGTAAAACAATGCAAAATAACATATTCAAGGGACTGCAAATAGATTTATTGTATTTACGTGGACGCCGGAACTATAAGAGGAACTGACACTGAGCATTTAAAATATTAACTTCAAAATACAAGTTGTGAGAAAAGAAGCGCCTGCTGCAACAGCACTGTATTGTAAATTATAAACACGTTATTCACATAGAATTATTGGTAGGGACATGTCCCTATGGTCCCTATGAAAACCTACGGCCATGGTTTTATAACATGTTTTTTTTTTTTGGCTCTTGAGGGATAATAAATCGCAGTGAAGGTCTGGATTCGGCCTGTTGGAATTTATTTTGACACATATACTTTAGAGCTATTGAGTTAATGAAATCCCCTAAATAATAAAATAATCCCAAACTAAATGGAACCGGAAAATCATCAGAATTGGTATAATGGTGTCCAGGCCTCAACTTCAATGGCATGTTTTGGTGTATATTTGGAAGTCTACCAGATTTCTTCCCATGAACACAAAAAAACATTAGAAAGAAAAAAAAGGTGCTGAGCTTTGCTGCTGCTATAAGATGGTGATGCTTTTCAGTTATGGGGCGTACTTAGTTTTCCTTGGAATAAAAAAAAAAACGTAGTAAAGCCGTTTGCTTTCTGCAAAACTCCCATTTTAACTGTCAGGCAAAGAAGTGGTGGTGTGATGATATGGTGTTGTTGTGCAGCCTAATGAACAATGTGACGTGGGTCCAGCTTCTTAAAATGCACACGTTCACTAAGATGTACAAATAGAGAACACATTTGGACCCATCCAAATTCAAGGGACTCTGACTCTGAGCATAAATATTTTATAATCAAACCAGAGCAAAGGAAAAAAAAAGACACTAGGGATCAGGAAGAAGAACAAAGAGATGGCTTTCTTTACTCATCCTACATATATTTACATGTTTAAATTCTTCTCCTCCTCTTTCTCCCTGTAAACCTCTTCTTTAAAGCATGTGATTTATTACATTCACCTAATAGAAGGAAATGTCATCCTTTCATGCTGAGACACCTCGTGACAATGCTTTGAATCACACGCCCTGCTTTTGTGGCGCTCTTGACACCAAATTGCATTTGTTCCAAGTGTCACGTTAATGTATGAAAAGTTTAAGATGTCACCGCCGTAATCTGACAGCGGAGGTTTTAGTTAAAGCAAACGCGCCGTATTGTGCTTCTATTAGCAGGTCGCCATTGCACTATTAGTGACATCCCCAAGTCAGTGGCGTGTCACCTTAATTTAAAGTTAAGCACTGTGACAGTTTAATATGCCAAGGAGATGAAAGCCTCCTCTGTTTCGGCGCCGCGTCAAACCTTTTTTCAAATGAGCGATAAATAGGGCTTATTGTTTCAGCGATTGAGAGGAACTGTCTGTCTAATGTGCCTTTATTCTGAACCCTCCCTGCCTCTCCTCCTCTGTCGTCCTCCACCTCCTCTCCAACTTATGGAGATTGTGTTTCCAAGCCGGAGTGGGGCTACCTAGAGGTTGAAGATTAGGCTTTTGAACGTCGGCTGAGTGTCTGTCATCCGAAGGGTCTGGAGACGGCTTTAAATGCTAGAACCAGAGGACAAATGGCTGAGCTGTTTTCTGTCTTTCTCTCCTCTTTTCCTCGGCTGAACTTTTCCTGAGTTTGAGGAAGACAATGGACAGTGATGGTAGGAAAACAAACCAGTTTCCAAAAAAGAAACGTCTGCTGAGCCCCAAGGAAACTATGCTGGGTTGGTTATGCTTGCAGCACACTTTCTTGTTTGCGCCCATTAATTATATCAACAAACATTAAAAAAAATATATGGAAGCATAAAGGCCTAAAGTTACAGTAAAACAAAGCCCCATCAGTTCAAGTATTGCATGAGAAGTAATGATCCTAAGACTGTAGAGTTGTTTAAATCTAACAAAGTGTAAAGAAGTACCAAATATATATGATGCTATTAATTATTAATCGAAGATAAAACAAAAATGGAGAAGCTGTGTGAGGAGAACAAAGTACATTAATTCTTCCATGGGCTCCAACAGCTGATGAATGTACTGGATGCATTGGAAGAATACAGTCTGTTACTGCAGTGTAGGGGTGGGTATTGGCAAAGAAGTCATTATTCGATTCGAATCACGATTCACATGCCACGATGCGATTCTATCACCATGCATCACGATACTTGAAATATTGCGATGCGTTGCGATATTTTCACTGAACACTGTAGGAAAATGATACAGCCATTACCAGTGGCTGACTGGCTGGGTATGATCTGGATCGTGTCTTCAATTGAAACATTAACTGAAAGCAACTGAATTCATACATAGCTGTATATATTGAAACGACTTTTGGAGGTGTTGGCATGAAAACAAATACTGGACAGAAATATTACTATTACTGGCGTGGACACACTGACAAAAAGATCTTAGGATTCATCCAACTTAAAATAACAAAATAAGGATAATCAGTGCCGTTTACATGGCCTCAGTGGTCCTTTAAACCAATGAAATGAAAAATTCAAATGTATATTTCCCCTTTTGCAAATGACGTGCGTCATATCAATTTCGTTTTTACCTTCTTTGTTTTTAAAGCCTAAATGCATCCAAGCATCTTACTTGAAATGTGATGGAGCCGCGGGGCGAATGACTCGTCTCAGTATCCCACGGCCGGAAATGCTTGTGACACAAAGCAGCAGGCGTCAACACATCGGCAGCGACATCTGCTGGACTGGAAGTTGTATTCCACTTAGTTTGGCTGATGTGCGGCAACCATTCATGTATTTTATTTGTTCATTTTTTTTTTATTAATAATCAATACTTGCTGTGTTAAATGAGGAAGTTATGTCCCCTAAAAAAGCTGTTGCGCCTCAGGGGCTTCCTCACGGTTCTTTTCCTGGGAGCAAGTTATGTACTACTCTTAACTTAAACTGGGTAAAACATATAAAAAAGGACTATAAAACAGGAGTAAAAAGTAACAGAGTTTATTCCAGATCAGGTCGTTACAGGACAGAGAAAATGCTTGGAGCTAGCACAGCTCTGGGCTCAAAAATCACGTCCGTGAGCGTCCGGCAAAGATTGAGCCCTGAACAAAGCCATCTTCTCCTTCTTATAGCTCATGAGTCTATGTGTTGGATCATCAGAAACTGACACGCCATCCATGCCCAAGGATTACAGATAGCTCTCCTCTATCAGTCCGGCTCCAAGATGTTCCCATATCCTGTGTATTTTTAAAGACACAAAGGCTGTCCTGATTAGATGACCTCCGTACACACAGTGACATCCACAATGTGAAGGAAGGCCATCTACTCTCTCTAATCTGGCTAACAAAGTAACAATGCACATGATGTATAAAGAATAAACCTAACAGCGTCAAGAATGGATGCAGTAGATCACAAAAATTAGAATCACGATGCATCGTCATGACGATTATTTTGCACACCCCTACTGCAGTGCCAGGGCAGAAAGATCTCAGCTATGAGAAAAAGAGATTTAAGGCAATATCTTAAATATATCAAGTTCATTATCATACAAAGATAAATGTTAGACATGGAAATTATTCTAGATGGATTCTGTTGTTCCTCAGAGTTGACATTAAAGGTAATTCTCTTTTAAGTCAGAGAGTTATCCTCGGAGAAATGACAGAAAACTCATTTAACATTGTCCGATTGGCTGCAGTGAATCATGTTGAATCAGAATAAGTAAAAAGACTTGTGGCACAAAGTCTTCACAACGTTTCATACCAAAGTAAAGATGAAGAACCAGCCTGGAGTAAAAACAAAGAGGTGGAGGCATGATGATATGGGCTCATTTTACATAAGGTCAAATGTATGGCTGATTTAGACCAAACAAGTTGTATAACAGTCAATAAGGCAATCTGGTGAAGAAGCTAAGGGTTATCACTGCAATGGGTGGGGGGGTCTAAAAGCCTTTGGGTCAATGGGTGCATTAACTTTTACTTTTTGGATTCATTTCATCACATTTTGGAATGGTGATAATAACCAAAGTTCTTTTCCTGATGTGTAAAACTCTTGAATTAACTTTTCACCATGAGGCTGCCTCTCTGTGGCTGTCCTCTGACACGTCATTAGTGCCGTAGAGTTGAAAGCGACACAGGTTGCTCGCTCAACGAAAACCAACTCCCATTAAGGGGTAACATCAGCTACAGGTGGGCAATTGTGACGGCTGTGCAGAGAAACAGCCTGGAGGGGAAAAAAGGGACAAATATTAAGTGGTTGTGGAGGTGCAGGGCAGCAAGGAGAAAGAGCAAAGGGAGTATTAGTAGTCAGTTTGTTTTCCCACACTCCCTTCCTTCCATCTTTTCCATGAGGTGGAGGAAAAACGAGGTGCCGTGAAGCTTGAAAGAGTGCCTGACATCTGAAGTCTTCTGATAGCTCCCCGCAACGCTAGAGAAGAAAAATTAACTCTGACGCCCAGATCGAGCCTCGGGAGCTTAATTACATCAAAGAGAAAGGGATCCTTGTTAGATTCAAGCCAAACAAAACAAAAAAGAATCACTTTCCAAGGCTTTGTTTGACATCTAGAAGATCTGAGGATTATCAAAGGTTGTCAAAGAAATCGGGTTCTTAAAAAAAAAAAAAAAGGCAACCTGAATGACCAATTCTAACAGTGCAACAAGAAAAGGTAGCTTCACAGTAGCCGGCTCCCCAATCATCCTATTGACAGGGATGACAACGGTCCCACGACGCACCATTATCCTTGACCGTCAAGCCGACATCAAATGGGCAGGGAGCTGTCCCTGTCAAGACGGGAAGAAAGAAAAGCTGCTCAAAAAGTACAGAGCTGCAGAGAAAGCTGAAGAAGAAGAAGAAGAGAAGGAGAGACAGGGTGAGCAGCTTGTTACATGCGTTGCTTTCCACCTTGCTTTGTCAAGACAGGCTTATTCAGTGTGTACACAAGCCTTGAGGGATGTTTCTTTCAAACGAGAGAAAGAAAAGGCGAGAGACAGGATGAAGAATCAGACATGAATCCAACGGGTTGTTCTCTTTTCAAGGGGGCGAAGCTCTGCATATGTTTACGCAAACCTTTACTTCACACTTCAATTGAAGAAAGGGTGGAGGGGGGGGTGCACAAAAAAGTAGGGTGGTGGGTTGTGATGAAGAGGAGGAGGAAGGGGAGGGGGGGCTTTGAAGCGAGATAAAACAAACCGCTTCTCTGCAACGCACGTCGTCTCATCTTTGCGATGCTGAAATCAAATTGATAAACAAGGGTCCGTGCTTTATAGGAGTCCTGTCACAAATTCAGGGTGTCGAGGCTTCTCGCTTTCATCCTCCAAAGAGTCCCACATGGGTAGACTCTCGCTTAGCCAACTCGCCAGACGCTGCTTATCATTATGCGGCATTTCGCGTTTTAAAAGTCTCGTGCCTCCAGGCTGGACATAGAAGTAACCAATATTTGTAGAAAATGAGTATTTGTGCTTTGGGCAGACATGGAAACTAAACTGTACAGATGCAAAATACAAATGGCGTTTTTAAACTTTACCTACCTACAGTACAATAATGCACACATTAAAAGTCTGCATAGACTTTACAGATATATGAGGACCTAGAAGTGTAGTCTCGATTTACCGGTCGATCTACGTTCCTACCCTCATCTATGATCATGAACTCTGGGTCATGACCGAAAGAACGAGATCGCGGATACAAGCGGCCGAAATGGGTTTCCTCCGTAGGGTGGCAGGGCTCTCCCTTAGAGATAGGGTGAGAAGCTCGGTCATCCGGGAGGGACTCGGAGTAGAGCCGCTGCTCCTCCACGTCGAGATGAGCCAGTTGAGGTGGCTCGGGCATCTGGTTAGGATGCCTCCTGGACGCCTCCCTGGTGAGGTGTTCCGGGCACGTCCCACCGGGAGGAGGCCCTGGGGAAGACCCAGGACACGCTGGAGAGACTATGTTTCTCAGCTGGCCTGGGAACACCTTGGGGTTCCTCCTGAAGAGCTGGAAGAAGTGGCTGGGGAGAGGGAAGTCTGGGCCTCCCTTCTTAAGCTGCTGCTCCCGCGACCCGATCCAGGATAAGCGGAGGAAGATGGATGGATGGGATGGATAGTAGTCTAACAGGCCCAAATAGTCATCTCTCCACCACTGTGTTGTTGCTTTGGATTCTGGTTGAATATACTCATCTGGTCACATCTGTCCAAAGGTCCCCATACAGCTGTGTGTGATTCAAAAGTTTGCACAACCACTGTTAGTAGAAGTGAGTTTTCCAATCACACAAAACTGGAACAATCCTGCAGAACCCTTCATTGCTAGCACAACCCAAGCGTCACACAGATCGGCTCATCTTCGGCTCGTGAAAACTTTTGTATGCATAGGAAATCAGGATCCTTATGACTAAAGGTGCCGAGATGTGGCGGCTACAGAACAATCCCAAAGCATTACCCCTCCACCACTGTGCTTCACGGTTTACATGAACTTTTCATGTTTGGTTTTCTACAAACGAGGTCCCGTGCCTTGTGGTCAAACATCCCTATCTTTGGAGTTAAGGAAAGTGATCAGTCACTGAGAAGAACAAGGAAACCTACTACCTTTAACAGGAGTAACCTCAGCGCTTCAGCTCATAATAGCAAAAGGGATTTTGGAGAAATTATCTTTCCAATGTAGCTTCAGTTGTAAGGATTATTCTTCACCATGCATGTAAGTGCTTGTTAAACCCTAATATTACCTACCTGTTAAGTATTACGTGTTTTTTTCAGTTAAGACAGCGCTTCTGTGAGAATAAATATTAATCATCTTCATTATATGAGTAACAAGGGTTTGGAAATTAAATGGGAGCATAATGACAAAGAGGAAAATTGCTAATAGAAAAGGCTAGTGTTCAACGGATTGTCCTTGATCTAGGAATGCTCTGTATTATCTCCGTTAGGCTAGAGTCAGTGATATATTCATAATTTACAAACAATTTGTGTAGGATGTAATGATGTGTGACGTGATGAGGTGGCAGGTTGTGACTGCAGATCCACTAAAAGCTTCTTTTAAATGTTATTCTCCAAAAATGAATATGATATCGGAATATATTGGCCTGCCTCTAAAATCTCTGATATTAAAACACTCAGAAAAATCCTTCTTTCCTGTCCGCTGTTGTATAAAGTTTATTTGATCTCTATGGTGAATAACAAATCTTGTCTGTTGCTAAGTGTTTTTATGTGTTGAAAAATATCATTTGTCAAGCATTTTCTATCACTCCACACTATTAAATAAGTAACAAAAGTATGTATGATTAATGGAGATATTGTATTGGGTCAATTTCAATATTAGTAAATGCTCAAAGCTGCAAAAGTAATTTCCGTTATTTTCCGCACTAATTTCAAACTAAAATCCAGCTAAATGCAAGAACTTATAGCTTAAACATAAACAGATGCAAAAGACTCCCTTTATGAAGATTTTTTTCTTATTCAAAACTAGTAGAAGTATGAAATGCAGAGCTTTAACCAAGTTAAATTACGCAAACACAATGCAATCTGTATTTTGGGACATGCAAATCAGAGAACATTCATCTGTCATTGCAGTAAGAAGCTCCATGCCAACAAAACCAGTTAACAATGCCAGAGCTAACTGGTGTGCATGATTTACGGTCCAGACCTGGCTTCAAATGCAATCTGAAATCCTCCCAAGTGCATTTATTAAGACTCCCTCACTTGAGCAGGAAAACGTCAGATATGCAACCAGTTTGGGTTTCCAGAGAGTTGTAGGCTAAACCTTCTACTAATTAAGAGTTTCGATTTTAATTTGGCCTGAGGCTATTAAGAGTGGAGCTGTCTGTTCAAGATCTGGATGAAAAGCAAAACTCAAGATGGGTCAGTAATGTAACAAGAATGGATATTAGGTGGTCCATATATGTTTTCAAATATTTCTATGGAAACACAATCCACACATACCTCTTTTTTTTTATAGAATTGAGGAAAAAGGAGGCTTATATCAGTAATGATGGGTTTTCCATTTTGCTTCTATTTTCCTTAATTTTTTAAGCTGAAATGGGACCAGCCTGCTGCATAACGATTTATTTAGTTTGTTCATCTTCCCCTCAGGGCAACACATAATGCTCAGTTTATTGAAATTAATTATATACAGTGTGTGCACAGGCATGGTTTAAGACATGGGTGTTGCTTTCTGATCAAAAGGTATAACATGGTTGATCTTAGAGTTGTAAACCTCAGAACAGATGCACTAAATAATGCAAAAAAATCAGCTGAAGGTTTAGACACCTCTCTTTTCGGACTCAGTGAATGCAGCTTTTTACCATGCAGAGATTTGGCCCCCGCTAGCACCCTCGTTGGCATTCAGCTCTTAGAGATTCATGAGCTTGGGGCCAGTCAAACCGGCTGGTCTAATCATGGAGAAAACACCACAGGCCATCGGGGCCGGCTAGCAGGGACTGAATTCAGCAAGATGCCCTTAATTGTGTGCTTAACCTTTGAAAGAGACATGTGTGAGGCCAACTCCTGTCGTCCCAGAAATCTCGTCAGGGTCCTATCCAACTAGCGAGGCCTCCGATTCAACCATCAGCAGCCAGATCAACTGCTGGCCTGGGGGTGAGCAGGCACACCCTCCCAGTGGGTGACACACTGGACCCCCCGTTGTCAGCGGGAGCCACATCCCTTTCAGATGGGAGAGAACAAGAATAGCGAGTTGTACAGTGCCTATTTGGGGTAGGATGGTGTTTTGGGGCATTCCACACCTCATCTTCCACCACTGATTCCTCCTTGAGTGGATTTTAATAGAACACAATGTATACTAAATTGTTCTAACAGTTGTTTTTATGAAAGACCAAAATCCCAGGACAATGTTAGCTATCAGTCCCCATTTATATCATCCCAGTGAGTGTTTACCTTTGGTATACAGCTGTTAAATATGGTTTGCTCATTATTTACTAAGTCCTACAGACATAGGATGAAGAGTTCTCCAAATCAGGCACAGCTGTGGTTAAAGCTTTGAGCTCTAGGGTTTGTCCAGGCAAACACACTGTTTATTTTAAAAATCAGGATTAAAAATATGTATTTTCATTAAAGCTGATGGTTAAAGTGACTGGAGTATCTTTAGAGTTATGCTGCTATGGGCATTGGCTGCTTAAGGACCTAATAACTTCACCTTTTCTTATTCTATTTTACAAGGCCATACCGTTTGAAGTAATTTCTGGCTTAATCTTTGTCTTTAGAGGCCATTTTTGTCCTTTTCATAATGGAGTATGAAATCTACCTCAATGGTCCAATACAAAAAAATAAATAAATTTAACTTTATTGATTTCACAATGGAGAAATTAGCACTGCATTTAACCAATCCCCTTGGGGAGCAGTGGGCGGCAATTATGGGGCACTCTGGGAGCAAACGGAAGTTAAACGTCTTGCTCAGAGAGCCAGAGTGGCAGTCTGTGGGAATGGGTTTCAAACTTACAACTTTAGGATTCTAAGCCCTATGCGCTAATCACTGGGCCGCCACTCCCCAGCAGACTGCATAACAGTCCAGTCCGATGCTTGGACAAGTTGAATGGGTAGCCAAACCCATCCTGTCTTTATTTACAGCTATCATTTTAGGGTTAAGACACCCACCATTGGAGGGCTAAGGCATTAAAAAGTGAAAAAGTACACACCCAACTCAAGGTTAGGGCTAGCTTAAGGTTAGCTTCTCAGGAATTAATTTGTTTATTAGCCTTTTCAAGCACCAGCTTAAAACACTAGGGAATGGAATGCATTAGTTGTTGTCTTTCCCTGGCACTCGGGTCACATTGTAACACTGACACGGGTATCTGCTGATGGTGGACCAATATGGAACAGGTTCTCTGTTTACTTTCAATAACAACCTTATAGCTATGGTATAGCTTAACCAACCAAGCACTCACAGTCTAAGCCTGGTTCACATGGCAATACTGTCGGGCGTAAACTGTGCGATTTTCGGGGCGATTTTCCAGTCGTGCAAGAATCTTTCGATTGGCCTGACTTTCAGCCTGATCGTGCGTCGTGTAGTGTACAGTGGGTAACGAGGGGCGATCAGCCCTTCACGACCACCTCCCGATCAGGAATCATGAGATCGGGAGAAAATCAAACATGTTTAATTGGCCACTTTTGCTCAGCCATGTCTTTTTTCCCAAATATGTTGCCGCCTTTTCTTTTTAGGGCTTTCAGCACAAAATTGCACAAATTGCCAAGGCAGCACGTTTCACTATAGTGAGCTTAATATCCCCCATTTGTTTGGCTTCCGGATAGACGAGTCAGAGCAGCTCCATCTCACTGCGGAGCTGAGTCCGACATGGTTTTTAGTCATACAGTGTGAACAGGTAGATCGCATGAGAGCGTTGGGCCGAATATAAATCGTGAGCTGTGAACACTGCATGACTAAACCTTGCGGTTTGGTCGTACAGTACGAGCAGTAGCTGTTTGCAAGGATTGAAAAAAAATCGCACAGTGTACACCCGGCTTAAGAGATTACACACATGACGATACATGGCAAGCACAACACAACATACAGTACAAGCAGATTCCTTTCAGATGAATTTAGATGTCAGACGGAGTTTAGAGTAAACCAACATGGTAATCGAGAGAAAAGCAGTTGTGGAGTCATTTTGACGGTTAGAAACGTCAAGGTAAGAAAAGGCATTGCTTAGGGCACTACTTGCTAAACGGGTGAATTATTGTGCGGTTTTTCTTTTTACGATTAGCTATGCATCACATTCTAAAGGTTGGACCCTTCTCTGCACTCAAGAAAATCCACACATTCTAGGGTATCGGGTCAAGACGATTGAATATGTTCTACTACCCCAATATGAGACGGTAACTGTCATGGTTTTGGTTTTGTTGTAGTTTTATGTCTGAGTTTTCATTGATCTTATTTTTCGTTCTTGTGTTCTAGGTATTTTGATTCTATTTAAGTTCTTAGATATTTCCTGTTTGCCCTCTTGTGTCAGTCTCCTTTTCCCTAGCTCCCTTCTTGCCTCCTCTGTTCACACCTGCTCCCAATCTGCTAATTAGCCTGGTCTTTGTTTCTCTCTCCCATATAATCTCCTCCTGTTCAGTCACTCTTTGCTGGTCGTCATCCTTACTCTGTCCCATTCTTCTTGTCAGTATTCTTGGTTTTCAGGTTTTGGGGAATTTTGTGGATTTATGTTTTGGATTTTTGCTTTTGTTTAACTTTTGGTTAATTAAACCTTCAAGTAATAACCTTAAGTTTTTGTGTCTGCATTTGGGTCCTGTCAAACCACCTCAACTGTGACAGGTAACAGTTCTGACATCCTTCCAAGTGGCAAAGTTCACTCTTAACACAATACACAGAGCAGAATTATCTCATAATATCTACAGAGCCATCCCCAAAAAGCAAGGCCTGTCGGATGGGAAAGATTGGCACTACTACCCAAAAATCAGCTCCCCCAACCCCACATTCCTGGGGCGTGTCCTGGTCTTTCTACTTCAGTGTAAGGTTTTCCAGTATTGGTGGTTTTCTTCCAACAAGGTTCTCCATTTTGTATTATTACATACCATTTAGAGATTTAAACCATTGTGTCATGTTAAGGTGTCAAGTTCATGTATTGGTCAGTCTTACTCCAGTGAAGATTTCTAAGTATTCCAGGACCCTGTTGGTGAATAATAGCAGGATAGAGTGGGAGATGTGTAGGCAGACTGGAAGCCTCAACTGGACTGAAAGGGACAGTGATCAGATTTTTTTGTGGTGAATAAAGAACTGAGCTCAAAGCACGTCTAAAACAAACACCTGATAACCACAGTTAAGAGGTTTGGACGATGAACAAAATTATAAGATCCCGGAAGATAAAGAAGCTTTCTCTACAATGTTTGGATCCTCAGTATGAAATAAGCTGAGAAGTTTTTTTCATTAAGGGAACATTAAACGTAGAGCCGCTGCTCATCACCATTAAACAAAATGAGCCAATGCAGACCATATCTCTGATCACGGTGCCTCCAGGGAACGAGGAGACCCAGGAGGAAGCTATACATGAAAATATGAGCATCTGCCTGTAAAGTTGAACTATTTTATGTCTTTTGTGAAGTAAAAAGCAGCTTTTTTGTTTGTTTGTTTGTTTTTTTGGGGGTAAAATCCTTCATCTTTCATCTTCAAACCCAAAATTTCTTTGAATGACAGAGTATTGTGCAGAATCAGAACTTTACTATTATCACGTGAGGAAGCTCAGTTAGATCAGCTACAACTTAGTGATTGTTTTTGCATTTCTGGAAATTATGGAAGAGAAAGAAAATGTAATATTTTTTGTATGCAAATAGATCTGCATCTTCAGCTCTCGGGTCATCACGTTCTAGTTGTGACAGATCTTTCTTTAATGTGTTTTTCACTAAATTCATCAACCCACACATTCTAAAAGCAGGATCAGTCACTCAAACGGAGCACAAACAAATAGCTGGAGGCCAAAGACCAGATCTCTAGAACTGTTTGTAACAACACTGTAATTGCATTGTTTAGTTTCAGGGGTCATATCCTTAACCATAGGTTCTCAGAGTAAATCATTTTCCCTGCCCTTCAGCAGCGCCAACTAAAGAATGCAGTGTCTGGCAATCGCTGATGAACTTCTCAAAGTGTTTCTAATTGGATCGGACACAGAATAAAGTTAAGGAGGTTATTTTTTGCTGCGCATATTCTCGGAGTGGGCTGTGGGAAAAAATGATGTTTATGACTTCTGAAGAAACATTTGGCAGCCAACGGTCATTAAGAGGAGTCCCGCCAAGTGAAAAGTTGCACTCTTTACCAAAATACACACGAAATCAAGACATAAATACTCAGGAGGGAAATGCTGTACGGCTGCCTGAACTAACTCCAGCTCTCTATCATCATTTCATTAATTGCTCCTGAAGTTTATGATACAGCGAGCGATGCACCAACTGGGAAGCAGGCAAACATATTTCCTGGGCCAAATGTGCAGGCATAAACATTTCATTCAGAATGGATCAAGTCATTTTGCATCCTGTGTCATTTATTGTGTGCTAAAGAAAAATATATTCTTCAAAATCAGGAAAAAAAATTCTCTTTATGACAGGAAATATGAAAGAAAACTTATGCAAATGAGTCAAGTCCCATGTTGTTAGATTATAGAGATCATCACTGTTATAAATGTCCAGAGTACAAATGAGTCAAATTAATCCAGTGTTTACTTTTCTTTGGGACTTTCAGTCTTTAGATAATTTCTGATAATGAGTCGGAAATTAAAATTTCAAAGTAGCTTTGTAATCTTTTTTTTTTTTTTTTTGACCGAGATTTATTGTTTTTGTGTAAAAAAAAAGCGGCAATTTATTTAATAGATCTTAATCATTTGCATGTTGAAATGTTCCCAAAATACAGTTATTTTATATTTTTTTTAAAAAGGACTTAAAAAACACTTTTTCATTAATCTCATTTTAAAGGAGACACATGATAGTCTGATAAACGTAGCTCAGAACACAAACACCAAAAGACATTCAGGAGTTTTATCATGAAGAGTTCCAACATGTTCTAGACTCACATTTGTCTTTTTTGCTCCAGGTTTTCTGGAGCTAATGACCTTTATGTTAAAGTAATGCAGCAAAGGTCCAATCAAACCAAGATGGCTGCAACAAATGGAGGGTGACATCTTTACAATAATTTTTCCTGCCCTCAGAACATTCTGGATGGATGGATGGTGATGGTTAGCCTCGTGAGACCATCCTGATCTCCAGTTTTCAAGGTTTCACTCGCAGATCAGTCTGGAGACTCTCCGTTAAAGAAAATTTGGAGCCGTACGCCAAACGAACGTCCAATCAGCGTTGGCTTTGAGGCGGGTTGAGGTGTGACGCAACGAGAAGCGCGACAGTTCAGTCTAAAGAACATGGCGGCTTCAGCCAAATAAACTAGCATTAGCGTGGCTATCGAGCAAGTTTTATTGGAATTACAGAGTATTTCTTCACTGAAAGAAGAGCAAAACACTGCTCTGGAGGCTTTTCTCAGAGGAAAAGATGTTTTTGCTCTTCTCCCGACTGGTTTCGGCAAGAGTTTGATCTATCAATTGGCTCCTCTTCGTCGTCCCTCTGTTAGTACGTCATATGCTGCGTTGATCTGATTGGTTTATTTGGCCCGTCTATCACCAACATAGGCCAATCAGCTAACCAGTATTTTCGGTCGCTTCCCAAAATTACTTCAACGGAAGATTTCCAGATGGATATGCGGAGCAAATTCATCTGGCGGAGTCAGGCTAGGTGATGGTTACTTTAGGTATGGTTGTTTACTGATGGTCCACATTCTGTCTTGGTCACTTTATAAGCTGTCAATAAAGTGCAAATGTAAATTCTACTAAAGAAAGACACAGATTTTTACTTTCCAGCCTCATCTTGAACCTCATCTTTTCTCAGGATTTTTTAGAGCTGATAACCTTTGAGCACCCTGAACTTATACTGACTCATGATGAACTATCTTTATCTTAAGGTTAATGAAAATGAATCGTATTTCTTTGGGTGCATCGCATTATTGTATTCTTTATCCTCCAAAAGAAACAGATCTCTGAACCGCCTTGCTCTGGTATAGCTCTGCTCTTTTAAGGGAGGAGTCAGAGCAGCTTCAGCTTGTCCACTCAGTAGAAGTTGATGTAATGAATGCAGAGGAACAGGGAGGATCAAACAAACACAAGAGCAGACAAGAAGAAAAGTTTTCTACAGACTCCTTCCAACCAGAAAGAGACGAGCCCTGAATCGTGCCCATCCAATTTGCTTTGTTGCCCCTCACCTGCCTCTGTCATCAAAAAGGGGGGCCACTAGGGGCCATATTGAGGCCATCTTCTGTGCTTCCATAGCCTTTTCTTGATACTGCCTTTAAAGTCCTGCACTGCGATGTACATGGCCTTGATGTTTGCCTTGTACCCTTCATGCAAAGCTATCATTATCCATGCCTCTTGACAATCGCAGGCCCCGTCTTTGTTACATCTGCAGCTCTTTGCCTTGGGCTATGACATGACTGCATGGTTGATCTCTTCTCTTTTACATATCGCTCCCTGTGTCTCTCCTCTGTTTTTTTTTTTTTTTTTTTTCTCAGACCACGTTTGAATCCAGCTCTGATTTGACAAACTGGAGAATATTTTACCTCTCAGCCCCAGTGACACCTCTGCCGCTTTGATCTGTTCTGTAGTTTGAAGACAGGCTGGGAGAAAAGTGAACTGTTGTTCCACAAACTGGCCTTTTAGGGAAAAACATCTTTGACTGATTCTGTGTTTTTTTTTTTTACAACACCTTGAGGTTAAAAACAAACCTATCTCAACCAAAAACAATTACATTTGCTATTTTTTAACTGTTTCACAAATTTTGTTTTTGTTTATTTTTGGTACTCAGTTTTGATAACATTACATTAAATAAAAGTAAGGTCACTGACTTCTCCCCCCAGCCCTATAGGTGTAGCCTCGTGAGACCATCCTGATCTTGTGAGCTTTCAAGGTTTAACTGTTAAACTGTTTACTCCTTTAATGTAACTATCCTAATAATTGAAGGCAAAAACGTCAGTTTTAATAAACTTTGTTAAAGTGTTTACACTCCTTGGCATTTTAATCCTTTAAAGCCACTTTGAGGAGAGAAAGTAAAGTTGAAATTGCATAAAGTATCACATAGGGAAATAAAGCATTAAACCAGAGGTCCCTGAACAATGTAGATTTTAGAGCTACTTGTAACCAATTAAAAAAAAAATGAACATCTACCCATATATTCATAGCCTCGTGAGACCATCCTGATCTCGCAAGCTTTCAAGATTTCACTCGCTAATCAGTCTGGAGACTCTCCGTTGAAG
>NW_015150516.1:1292346-1297030 GCF_000732505.1 Cyprinodon variegatus
AAGTTTCCAGATGGATATGCAGAGCAAATCCATCTGGCAGAGTCAGGTTACTATAGGTGGCATTATTACAAAAAAAATAGCCTGATGCATTGGCAAGCTGATACTTTCGGGGGATATATAAGTTTATTTGAGATCAAATGAAGTGCATCCAATTCCGCTCCCTCTATCTGCTATCCATTGTGAGTGCTTTGCTTGATTTATTGATAAATATTAATTTTTGTTTATACTGAGACTTGTGTAATATTTTCTATAATTTGGTAATTTTTAACAAAATAAATGGAGGAAAGAGAAAAATCGGCAGCACATATCGGAGATGAGATAGACTGATTTTAAAATATCCTGCATCTGTAAAAATCGGCCTTTAAAAAACTGTTCAGGATGATCTCTAATTAAAACACTTAACATGGGTTTGCTGCTACATAAAAGCAATGGACTTTGGACCATTTTTCTCTTATTGAAATATTGAAATGGAGTGAAAAATCTACATGTTTGTGTTCAGTGCAAAGAAATATCGCAGTTTTAGTAAAATAAAAATACTATTTTGATTTTTGGCAAACGTGTTCTGCCCTGATTATGAGTATAGAGTAGTGACAGAGTATCTTCATATGTACCAACAAATAGCGGCAGTTTTTATTCAAATAATCCAAACTAACGGAACAGATTGTCGACAGAGAGATCCGGCAAAGGACAGAGATTAAGAATGGAAAAAAATCCCCACACAAGCAAATCTGTGACGCATCTGATGATCTGATTCCATCAGGACTGTTTATATGGCTTAATAATTCAGACGTCACATTGAAGTAAACAAAAAAACGAGCATAAAAGAAGCACACAATCCTACCTCTCTTTATGACATCGTGTTCCACATTTGTCTTTACACTATAATCATGTTTGCTCTTTGAGATATTCACATGTGCAGAGGAAAATATTTGCTTCCAATTGTTGGCAACAATCAGGAACAACATTTTAGAGCATCTCATCTTTTTTCATGACAGCTTCAAGAGACCGATTCCCCCCCCAAAAAAGGTGATCTGTCAGTTATTCTCTGAACAAGGAGTTTAGTATGATGACTGATACTACAGATAACTGCTTCCTCTGGTCCAGAAGCTACAACATGAACCGCTGAGTCAAATCAGCTCAATTAGAGCGCATAGTTATTTACATTTGTATTTCAACCCACAGAGCTGTTAATTAGTTTAGCTTGCAGCGTGCCAAAGCCTGCTTGACCTTCGTCTGGACACTGTTTCCCTCTTGCAGCTCCCAGAAAAGAAAAAAAAAAAAACTATTCTGTGTAAATCTGCAGTCTGATCATATTTCAGAAAACGATTCTTAGTTGATTCAGTAAAAGTACTTCATGGTGGTCTTAATGCCTTAAAGAATCTGTTTTGATGTCTCTGGTATCTCTGCTTTTGATACCAAACGATAACCTACTCTAAAGCGAATCTGAGCTTTGGGATTGTGGAGAAAACCCCACACGGGGAGTCAACAGCTCTCGACTCATCGACTGCGGGGGGTAGCCGCTCCGAGGGGTTTTCCAAACCAAATCACTGATCTTGTGAGGAAGACCTTGGAGCCTGCCAGAGTCTGCTGACCTGAAGGGCCACACTGGCTCTCTGCTTTCACTAAGAAGAAGAGGAAGGTCCTCATCATGTCATCTAACTCCAGTAAAACATTTCATTGCTTTTATCTGTATATCACTCAGACAGTTTTTTTCTTTAAATAGCCACAGTCTTCAAAGGCAATAATATGATTTTTAAATTTGATTGAGCCCCTCTGACAGAAAACATGTCTGTGGTCTCAGCTTCTCGCCAACAAGCAGGTATTGAGACTAAATTGAAATGTTCCTTACAAGTTTAAAAAGAACATCCTTTGTTTTTAGAAAAACAGTCATTTTTTTTACCGGGAAAGGAGCTTGTCACATATTTAGGCAGGGGGGGATTTACCATTAGGCAATACTAGGCAGTTGGCTAGGGCCCCAAGTTCCTGGGGGCCCAATAAAACTTGGCTAAAATGCTATCATCTGATATCAGGTGTTTAAGCCATCTGATAATATTTAGTGTGTCTCAGCCCCCCCCCCTCAGTTTCCTCCATATTGGATCAGTCCATTTGCTGCACATGTTCAGAAAGGTCCAAACAGACAGCAGCAAACCATTTGAAAACAAACCATGCAAAGAGCAGTGTTGCCAACTTAGCGCTTTAGTCGTTATATTTAGCCACTTTTCAGACCCCTCTAGCACTTTGATTTCAAAAAAGCTCCTAGCGCCAAATGTAGAGACTTTTTTCTGCTACTGGAGACTTTGGAGACAACATCTAAAAGCAGCGAACTCTGCTCTCCAGAGCAAGTAGATTGGTAACCCCGCCTCCTGCTCTCCTCTATCTTGTCTGCTGTCATGATTCATGCAGCTATTATTTCACCCAAATGAAGAATGGAGAACAGATAAGCAGATCATGGCTTGTCTACAGTGAAAAGAAGGACGGGGGTATTTACTTTTTTGGAAACACAGGAAGGAGCAATCAGCTAAGTGAGCTTAGTGCTTGGAAAAAATCTTTCATTCCTTTAGAGACAGCATGAAAAGTACAAAACATAGAGAGGAAAACAAGAAGAAAAGGGACAAGAAGAGAGGGGAAAAAACCTAGAACAGATAATGGATGTCTATTCTATTAACATTTCTCTATCTGGATAATGGGGCTGCTTTATGTGATATCTTCTCAATTCAGAGGGCCCCCTGCCTGTCTCTGCCTAGGGCCCCAGATTTCCTAAATCCGCCCCTGTATTTAGGGATTTATTTTCAAACAGCAGACTTAACTAACTTATCAACAACTAAAACTAAACCAATTTTCTCCGTTCTCATACTAAATTATAAGGTATGGTATCATATTCCAGAGTACAGTATTGCACTACACTAAAAAATATATATATATTCATGTTCTAAGATTTTTTTGGGATATTGTATCTAAAACTCCAAAAGAAAACTTTTCCTGCTTTGCTCTGTATCACAATTTATCAAAATATATTATAGTTAGGCATAATATTTCACCATGTTCCATTGCAATATCCCATCTGTTGTGTGTTTTTATACTATAGTGAATTAGTATCATACATTGTCATGATGCTGTAATATATCATATGATCTTATGTCTTTTTTTTTGTTATAATCATTCCAAAAATATTCATTCTTTTCTCCAATAGTCTTATACTGTGTTGCACTGGATCATATTTGCCTTAATTGTGACGCAATGTGTCGTAATATAGTGGATTGTTGTGAATTGTATTGTGTTATTTTGTCTATTACATCATAAAGTTTCACACAGAAACTTTTTTTCTCATTCTCATCAAAGTTTAATACTGCATTATATTGTTTCATAAGTACTATAACCTACGTTATTGAATAATATTGACTTGGAATGTATGGTAAACTTGCATAATTATGCGTTATTTTATAAGGTATTGTATTATATTGTTTCATATGGGATTAACCCAATAATGATGCTATGCTCAAACATAACAAAGGTAACCAAACCATGAAAACTTGTTGAAGTGTTAATGCTACTGGAGAACTGGGTCAGACTCTCAGACGCAGTACTGAACTGGTTCAAATCCTACCTAAAGAACAAGAACTTTTTTGTGTCAATGGGACTACTTTACTTTTAGTCAACAGTATCTTAACAGGTCTGCTAAAGAAAATCAATCAATCAGACAGCTGCAACTGATCCAGAATGCTGCTGCTAGAGTTCTCACTAAGTATAGAAAACTAGAACACCAGTTTTAAAGTCCTTGCACTGGATACCTGTAGAGAATAACATATAAAATACTTCTTAGTTTACAAATCCCTACACAATACACAAAACATTAAAGACTTAAAACCATCAAATCAACCTTCCACAACACTCAGTTCTTCTAGTTCAGGTCTACTCTGTTTCCCATGAACCAGAAAAAAAACACGGAGAAGCAGACTTCAGTTTTTATGGTCCTTTAATCTAGAATACACTCACAGAAAACTGCAAGAAACCCAAAACACATGTTTTGATTCGTCCTCTGTCAACTAATCCATGTGAAAATTAACTTTCCTATTACACATTAACCATTTTGCTATAATTATCACGTGCATCTGGTTAATGGTTTTCTATATTTTGTGATGTTTTGCTGTGTATTTGATTGATGTTTGTGATGCTTTTCTTACTACTGTATACTATGGTATTGTATCATACCCTATTGTACCATATCTCATATTCTGGTAATGTATTTTAAGGGACTGTATCATATTGTTTGATTTGGTTCAATATCATCTTGCAGTTAAATATGTTGCATTGTTATAAACCCTATATTAAAACACTAAATCATGTGGTCATTTTCCATTTTGCAACATAAATTGAGTCAAATTCCTTAGTTTTATATATATATACACTTATATATATATATATATATATATATATTAGGGCTGCAACAACGAATCGATAAAATCGATAAAAATTGACTTTTAAAAGCGTTGGCAACGAATTTCATCATCGATTAGTTGTGTCGCGCGATTATTGCGTCATCCGCCGCGCCGTCATCACTGCCTCTTGACTGAAAGAGGAAGAAAAAAAAATATGGCAGAGCGAGCCAGCGCCGCAGGTGCAGTGCTGCCAACTCAGTGACTTTTCAGACCCCAGCGACTATTTTTCAAATAAGCGACTAGCGACA
>NW_015150516.1:1298419-1304832 GCF_000732505.1 Cyprinodon variegatus
AAAAAATATTTTTTGTCCGTTTGATCGATTAATCGAAAAAATGATCGTCCAATTCATCGATTTTTAAAATAATCGTTAGTTGCAGCCCTAATGTATATATATCAGTTCCAAGTTTTCTGCTCCAGTCCATCTATGTCTTGTTCCAGTAGCCAATTTGTCATCAAGTTGGCCTGGTTCCCTAGCAACTGACGCGGACCTTGTTAACCCGGGCTCTTGTATTTGCGGTTTCGCTCATGCCTGAGGTAGGCCACTAAGCACTAAGGACCTTGCCTAAGGGTCCACCTGGATGTCCATGCCGGGAATCGAACTCACGATCACCTGTACCGGAGTCGTCGGTGTTACCAAACTGGGAGAGTGGCTACAGCAGATTCCAGCTAAAACATCAGAGGTCTCTGTCCAGAAGAGCGCAGTCTTAGGAACAGCTAAGATACTGCGCAGAACCCTCAAACTCCCAGGCCTCTGGGTTTGAGTTTATATATATATATATATATATATATATATATATATATAAATAAAAGGTTGTACTGTGTCGCCTCATACTTTAAAATCTTATCGTACTGTATGACATAGTATAAATTATATTGCATGGTCTCATACTGTTTGGTACGGCCTTATCACACATTTTTTACCATGTAGTAATACTATACTGCACTGACCTGCTCTGTTAAAGTGCCACACATTTCATTACATTGTTTTACATCATAAAGATGGATGAGCAACGTGCTTTTATTAGCTTCAGTTGTCTTTTAGCGCAGTTTTCCTAACCGTTGCTTTAAATGACAGTGGAGTCGATGCCAGGGAGCTTCTAATTCAAACTCTGACACTCCATCTCCTTTTCCAACGTCTATTTCAGTACCCCCAGCCCCAGGAAATTAATAATGAATGCATCCTGTCCGATTTAATTCAGCACTAATTAGGTCAGGAAAGTTTGGGAGCGAAAGGTACGGTCCAGGCCACGTGGTCGGGCCTCTCAGCGGGCAGCCACTTTCATGTGGCGAGAAAAAGTTGAGAGTCGAACAGAGAGATGGCGAGGGCAAGGCTGATGCCAACAGCGCCAGCACAGGGACGAAGGGGCCAGGGCTGGAGACAAAGATAATAAAACCAAGAAGTGGCAGCTTTAGAAAGCCTCTGAAAAAGGACACACTAGGGAGATATCAACAGTAGGCCATCACTGGGTAGAGGAAAAAAAAAGGGAGCTGTCAGTCTGTTTGTTTGGCCTGCGACTGCTGAGAAATAATTATTCCCTTTTAATTACAATTTGAAGAAAAGAAAGCCCAGGCTCTGCCGTCTCTAGACGGGGAAGCTGGTGTGGGGGCAAACGCTGCTGCCCGGAGCCAAGCGCCCGAGGAACCGCAAAGCAATGTTATCACCTTTCACACGCCGCCGAGCCAAAGAATAAACGACTTTGATCCGACTGCAAGTGCACTTTGGCCAACTTGGGTGGCACTCTGCAGTTTAAGCAGAAACTCTCTGGCAGGGGAAGTTCAGAGCACTGCAGGGAGGAGGAGGAGGAGGAGGAGGAGAGGGAGGGGGACAGATGAAGGTGACAGCTTTGGAGGTTAACCTCGATTTGAAGTCCCAACAGGACTCAGAAATCCCACAGGGCAGGAGATATCGCTCTGATCTTTCACATCTAGCTCAGATATTGTACCAATAATATCTGGTGAGGACAGACAGGCAGACCTAAAATGTTCTTCAAAGCTTGCCGTACTTCTCCTGACTCCTGACAGAACAATGTGCCTTATCCTTGGTATGTATTTTTAGCCGGCAAAATAAGTACTGAATACATTTGAATAGCAAATTCCTCTTTACGCGTGAAGATTGGCAGACAGCAGCAGCAGCTCCCCTGATTCAAATCATGCCAACCTGCTTAGTGGAGGCGATCCAGATGGAGTATCAGTTCAAGTACTGTAAATCTGCCTGATGGGGAAGAGCTCAGACACTTTGTTGGAGAACGGTGGCTACAATTCACACCCAGCTGTGATTTTGCCTTTACCTGCAAATAACTATGAAGCCTGACAGTTAGAAGAAATCTGTTTTTTTAAGAAAATAAATATAAAAACAGACAAACATCCCGCTGTCTAGACTGGATTAAGAGCTACTTTCAGTCTTAATAGGATTAAAACTACAATGGTTTCCTGATATTTAGTATTTACTATAAAACAAACCAGTTTATAATATTGTTGGAAACATTAAACATTAAATAAACATTATTTGTATCAGATTACATCTCAACTTATCCTCATTAAACTGAACGTTAAATAATGCTAATCTAATTATGTAATAATCTGTTTTTGACTCCAGACAATTCTGTAAATCATCACTTATAATAATATTCATATTAATCCCGCATCTCTCCCAAACTTTCATGTGATTATGGTGATAATCAATCTATTGACTGCAGTATCTTGATCTTTAACCGTCATCATCATAATCAGTAATCTTAATATTGTTAATAAATGTGTTTTCATATAGGCTTTTATCATGATATTTTATGATAATCATGAATACTGTTATCATTAGAATTATTATCATCGAAACTCCTTTTTTTGCACCCTGAGCCTTTATTCCTTTATATATTATTTCCAAGCTGACAGCCTTTTTTTTTTTTTACCATTTAAAGTCTTATAGATCAATAACTCCTCCAGCTTTCTAATGTACACACTGGAAAAAAATCAAAATCTCCATAAGTATTTTTTTCTTGATATAAGTGCATTTGTTCTTGAATTGAGGAGATAAATTAGAAATGTTGCCAATGGAACAAGACAATTTACATTTAAAATAAGAAAACACAATTCCGTTGTCTTTTTTCAAGTGAATATTATCTAATTATCTTATTTAAGAGTAAAAATACTCATTCCATTGGAAACCTATCTCATTTACCTGCTCAAATTAAGGGTAAATACACTTAATTTAAGAAATTTTTACTTATTTGTAGATCGTTTTTCCAGTGCAATATTCAGGCTGTTTTTACCATTATTTCTACCTCAGGATCTGATCATCTTTACAGGAATATTTTTCAAAGGTTAATGCAACTATATCGTATAAACCTGTCACAAAAAACTCCAAATGTCAACAGGTGAACTGGTGTAGTGTCTGAAAAAACTCAGGCTGAGACCAATTTCCACAATCTGTTGTTATATTTCATGATAAATGGTAAAAAGAAGGACTGTTTTCTAGATAGCAAAATTGATTTTTAGCTTAATCATGATTATTTAGAAAGAATCAAAACTTCTGCAGCAATATCTGATCCTTTAAGGCGCCTCACATCTGGATTTTAATCTTGAAATATACTGCACCACATGTTACACCATAAGCTGTTATGCTACGTTCGGACCACAAGCGCTGGAAGCAGCAAAAAAGTATCTGCTGCTTCATTTTTAATGCATGTCCACATTACAGTCAGACTTCCAGTGAAGTGCGTCCTGATGCGTCTGACGTTTTTGCCGCTCTTGTGTTCAAAGGCAGAGAGCAGCTTTGCTATATATGCTGTTATACAGTAAGTGGGTAAAAAGTAGTTTTACTTTGTTCTTAAGCAAGAACGTGCAGTGACTTAAGATTATGATTCTGCCTTCAAATATTATTTTGCTGTCGGACCAGCAAGAACTCCCCGTACACCGGCTGTGCTCTGTCACTGGGAATCCCTGTGAAAGGCAGCCTCTGGCCCGGTTGCCTCTTGGGCGTTCCCGCTGCTGTTCGCGGCGGCTGGAAGTAGATGTTGGCGTTTTTCATGTTCGAATCCAAACTGCAGACATCCAAACATATTTTGCGAGCAGGTTTCAACATTTTAAGCTCATTTAGACGTTAATAAACTGTTTTAAGGGAGTGATCAAAGCTCTCTGCATCAGCAGTGCTGTCTGTCACTGTTATCACCCACATCAGCTTTTCTGATTGGTTGATGCGGCGTGTCGAGCAGCAAAAGTTACATTTTTCCAACTCCAGCAGCTGCTGCTTGAGCAGTGCATCCCGTGCCTCAAAAGCTCAGAAGCTCATCAGGTGCTGCTTCAGCTGCTCAGATGCGTGAATATGCGCTGTTCATGCTGCTCTAGACGCGCTGCAGGAACTTTTGATGCGCGTCAACCATAGACGTTGCTTGTAAACCAGCTGCTTCTGCAAGGTGTGGTCTGAACCAGTGTTGCCAACTCCTCCGTAAGGAAAGTAGCTATTGGCTGTGCTAAAAGTCGCTAGAAGTCGCTAAAAGACGTCATCGCCTAATTTGCATAATCTGCCACAGGAAGTGATGTGCATGTTATTGATGCTGTGGGAGAAATAATGTCGTTACAGAAAGACAAAAAGTGAGTAAAAACACTATATAATAGTGTTTTTACTCACTTTACTAAATATATAGAGCTACTTTTTTCAGGGTTTGATTCCCACTCTTTTCTGTATTTTTGACTGTACTGTTTAGACTGAGACATAATGATTCTCTCCAGCAGATCAATGTTTACATCCCGCTCGCTCCCGCCTTGAATGTAAGTCAGGGCGGAGCGGCACCACGTGATCAATTTGCGCCGTCAATCCCGGCGCATGCACGCTTCATTAGCAGTCTGGACGCTGAGGGTAAACATCCTGCGGCTCTGACAGGACTCCTGCGGGAGCGGGAGAACGGGGTTGGGATGGGGGAGGCGCCCCACAGCAGCAGCTGCCGCTGGAGGACAAGAGTAGGAACGATTCATGATTTCACGTAAGAGTCTCCAAAAGCCGCCAGTGACACCGTAAAAAGTCGCCAGATTTGTCGCTAGTCGCTTTTTTGAAAAATAGTCGCTGGAGGGGTCTGAAAAGTCGCTAAATATAGCGACAAAGTCGCTGAGTTGGCAACACTGGTCTGAACATAGCATTAGAGCTGGAATACAGCTGAATACATAAAATAAAGTCTAAATAAAGCCTGGAAAGACAAATATCCTAATTATTTTATGAAGTGAATGAGTGTGAGACAAACAGTCAACTGTCATTTTTTGACCTATCAGAAGCCTTTTCTGGTTTATTTAGTGGAAATCCACGAGAATCAATCACGCCATTTAATGCTGATTAATTAAAAAAACGTGACATGATCTCCAGCGTCTTATAGGTAAGAGGCAGAAAAGCGTGATGAGTTTGATTTATGCGCTCTGTATCAATCGGTGTGTGTGGGAAACTTCTGCCCTTACTGCCAGGGAAACAATAGCTGCAAGTTTCCTGCAGCAAGGAAACAGTCAGAAGCTGTGCTCGCGTTGAAGGTTTTTTTTTTTTTACCCATATCTGATAAACAAAGCTGGAGCTGTTTTTCTCTAAATGAAATATTCCTTACCATACAATAAGTTGATACTCATCTGGACTTTCCTCCAAGTCAAATGAAGCCTTTGTGAATTAATTTAAACAAGACACAGCAGGAAATTGACCTCTTTTTGGGAAGCAATTCTGAACAACGGAATTGAGTTTCAATCAAGTTTGTGCAGCAGAATAAGCAGGAAACACTCTAACTTTCTGGAATTAGTCATTTCCAAACCTGCTGAGGGGGTTTTAATAGCAGCAGACCTCTTTCTATCCTGCAGGAACAGAAAAAGTAGAAACATATAATCCTTTTCCCTGCAGACTAACCCTCTGAGGGAGAAGCACTGAATCAAATTATTCTCCTAAGATGGTCTGACCTTAGCTTCACTTTATTCAAGCCTTCTTACCTCCACAATTTAACTGCTGTTCTTCTTTACCCCCCCTGACTACTCCTTGCCATGCATGAATCACAGGTTAAATGCATTCCTTTCAACACTGCGCTCCCCGCCGACGGAAATATAATTATGTTTTACAAGTCGACTCTTATCTGTAGCCTCCTTCATTCCCCCGCCGTGTATTTGGAGAGCTTTCTAAAGTACTTTACGGTGTGTCAGGTTGTAAAAGCACTATTGTGTTGCTGAAAAGGTCTCCCCTCCACCAAAAGAAAAAAAAAAACATGGTGTAAATAACCTTTATGCATCAAGTCCCATTTTTGGGGCTAAGTTTAACACAGTGTATGAAAACTGCAAAAATAATTCAAGTTAAGTGGTTTTCTCACTCGCTTCACAAAACCTTTTGGATTCAAACCCTGAAATAGTGTTATTGCAATGCTAAACCGATGTCCTTGTATGTTTTTGAAAACGACACAATGCACTGGATGGAGGCAAAGCAACTCTGCTGGTATTAATGTTCGCATTGTAACATAAAAGCACAATCAAAGCCGGAGAGAATTTAAGAGATAAAGAAGTTTTCTGAGCATTCTGCACAAAAAAAATGTGTCGTTTAGAGAGAATCTGGTCCACATGCACAGGAAAAAAAATCGAAAATATAGATAAGTAAATATTTCTTGAAATAAGTGCATTTCTTCTTGGATTGAGGAGGTAAAACAGAAATTTTGCCAGTGGAAGAAGACAATTTACACTTAAAATAAAAAAACACAATTG
>NW_015150516.1:1306768-1314434 GCF_000732505.1 Cyprinodon variegatus
ACCTGAACACTTTCAACCTGCAAAACACCTGGACCTCCACTAATCTCTCTGTCCTCCTCAGCAGTGAACCCACTCGTGACCACTCCCCTCCTGGATCTGATCAAACTTTGTACATTATTGTAAATAAATCTTTGAACTTTTCTTCTGCCTCAGAGTGTTCTGCATGTGGGTTAGACACTTTAATCCGAACATGACACGCACCTGCTTTTGTACATAACTATGTTTTAAAGCTTTGGAAAAATTCCACAAGTTTCACTCACATGGATTTAATTTGGTTTTGAAAACAACACCGTTGACAGGATGTTTTTTCTATTTTTTAAGACACCATTCATGACACCATTTAACCCTTTAAAGCTTGATCCAAGAATAAAACAAAGCAGAAAATTACTTTTTTTTGGTTTGAAATCCTTATTTGGCCTTTTAACAAATGATTGTAAAAAGAAAAAACAGAAATACATTTTTGATATTAATAATTTATTACTATGCGATAAGTCAATATTATTTTTTGTGTAGTCTTCTGCCCTCTGTTATCAGGTACATCTGATTGTGTACAATAGGATTTTGAGCAAAGTTTTTACCATTAAATCATGCAAAAGGTGTCAGACGCAAAACATTTCAGAAACTGTATGTATCAAATATGATACATTTGGCATTATAGGGTTAAAAATGATAATCCTTTGGGAGTGAAAAAAAAAATACATCAAAATTTTTTATATTCCGTTTTGAAAGTAAACCTAAAATATTTTGAAGGCAGTTCACTGAATTAGCTAAAGACCTTATCTGATGAATGATATTAGTGGAATGTAAGTATGTAAATACTTAATAAATAAAAATTACATCGTGTATTAGATAGATTTTAACACATATTATTTCAAAATAAACTGATTAGTCCTGGACAAGCCTAAACTATACACTGCAAAAAATCCAAATCTGGATAAGTCATTTTTTTCTTAAATTAAATGCATTTGTTCTTGATTAAAGGAAGTAAAAGACATTTTTTCAATAGAACAAGACAATTTACACTTAAAAACAGAAAACACTATTGCATTGTCTTATTTCAAGTGCATATTATCTAATTATCTTATTTTAAGAGTAAAATTACTCATTCCATTGGAAAACTTTCTCATTTACCTACTCAAATTAAGGGTGAATACACTTAATTAAGGATATTTTTACTTATTTCTAAATCGTTTTTGCAGTGTAATAGGGTAAACCAAAACCATTTGATCCACCAGGCCTATCAAAGAGCATCACATAATAAACTAACAGTTGCAGAAGCCTCTCAACTACTTTATGAATCCAGACATTGCTACTATCAAAACAACACATATTCAAAATATATTTTTTTAGATCCTTTTTAGAGCCATTAATTTGAAGGGTAAAGTCCAAAGAGTTCAGATGCTGCTTACTTATACAATGATTATGATATAATGAAAGCAGAGGTGAGCTGAGACGCTGTGGAAAAAGGCCAACGCAGACTGGAGAGGATGCTTGTCAGGACCCCTGCTGCCAGAAACTGGCTCCATGGGTAAATTTTTACTACGACATAATGAAAAAAGACTGAAAAACATGTTTGTTCGTCGTCGTCGTTTTACTGGACTCACATGTGATGTGTTTGACTTATGTGCCGCATTTGTTTTCAAAGCAAACCTCATGTCCCTGTCAAAGTAACTATGAATAGCAGGCCTGCTATGCTTGAATGCTCCTATATTGCTCCGCAGAGAACTGTGTCTGTACTGGGAAGCTCCCAGTATGGACATTGGATAGCTCCTTTAGGGACGGACAGTGACAGACCTCTTGTTTTATGGTATAAATCATTATTATTGTAGATATTAGCTGGAAAAAAATAAGAATTCATGTAAAACTATGATTAGTGTTAAACTTTGAGCAGAAAAGAGACAAAGCACTGATGACATGATGACTTAACTACAATTATAACAATCATAATTTCAAAGAACAGGTGTCTTCAGGTAGACATACTCCAACTGTGAGCTTTATCAGCCTCTCTTTGTCTAATCAGCACCTATTGTTCCTGCTGTGGTATTCCTCATTAGCCGCCTTTGTTAACACGCATGTTTAATTATGCCGGTTAAAAGACTGTTGGCGGGAGTCAAAATAAACCAACCCGTTTCATTAAAAAGGCAGAGGATAAGAAGAGCAAGAAAGCCCAAAATATAGAGAAAATGAAAGAAAATGATTACTGAGGTCATCAAGGTGGCAGAAGGAGAGAGAGAGCTGCAGCAAAAAGGCAGAAATGTTGAGAAAAAGGAACAAAGGCAAGAAAACAAAGCATCTTTATGAGGGAAAATACCTGCAAGGCAGCTGATGTTGGTTACAGATGATCCCTGGGGAGACGCTCTCCTGAGGTCCCTAAAACATCACGGCGAGAAGAAGAAAGAGCGTTAGGAGACCCAACAAACATAGTAGTTACATAATATGTTCAAAAGGGCTTAAAACTAACACATGCTTCAATGTGTCAAATTATCATAATATCAAATTTTGTTAAATCAAAACTTGGCTCATCTAATAACATTCAAACCTGGTGAAAAATATTCAAAAAATTAATCTTTTTATTTTATTTTACATCAGATAAAACGTAACTTAATGAATCAGCAAAACTAAGCAGAATTATTGAACATTAAAAGGCAGAAACATTAAGAAGTGATGTATGTAGTTTTTTTTTTTTTTCCCTGAGTGTCACAGAAACCTATGTCAGTAATGTTGGGAACCTAACAGTGAAGAGACCCAACAGTTCCAGCTTTGAAGACAAAATCTAATGGGTGTGAATTAGACTTTTGAAGTGCGCCGCTGGACTCTGGGATGATCAATCATGCAAAGCATGTTGGGTAAAACTGGTCAGAAATGCCTAAATTTCATCTATAACTTGATATGGTTATAAATGAGGACTGTTCCATTAATTTCATAAATTTTATTTATACCCTGAACCCATGGCCTTGCAGCAAGATGGTTTCGGGTTCAATTCCCAGCCCGGGGTCTTTCTGTATGGAGTTTGCATGTTCTCCATGAGCATGCGTGGGTTTTCTCCGGGTACCCCGGCTTGCTCACACAGTCCAAAAACATGACTGTTAGGTTAATTGGCTTCTCTAAATTCACCTTAGGTGTGAGTGTGTGTGTGAATGGTTGTTTGTCTCCGTGTTGCCCTGCGATAGACTGGGGACCTGTCCAGGATGTACCCAGTCTCTCGCCTGTAGACAGCTATAGACCCTGCTTGGGATAAGAGTGACGGAAAAGGAATCTGTGTGGAATGGATAAAAATAATCCACCCATTCATTCATTCATTTTCTACCCATTAGTCCTTGTCAGGGTCGCTGTTGGGCCCGGGCCTATCATATTGCAGTCTATGGGTGAGAAGCGGTGTACACTCTGAACGGCTCCCCAGTCCATCGCAGGGCAAACCAGAAACCAACAGGACAAACAATCATTCATGCACAAACTCTCACCTAAGGAGAATTTAGAGAAGCCAATTAAGTCATGTTTTTGGAATGTGGGAGGAAGCCAGAGTACCCAGAGAAAACCAACGCATGCTCAGGGAGAACATGCAAACTCCATGCAGAAAGATCCCGGGCTGGGAACTGAACCTGGAACCTTTTTACTGTAAGGCAGCAGTCCTACCCACTCCACCCCCCATAAGTATAATCATAAATTAGATACATAAAAAACACCCATAGACTGCTGAAGGTGGGAACTAGCCCACGTAGGTATGATGGAGAAGTAGTAGAAGATGGATGTTTCAGAATTCCCTCATCAAAACAAAGAAAACGTCCCAAAGTTGGAGAGAAATTGATGCAGTCTGTGGAAAAGCTCCATTGATGTGTTTCTTTCTGGGTTTTGCCTTTCTGGATGTAACCCCTGCATATCATGGAGCATGTTTGTAAAGAAGGACCATGGGATGAACATCATTTATTAAAAGGAAAACCAAGAGGAACAGATGAAACCAGTGGAGGAAAGCTGCAGACTGAGGCGGAAATAGGAAATAAAAAATGGAGGATAATGGGAATATATAAATACAACTAACCTGACAAGAGCTTAGCAGAAATAATGTAAAGGTACAAAAAAAAAAAAAATATAGGAAAAAGAAGTAAAGGGTTGTTATCAAAGAAACTAAAGATCATAACACTGAATCCTACTTTTAGATAAATGGAAGACAATGAAACAAAAACTCATCATAGAGCCTCAGCCATGCTTTCACAGTCAGCATATGATCTGTACATGATGCACTGCAAAAACGATCTGGAAATAAATAAAAAATGTCTTTATTTAAGCAGGTAAATAAAAAGATTTGCCAATTGAAAGAGTATTTTTACTCCTAAAATGAGATAATTAGATAATATTCTTATTTCATATGCAAATTGGCTTATTCTAGTGGCAAAGCGTATCACTTAACTGCTTAATTCAAGGAAATAATGGTCATTTTTTAAAGAAAAATAAACCGACTTAGGTTTATGGGAAGACTTTTCCCCAGCGGTTGTTGGCCTGTGATGAGGGCAGTGTTTTCTCTAAGGAACCGGTTCAAAATCTAACCTGAACGTAAATTTCCATCTCCGGCTGAATGGTAGGGAGGGTATTGTTTGTTTCAGGGTACGCAGAGTAGGTGTGAATTATGCAAATAAATCTACCATCATGGACTTGGACGGGGATTCAGTGAGGAAACCAACGACTGAAGGAAGAAATATGGCAGCGGTGGCCCTTCCCAGTGTTGCTTACCTTGAGGCAGCAGCTTATCTTATTTGCCTCCCTTTTAAGAAAAGAAGTGTCTGGATTATCATAAGCACCTCCACCATTGTGCTCCCACTCAATATAATTTTATCTGGCTTGCGCTCTCAGGGGGAGACAATCGTCGTTTTATCAGGTAAGCGAGTGCCTGAACCCCCCCCAGCTGCCACCAGCAGCCTTCTGTTTGCCAGTTTATATTTAGCAGAACACCGCTTCATTTTCCCATCTCGGGAAAGGAAGGAGGATGACACAGAGAAGGCCTCGGGAGGGCGGGGATGTGGAGGGGGGGCTGTTCGTGGTGTTTTCCACATAAATACCAGCTGGTTTAAAAGGTGCCACTCAGGATGAAAAGCAACTCTTCTGCTATTATCACTTTAAGTCAACCTGTCTGTGTGAGATATAACACAGATTGTTGAGATGCTGCTTCTTTCCCAACATTTTTTTTAATAAATATTCCCTCTTGGTTGGAAAAAGGCCTATTAGGGGGAATTTTTCCTCCCTCTTGGCAAGTGAGCTTGACAGGAAACAGAACAGGAAATGATATAATAGCTGCAGACGGGAGTGCTTCTCCCATGCCCGGCTGCTCCTCCTATGACCTCTGAGACCGACTCAAAGGAGAGGAGGGCCGGGCGTGTTGGCCTTACCGAGCGCTCATGCTCTAACGTTTACTGCAGCAGGTTCTAAAATGATCATACTCAGGCTCCGCTGATGTAATACATTACGTCTATAACTGAACATGTCAAAAGGGGTCAAAGTAGAGGCATTTTCATCACCCTCTGTAATAATGTCTCCTACAGGAAACAGGAAGTTGTTTTTTTCACACATTTAAATGGTTTAAGACAAAAAGCAGGAGCGATCGTCGCCGCTTGGAGCTGCTGTGCTGTGCTAACGACGCAGGCAAAGAAAAAAAAACATCACTAAAGATGTTGTTTAGCAATACTATTTCAATCTGAAAAACGCACACGAAGAGAAAAGACAATTAGAAGAAATGTATTTATACAATTACTTTGTCTTTGGCACTCAAACCTCGGCAGGAAACATAGTGCAGAATTTTGATAGATATGCATGAACAGGAGCAAAGAATAGGGCTGTTTCTCCCCCAGGCCTAAAAACTGGTGGTGGAGTGGAGATAGATGAAGTTGGTCAGTCTGTAGACTGCTGGTTAGAGAGACGGCATGCTGAGCTTTATGGGGAGATCCAGTGGACTGCGTGAGCTGATACTAGAGCTTCACTCAGGGACCTGGAAGATGGGAGTCGAGCTTGGATAAAACAAGTTGAGAGAACCTGTCCATGATGAGCAAGCATGAAGCGACAGTGGAGAGGAAAAACTCCCCATTGGGAAGAAACCTCTGGCAGAACCAGGCTCAACATGGCGGTGTTCTGCCAGACCAGTTGAGATGAGACGCAGAAAGCAGGATGCTGATTGGCTTTAGTGGAGGTGTGGTTCACTTAATGCTGAGCCTGAAAGAGAACATTTCTAAAACATCATCTAAATGTATTTATTACTTTACATTTTAATAATTTTATTTTACGACCAGCTATATAAATAAGACATTCTGACAGGACACAAATATGAACCAATGCCAAAAACAATGCCAAAACAGAAATACATTAACAGCTTACAATAAAATACAGCTTAAGTATCAGCTAAAGTCATCAGGGTGTGTGAACTCTGCTAAAAATGTGGGGCTTGGACCAGGATCCAAAGCAGAAATGGGTTTGATTCAAACATTGAGCAATATTATACTCAGTATGCAAAGTTATCTAAATTCAGTGATTATGACCCTGATCTCCTTTGTAATAAAGCAGCTTTAGAGATTTAACTTGACAAAAATATACCAGTGTGTACTAACAGAATACCAGGATGGAAAGACACAAGTAGTGACAATTTTTTTTTTTTATTACGTTTGTTATGATTGTATGGTTGTTGGGGAGAAAAGTGCAGAAGTAACAGAACCAGTTAATAAAAAAGGGAAAGCCTAAAGTACAGAAAAGGTCTATAAAATAAAAGCATTGACACAGAGTAAATAATAGGAAGTCCAATGTACCAACAGGACTACTTCTTTCTAGATGGTTTAATATTGACTTTAGCTTAATGATTTTTTGTTTAGTATGTTTTGGAGTTTGGATACTTTTTTTTCTTGTAAATATTTTGGCCTGGTTAATTAGTAGCCTATAAACAGCCTATAAATAGGCTGGGTTTTGATCTGGGAGCGACCCCTGTCCTTATGTTCGCTCATTCATCTCCACCACGGAGGAGGCGCACCTGCCTCCAGTTGCTTAAGGCTGCAGCCGACACCTCCGACCTGCCATGTTGTTTTTTTGTTAGCCTTTGTTTGGATGCTTTTCTCGTTGTGATTTTGACCTGGTGGGACCGGTTGTCTTGTTTTCGATTCTTTATTTCTCTTTAGTAGTTTATTTTTGCTGTAGTCCGGTACTAGTAGGGGTTTCAACTGCCCTGTTTTGTTATTTTTGATTGGCTCACCAGGTCCAACTTTCGGTTAATACTTTGGTTTTTTTCCCCATTTCTTTTTTTTTTGGACATAGAAGCTGAGGATACTTAATTCTGTTTTTTCTTTTTGCTCTACAGAACATCCCCACAGCTGTTTTAAGAAAAGACTGTTTTTAAAGAGGGTTAAACAACAGAACAAATAAAAATAATTTTGTACCCTCAGTTTTATCTGTGTACTCAAATATGTTGTGCCCTTGTGGACGTAAAACAAGGGAAGAACTAGGTAGTTTATGTAGCGAGGCGGAGTTTGAAGCAAGTTAAGCAGGTGAGCGGATATGAGTAAATGTGGAGCAGATGTGGCTGAATGAAGACAGGACAGCTGAGGGAGGGAGACTTATTAACACTTCTCAACGACGGGATAAAAAGAGGGGGAAAAAATGAACTGAATCAAAGCAAAAGGAAAAAAGAAAATACCAAATT
>NW_015150516.1:1314444-1321071 GCF_000732505.1 Cyprinodon variegatus
AAATCAAGAAAAAAAGACAATAAATAAACTAATAAGGCAACAGAAAACAAAATAAAACTGGAAATATTTTTAGTTGATGACTGCCTTTCCAACAAAAGGACTTTAGCACTTTGTTGTTCTAAAACTCTCAGCATATTCTCTAAAACAATAACGGGGTAAAAAGACAACAGGAATGACATCAGCACATTCATTTTAGAGGGGTTTATAATACCACTTTCAATGCACATCAGTTTAGGGGATCACTCCTAGGTAGAATAGAAAACATTAAGAACAGCCATCAACCTTCCCAGAAGTCTAACTTCACGGGTCAAGACTGACCAATGTTTATGAAAATAGCAAAGAACACAGAACTAAACTTAAACCTTCAATTCCATTTATTCAATTAAAGGATTGTCAACTCTAACCTGCTACCAAGGGATCCCTGTACAAGGAAAGAAGCTGAACAGCTTAAGTTTTAAAAGCTGCATCTGAATAAGTCAAATTCAAGGAGGCTGGTCACTTTATACCAGAATATTTTGGGTACAAACATTTAGCCATGGGACATTTCATACCCGTCAGGGTTATTTTGGGTAAATTAGGTGGTCTTAAGATGAAAAACAACCCAAATTAAAAGAAATGAGGTTGACAAAATGGTGTGGATATTATGTACAGCCCCCTGCCTAGAGAAAATAAAGCACTATATCAGGCAACAGTCAGGCACGGTGGCGGAGGGGTCAATATCCAAAATCAGGAGACTGAAATCTCGTTTAGATAATAATGAGACAATCTGCAACTTCCAATCAGATAAAAAAGCTAATTGCAGTAAAAAAAAACTTGAAACTGCTTCAACTTCAGTTTCCATGTGAAACCTAAGGACTATTTTATGCATCTTCTCCTGTGTTTAGATGTAAGAGATTGACGTGGAAGAATTCCCCAGCTAATTAGCAGCACAATTTTACATGGTGTCCAAATTTTTCCTGTGTGAGAGAAACCTCTGAGCCACAACAGTATGTGAAAGTTTTGCCCCCCTCCATCTGCCGGAGTTGTGCACAGAGGCTTAATTGGGGCCAAATCTTGTCAGAGCCTCTCCTTCTCAGCATCCACGATTAGTTGGGAGCGTTTAACAGAAGGTTGCTATGAAGGGGCCAAACTTGGAATAAACTGTTTTACTTCCTACGTTTGGATCATTTAAATCCTTAATAACACCTTTCACCAACAATTCTAACTGAACTACACTCAGCAAGAGGACCAAAATACTTAATGAACATCATTTTAGTAGACAACCAAGTCACTGGAAGCAGAAAGCTCAGCAAAGAAAAAAAATCACAGCTTTTATCTTAAACCCTTACTGAATCCTATTCTGAATGAAAGTGACAGCATTTAGCAGCACTTAGAATAACAAAATTGTATGTTTTAAACAAAATATAAAAGTGATTTGCAGAATTATATTTCTTAAATCATTATATAGCTTTAAAAAGCATAAAAGCAGTAAATCATAAGTATATAAATGTGAGAAAATAGTTACTGAGACTATTTGTTTTGCTAATTAGTTTCTGTATAATTGCCTGTTGGGAATGCTGGAGTCCTTCAACCAATAAGAATCGGGTCAAGAGTTATTTTTCTGTGGGTCAGAAGCTTAAAAGTTTCAGAACTACTGATCTGGACAGCAGGAAAGGTGACAAATGTTCATCTGGAGTTCAAATAACTTTACTTTTAGATCATATCTGTCAGAAAGTCATGAGGAAAAAAATAAAAAAGGGCAAATCATAAAGAGTGAAAACAAAATGAAACCAACGGGTTTAATCAATTCTAAAACTTGTATTTAAATTAAATAAAAACAATAACAAAAAAAATAAAAACAACTGACTGAATTATTTGAACAATAAAGAACATTTAATCAAAAACAGGTTAGAAATAAAAAAAAAATCATATTAAACCATTCAAACAATATAGACTAAAACAAACAAGAGAAAAGAAACTACTCCTGTGAAAACTGAGGTGAATCTAGAATTCACTATTTAGTAGGAATTAAAAATAAACAAGGTAGAACAAAAAATTAAAATACAATAACTTAAATTCAGCAAAAAAGATTTTAATTAAATACATTTAATGAAACAGAAATAAATACTAAATATTAGCATTAGATAAAAAATTATAAATAACATCCTACTAAAAAACACCAAAATAAAAAAAAAAGCTGAAGAAAACAAAATAAATGAACAAATGAAAAGTAAAATTATATAAAAATTGGAAAAACAAAGGATGTTGGGGAAAAAACTGTTAAAAAAAACATTAAAGGGAAGCTAGTTTCTATTTAACTGAATCTAATTAATAAAAACTAATAAATCAAAGCAGGATTTTAAGTGATTTTAAACAAATTTTATTACAATTTCTCCTAGATGAGCAAAAAAACTACAATTAAAAAAAATAGCTGTTATTCAATAGAATAGATGTTTTTAAAAATCTAACTTAACCGTAAAAAACAAAACGCTGTAAAACAGCCATGTTAATGCATGAATCCATTCCTTCCTCCATTTTGCCTCATATTGCAGCCACACACACACACACCTCTGTGTATTTGTTTACATGCACGTGCAGCTTGAACACATCTTCCCAGTCGTATGTCAGCGCCCAGGACTGATTTCACACCTTTAGCCGCACACAGATTTATAGAAATCATTCCCACACGTCTGCCTCATATTTACGTCGGCGGCGTCAGCCTGCGACACATTTACATAACACACATCGCCCCGCTGCGTCCACCGCCGAATAAGTACTCAAGCTCGTCCCGGCCCCCTTTTCATATTTACAGCGTGACCGATTTAAGATGGACTGATTGTGGGGATTTAATTACGGGGGACACAATGGCCACACAATTCTGTTTTCTTCTCCTCCCTTCTTGCGAGGCGCTGACACGCCGCACACTCGGCTGCACACTGCCGAGGAATGTTTTACACTCCAAATGAGCTGTGCTTGCAGAAGAATTTAATTTGATCTGCTGCTGTAATTGTGCTCTCACACACATATACAGGAAGCAAAAGGAAGAGGAAGAAGAAGAAGAAGAGGGGTGGTGGTTGGGGAGGAGGAGGGCGGCTGAGGCATGCCGGGGTTGGAGGGCGTGCAACTTTAAAATGTAATATGCACAAAAAGTAAATTAACTCAAGAGGAGAGGCCCTTGTGATGTGTTGACACTTGCAGTGGGAAGGGTGGAAGGGGAGGAGGGAGGAAAGAGAAACGGCCATGATAAAACAGCACAAAGAAAAGCGTTATGAATTTTATTAATGACTTGCAAGACAGTATGCAAAACATCAAAGGTCCACGGGAAAGATTAATGACCCTGTGTGAGACTGTTTAATTACCTCCAGCTAATTAGATTCTTGACCAAATTTTTAATATCTGAGTTCGTGCTCGACGCCTAATTGAGATTCCACCATATTTATCAATCTTTAAATAATAATAATAATAATAGGAAGAAGGAAAGAAGAACTTCAGCCTTCCCGCTGCTGCTCCTGATATTCCATCGGAGCGTTATGGATCTCATCCAGGTTCCCCAAAAAGCAGGACGGGGGGAGCGGGGTTCGGCTATCAGCTCCATCTCTGCTTCTGATGAAGTGCTAATAAACAGACCCGGCCTGCTCTGTCAACTCTCCTTGTCAGAGCCGTAATTCTCTTATCTGGACCTGAGCTGAGTTCTCCGAGGAGCCGCTCTGCTCCATCTAGGGCTGCTTCCCTTCTCCTTCTTCAGGATAATCCTCGTGCTGTTTACCAGCTTGCACACGGTTTCATCTGAATCGTTAGCTTTGAACTTCCAGCGTGCATTATCTGTTCTGTGACCCTGTTGTTGTTGTTGTTATTGTTGAGACTGCTGCAATAATTGCACTTGGATTATTGCGGTTAGGTCAGAGACGGCTCTTCTGCAGCACTCAGGGAGGGGGTGCAGGGTAATATGAAAGCTTGTTAACTTTTCTCTGACATTTGAATGATTTTTTTTTTACTTTAAAAGTCTCCACTAAAGATTCCTACAAGACAATCAAGCCGATGTAATGTACAGACTTTGACTAGGCCAAGCTTCCACAGTTGGAAAGATAAACATTTGACTTAACTTAAAACCATAAACTGGAAACCAGCATAAAAATCACCTAAAAGCAGTCTGAACTGGAACACTTGATACCCAGAAATCCAGCCGGACAGAAGAATGTTTGTAGTTAAAGTTTACCTGAAAACTAAGCTGCTTTAAACTGATTTAAAACCAGAAAAAAAATTGACAAAATGGTTTAAAACCAGTCAGAAGCTGTAAGACAGTTTGCTGTAATTTAAATATATACAGAGACGTTTACGGTGATCGGATCATCACTCCTCCACCACCGTGTTTGAGCTAATATCCAGTGATTTGATCAGATATTTCCTATAGCATCTTCTGTCCAAAGGACAATTTAAAAGTGTCACATGAAACTCTGTAAAGCTAAGAAGTGTTTCCATACCGCGTAGAAAGCCAAAGCTTAAAGTCTATTTGACTCTCCTACTGTCATCTTTAACCTTTGACCTGCTGACTAAGGCCTGCAGAGCCTGACATGGAGCTCTAATGTTGGGAAATTCACCTTCCAGCCCCCTAGGGAAGATGACCAACTGTCTAAGAGAGATTTTTTCTATAATAAATCATTGCTTTTTGTTGAAAGATGGGCTTCAAACCCTGAATCTAACTCCCATACACAAGTAGAAATAGACCTATTATCTCATACCTTTTCCCACTGATATCTGTTGAGCTCTTGCATTTTGTTTCATGTTGTAATTTCTAACCCATTCAAGGTTTGAGGAGATCACTAGTTGGTTCCTTTGGGGTTCCTGCTGATGTTGTTCTGATGTAACATTGTGTTAACAAACACCTATAAAATTCAGAGCAATAAGCTGCAAAAGCTCCTGCTTTGTAAACTGGAGGTTAAGTTCAAATAACATTAAAAAATCTGAAAAATAACAGGTTTTCTTTGTGTCCTGGTACATAAGAATTTATCTATCACAACTGAATAGGAGGAGAATGAAACTGACAGGTCATTCAAATCTTTAGTTAGTTTTAATAAAATACAATTTCTACAACTGAAGTGTGAATTTCTGTTCTTCCCACTCTGCATTGAGCTCTAGTCCAACAAACTGCCTTATTTTCAGGGATAAAACTGTATTATTTTATACCTGTGAATAAGCAAATCCCTTTTCTTTTATCCTAATTTGTCAAAAAGTATTTTTGAGCATACTGTACTTTGGCAGGGGAAGCTTAAATCTGCTTTATTTAAAATATATATAGCTCAGAAATGCTAAATGGAAGGTAAAATTCCATTTAAAAAACACAGCTTTGGCCAAATACAGAGTTTTAATCTAATTTTGACTCAATTTATCTCAGAAAACATGAAAAAAATTAATTTAGATAAAGATAAATTAAATCTCAAATTGTTTTCTACTAAAGGAGAAGCCCTGAGTCGCCTTGAAGCATTTTTGGGATTAAGATTGTAGAGGAAGGTTCTGCAAAGCAGCACCAGCAGCAATGCTATCATGCACAGCACCATCTGCTGCCCAAACAGCTCCATTACACCTCGTCCCCAGATAACAAGCCCAAAGAGCCCTCCAGCAGTTCACTGTGAAATCATATCACTGTGTCAAGTTTCACAACACTAGTTTGAGAGAGGGTTAAGCCTTAATTAGCATGAATTCCTTATGAAGTCGTGTCTAAAAAGGCCTCACTCCCCCCTGCTACTTCTCATTTTCCCTAAACCCCCCCTTTCTTTTTCCTTTTTCCTCTCCTGCTCTCCTTTCACTTTACTTTCAGCCCGTTTCCCTCCCTCTGCCGCAGCATGTAAGGTGTCGTTCTTCCACTGCCTCCATCCATTCGCTCCCATCTGCGTCTCCCCTTTAAAGGCCCTAGATCTAAATAGGAGTGGATAGCCTCCCTCGCTGTCGTTTCATTAGTAGCAATTAGAAAAGCCGGTGCTGCATCGTCCCATAAGACTGGATCCGGTGGGGGAGCGGAGGCGAGGCGCGGGGCCGTTTAAGCTCATTGAGATGAAGTATGGATGACAACGCTTTCATCAAACGGGCAACAATTCCTCGCCGACATATTTGAGCCGGGCGTCGGAGGTACCATTCTGACAATTACCACAATTAACACTGTCAAAATAAAGCCATTAGCTTAGCGAGAGGGCAAACCGATGCACTTAATTACAGGCTTTTCTGTCAGAATGGATTCCCTTCAGACTTTTTCTGAAACGGGAAAAGAAGAAGTTGGAACGTTGCGAGGGTCTGGGTTGAGGAGCCGACATCTGGCTTCAGGTCTATCGGCATCAGAGCTGAAAATCACCACCTCAGCAATGACCTCGCATCTCAACGACAATCGTCTAACAAATGAAGCACAACTAAGAGAAATTAAGGCTATCCTTTGGTTTTTTAGCAATATTCTATCCAGCAGATCAAGTATTTGGGAGCTCTGCTGGTATTTTGTGTTATTTTGCTATTGAATCAAAGACCACAATGTAATCTTGAATATAATCGTATTATCGACCAGCAGCATGTAGCACAGGAACAGAAACTATTTTAAGTGCTTTTAATGGGAAAATGGATTCTGGGAGTTATGATATTTGAAATACTTTTATTTTGACTATAAAG
>NW_015150516.1:1325540-1340434 GCF_000732505.1 Cyprinodon variegatus
ACATTTAAAAGATAAGTGTTTTTTACCTCTGTTTACCTCTGCACAATTCTATATCTTCAAAATAAAACAAAGTATAAATCCACATATAACAGACATATTTAGACTATATTCTGTTAAATAGGCACAGATTTACCTACTGTCATAGTCGCTGGTAATTTGAAATGCAAACCTTTTGAAAGTGAAAAAAAGTGCTATTTCCTCATTCATCAGAGCCAGTTAAGCTTCAGTCATTGATAAATAGCATCTAGTGTGTGTAGTGCTTATAAAATTTGTATGAATGTAGCAAGAAATGCTGCTTTTCTCTTTAAACGAAATACACAGATTTTCACGTCAAGCATAAAAAACGAGCATGGATATTTTTGCATAAGACCAATGACATCAGACCAACGACATCAGACCAACAGTGTCGCTACCAAAGTTGAAATCAAACCTACGCCCTTGCCTATCAGCACTATTAACTAGCTTAATTAGCCGCTTAAGTCTGGACTCCTCCAGATAAACTTTGCTCTAACTTCTGGACTCCCAAACTGAAATTTCTGTGACTGACGTCAGTTGCATGCAGAAACTAATATTCTAAACTCCTTCCTTCCTTTCACAAACCACATTTTAACCGCTTCAATAAAAAGTTTAATTATTTAAAATATAAGTTCAGCAATATATACAATTCCTTAAAAAAACTTAATAATTTAGCTATTTTTTATCTTTCTTAATGTTCTTTTCTGAGCCTTGAAATAAAAGTACAGACTAAGAGCAATAATTCAATTTTAAAGCAGCGTAAAGCAGATAAAGTTTCAGTTTTGACCATAATCCTGCAAATCAAATTTAACTGTTCAGTCAAACCGAATTACATAAGAATATTTCCTACTCAGAACACAATGTCTTGTATATTTCAGTTCAAATCATGTCTTTGACTCAATTTCTGCAATCTTATTCCCTGAAATAATCTCCATCTTGGGCCAAATCAGTACGTCTGTAAATCAGAGCACTTTGAGACGGAGGGATCGCTCTTGCTGCCGGTGCTTCTCTTCGGGTTTTTTTATCAAAAGAGGAAGCTGATGAGTCCCTTCAGATAAGGATACAAGCCCTTCGCTTAAAGCATCAACTTATTAAATGAATATGTTCTACATCACGCCAAACGCTTTATTGTATCTCTCAGGGACACAAAATGCAATTTGTATCATTTTTGCGACGCACATCAAAAGAAAGTAGGCTGAGCATGGTGACTCACAGCACCGAGGAGACACTCTGTTTCCAATCGAAGAAAATCAAATCTGAGCTCTGGTTCTTCTTTTCTTTGTAGATCTTCGTTTGTGTGAAAAGACTGCGAGCAGTGACGGTAAATGGGTGGATAAGTTGAGACCAAAACAGCGACACGGCCGCTCTGTCGCCTCATGGGCCGTCAGCTTATCAATAAATGACATCAGCTGGCCTCCGGACGTCTTTCTGCCTGTCACATTGGTGGCACACAAATTAAAGGAAAAAGAGGAGGAAGAAAAAAAGTGATGTCTATTTTCCCCCATTAGAAGGCTGTGGATAAAGTTACGGTGTGGATAGTTTGTCTCCAGGAGAAAAACTTTTTTAAAGACTGAATGTCCATCTAATGAAGGCACTTAACTAGAAAAACAAAGGCCAAAGACAGAGGCTGTGTCCAAATGTCCACCCTAATCACTATATAGGGCACTATACTGTAGTAGTGTCTACGTCATTTTAGACGAGTGTCCAAACATCTAGTGGATAAAACAGTAGTGGACTCGAAATTTCCCACAATGCACCTTAAAAAGTACTGATCAACAATGGTCACTAGACAAGCAGATATATCATGGAATTTCTTGTCACAGCAGCTAAGAAACAAAGATGGAGCATGCACCAGTATGGGGAGGCGGTGTTCCGTGACCAACGACGAACAACAAGTACTGATCATCTGAGTTCACCATAAAGACCACTATATAGTCCCCACTCTACATGGTCACTAGACGGGCAGATATATCCCATAAGGCTTTGCACAGAGAGCGGAGTCAATGACCGACTGTCTTTGGATGTTAAGCAGGCCCCCTTGACTCTTTGCTGATGTTTCGTTAAACTGCGTTGAACAACACTTTGCATGCACATTTATAGTGATACTTGTGCTGTCAAAATGTCAGCAGACTGAGATAGAGGGTTTATCACACACAGACACAGTACCAAAGTAACATTTTACTTTAGCTTGGCGCAGGCTCGGACTGGTAATCTGCGATACCGGCCATGTGGTCAGTCCTAATATCACCGTGCGAGGGCCCGTCCTCCTTAATTTTTCCCGGCCCCAACACTTATTCTCCAGCTGAAGCACCTACATGTGACAGTAAATAACTCAAGGAGCTCAAAAGTAACAGTATGTTAACTACCTAAATGATGCATGCAGAATATATAGCGCTTCCTTATCATGCACATCCTTGTGACGGTTGGCATATGCTGTAATTTTCTATTTCTTCAAACTGTAAAATCCTTGCAACAAGCTACTTTATAATAAAACTAAAATGCCTTCTTTAAATCAAACTATAATGTTCTTTTTATATTTGGCGGATTTATGTTAGAATATTTTGCAAAAATATTGGTTTTTGCATCTAGAGGCTAATCATTCTAATGTGAATGAGCAATGCAAACATAATCTGTCGCTTGCTAGCAGTGTGTTCAACCGTGTGAATTAAAGTGGAATTTGGAGTAAATTGCAACTTGCAAAAAGTCCTGCAATCAAAATAGAGTCAAGGTAGCCCGTTTCTTTTTTAATTTTGCCCACCGCGACATGTTGACTTGGGCTCACAGGTACATAAGTGGGCCGGTGTGGATGGAAAAATACCAGGGCCGAAAAATCGCTCCCAGTCTGAGCCTGACTTCATCATCCCATCACCATCCCACAGCTACTCTGCCAACCCCCAGCAGTGGGGATTTTTTTTGGAAATTAGTCGTTAAGATTAGTCGACTAATCTAAAAATTAGTCAAAAGATTAGTCGTTAGTGGCAGCTCTTGTCCCCACCTACCTTCTCAACCCCATATTCTGTCAACTTGCTATCAAATAAAGGCCTCAGTAACAATGAAAACTCTAAATGTATTAAATTACTTTTTGGCATTTGTTTCCAGCTGAAACAATGAATCTGGTGATTAATCATCGGTGGGACAGAACTCTGCAGAAATGCTTTATCCTTCATCCGTCAGCAATACTAAAGCATTATACTTGTCTTATTATGATAGTGGAAACTTTTCCCATGCACCCATATGATTTAGGTGATATCAAACAGATATCTGTTGACAAACTAGGTCTCTTCTCTGGGTGTAATGATGTCTACAAAAATTTTAAAAAAGCTGCAGGTTAGTAGCTGCAGGAACAAAGCTGCAGTTTTTTTCTTTCATGCTGTGATTATAAGAATCCGAACAAAGTTGCTTTGCACTTAAAAGCCAACCAAAACAGGGAGACTGTCTTTCTCTAAGGATATAATCATAGGAAAAGTAAATGAGAAAGGAAATGTATATTTGCATTCATCACAATGTAAACTAAATCTTTCCCATTACACTGAATGTGGCAATTATACTTAAAAACCTAAAATGAGTGTAAACTTAAAGCTTTGCAGCTTTAAACTTGTTTTCTTGAGCCATGCCAAAGATGGCCGAGCTCATTAGCCGTCAGCTGACAGCCTGTACAGGCGAGTGTTTGCGGCTTCTTTTTAATGTATCTCTGAAAACAGCAGGAGCTCGACTGTGAGCAAACCTGTGGCAAATTACACAGTAGGAGGCTTCTCCTCTCTGTGGCTAACTTGTGTGAATTTTGACAGAAAACTGGGGAAAATGATAAACATGAAGCCGGTGTGATATCCTTTGAATTAAATTAGTCAAATACAGGAAAGTGAGACGGACAAACAGGTTGGAGTTTTGCTTCAGAACAATTTTAATATTAAGGGATGAGAAGATATTTAAAGCAAAGCAATTAAAATGAGCAATTTCACATAAATACACAAGATTAAAATCAAGTAAAATGATGGCATCAAATAAAAAAAGGAGAAATAAATTGTAAATTCACCTCATATGGACTGACTGCTCTTAATGGGCGTGTTCTGAGTGGCTTTTTGGGCATTTAGCCCGATAGCTGTTAGCTCAAATTACTTTGATGTATTTAAAGATATTATTAAACTTCAAGGAGCATTAAATGGTGTTACTAAGACAAAGTATTTATCTTTCCTTATATATTTACTACAGATGGCAGTGGATCATTTGTGGCACAGCAAATCTAGACGGTGTTCTGTCAGTAAAGCATATGCTGTCAGATCAGCATACATTGTTCTAAGACGCATGCGCATCAGAGAATTATTCCCACATTGAATTTTATCAGCAGTATACCGACCAGCAAAAACAAGTTTATTTTAACTTTTAAAAAAATAAAACCACCTTTGATTTTTTTTTTTTTTTTTCTTGGATGTTGAAACGACCAGATATGACTGAAGTTTCCGGGATATTGGGAGAAAAAAACTCTATAGATAAAAACATATTGCAAATATTCATTTAAAATAAGTGTGTTTTTTATTTTACTACTAAAGTAAGTGTGCAGGATTTTAAATTTGGTTACATTTTTTTTTATCATAGAAAACATTGGCTGTAATTTATATTGTGTTTAATTCATTTAGGTTAGATAAAAACTGGGCGTATGCCGATCTGACAGCGTATGCTGTTCTGACAGAACGGCCCCAACAATATACACTTAGTTGGTGTTTAAATCTTTTGAAGATGTTCAACGTTGTCTGATAATGATATTTTTTCTATATCCTATTATTAGATTAGATTAGATGAGCTTTATTGATCTCACAGCGGAGAAATTCACTTGTCACATATTGGCATAGAAGTCAAAGAAGGTGCAAAAAAGGAGGAAAAAGGTGCATTAAGAATAAACAATAAACAATATATATATATACACATTATATCCAGGTATATACAGTATATCAAGGTAACTACTATGTCCAAACAAACAGGGGCTTTCCTTTTAGTTCCACTTTCATCTAAATGAAGACATTTCAGATTTGAATATAAAATAATAGAAGTATAGAAAATAAAATTTGTGGGAAATATTCTTCTTTTCTCTTTATGCTCTCAACAAACACAAAGATGACACTGGATGAGTTCAGATATGCAGGGTATTAAGCTGAGGACCCTGATTGTTGTCCTGGGGGAATAAATTGTTTCTGCAGCCACTACTTTTTAGCATTCAGTACTCTGCAACTACCTGAAGGTAAAAATCTAAAAAGTAAATCTTAATCTTCCTTGGGCAGTTGGATTTAAACATTAATCCGACATCTAAGTCCTTGTTACCTAGTTGTTAGAACAGGTGATATCCTAAGTACTTTTTTTTTTTTTTTAATTCAGCTGTTGTTAGCAATAGAATATCTTATTATTAACAATTGCTCTTCCCAACTCTTCAATAAATGTTGCAAAATGACAATTTGCACAATTTTTTATTTTATTTTATGTTTTGCTGAATGACAAGGTTGCTGAGACTGACCACCTGTCAGTGCTTTGGAAGTGGAAGGGATTCACAGCAGCAGCGGAGGATTAGTAAACTGATTTTTAATGTTTTTCCCTAAAATATATATAAAATTGTGACTGGAGCGTGTAACAAAAGTGATTTCCCTCTGGGATTATTAAAGTATTTCTGATTCTGAAACCTCCAACACATTAAAATTCACCAGATTTGTGGTTTATTATTTTTTCAAAGATAAAAAAAAGGGGAGAAGTTATTAGTGGGGTCTAAAAAGCAGCTAAATATAGTGACAAAGTCACCAAGTTAGGGACACTGTGAACAACTATCTAAAAAAACTGTTAGCCGGAGTAGTCGTAGGTCTCCATAATCTAATCTGGAGTAGCTGTAAAACAGAATAGCGGTTAGGTTGAGTAGCTTTCATCCTTATTGTGCATTGCAATTAAGTTGCATAAAATAAAGAAAAAGCAAAGTTTCACCCAAATCACTTAATATTGACTGGTGGTCTAAAACTGGGATTTTATAAACAATGATAATCACATGTCATCTGAAGTGAAAGCAAACCTAGATTATCCAAGATTTGTGCCGTAAGGTTATATACCTAAATTATTTAAACAGATGTTTGTGAAACTATGACAGTAAAAGACCAATTGTTTCATCTTAGTAGAAGCTTCACAGTAAGAACCAATCAGATTATCGTTAGGATTGATGCTGAATTATAGATTAAAGTTGTATTATAGATTCATTTTCCAAGAATTGGAGATTGTTGTATATCTATACCTAAAAATGACAGACAGACATACAGACATGAACTCCTAAACATAATCTATTTAGTGTTGTAATAAGCCTAAAAAAAGTCATTAGACTTGATTTGACATGGATATCAAAGACTTTAATTTTATTAAAAATGGTTAAAATGACTAGTGAACGTCTTTTGAATTTTTTTTTCTAACTGCAAGCAATCAAATGTGTTCACAAAAAAAAATCTAAGTAATTTGATTTTAATAGGAAAATGGAGACCATAAAGAAAAGTACAAATTGGTAAAAATTGCAAAACATTTTGCTTAAGTTAAGTAATAATAGACAGATTTCTGCATTAGCAAACCAAATAAATGTTTTTTTTTTTTTTTTTTGTTAAACTTAAATAGAAATGAACAAAACAGCACATATAAAAATAATTGTCTGTGTTTATCAACTTTTCTTTTCTGCGTCATCAAACACTCGGTCTGAGCTGTTGGCACGAGAGCGGAAACCTCAAAGAGCGGGTCTGAGTCAGCCTACAACGGAGCACGAGTGGCACGGCTCAAACTGCATTGTGTTCATGCAACAATAGACAACCATTACAGCGGAGACTGTTATCAGCCAAGGCCTACCAGGGAAGGTTCCTGTCTCATTGTGATCCATCTGAGGAGATTGTGTTCACAGGAGGGCTTAGACTAAACATATTAGGGTGTAAGAAGACACACCTGAGGCTTATCTGATGGGAAATGGAACCTGCACAATGTCCTGAAGAAAAAAAAAGAAGTATTTTTACAAAACTGCGTCATTGTACGCCTTTAGACCTTTTTTTTACTGGATGATCTTGAATGCATTGCACTTAAAGTAGCGTGTGTTTATACAAGTACGCCTTTATTGTCTTTGCAAACTCTGAACACAACATGTGGATAAAAAAACAAAGTCCAAGAGATCCCTCGTTAAAAGTCAGTGTGACATCTTTTAATGACAAAGCCGCAGATGAATTGTTTATGCTGCTTTTATGGGTGTGTGAGTTTGTGGAGTGAATAATTCGAGGGAGGAAAAAAAGGAGGGAAGGCAAAGACACATCTGAAACATATGGGAGGAAATCACATTGAAAGCAGTGAGCAGTAAATTAATGGTAACAGATGCCAAGATGTCTGGGTAGGGCTTTTTTTTTTCCTTCTCTTTACTTGATTTTGTTGTTTTTTCAGAGAGCCATTGCATTTTTAAATTTGGAAATAATAGAAGAAAAAAAAGGGGCAATACCATCACCTCCTGGCTGCAGCAAAAGTTCTGTTACCTGCTTTAGGATTTGCCTTCTGGCAGAAAATATTATTTTGTATTTGCAGAAATAATAGCTGTACAGACGGTTATTATTTAAGTTATTAACCATGATCAGATAAAACAGATCTATAGTATCTATCCAAATGTAGAAGAATATCTTGGCATATCCGAAATACATTTAAGTGTGTGTGTTTTTCTTTGTGCACTACCCTTTTGGCCTATGTCCAAACATGAGCTGCAACAAAGACAACCTTGCTTTTAATGGCACATATCTGGGAGACGGAGGAGTCTGATACATGAAAGCGCTGTGATCATTACACTGATAGCAATTATCCTTCAGGAGGCTCTAATGGCGACACACACACACAGACAAGCTTGCAATCAAGGGTGGTGGGCAATTAAATGCTTTTTGGTGAACCTTTAAAGATGAACAAAGGAGAGACGCCATCTTCAAGAACAAGAGAGAGGAAAAAAATTAGGACAAAGGATATTAATGTTGTTTATAAATCTTTGCTCAATGTGTGGCAGTGGCCTGAAAGGGGGTTGCTGAGCGGGTCTCTGTGGCTGTGGCAGGAGTATGATTGAGTGCAGGGGCCAGCGTGTCGGTGGGGACAAAAACAACAAGGTAATTAAAGCTTAAAGCGTGCCATTTACGCTCTGCCATCCATGACGGCGTAAGGTGTCTTCCGTCCAAAACAGAATGAAAAATAAGTCAGGTAATTGTCATTGCGCTCTCCGTGTCATCATTTATTAAATGGGTAATTCATCTTCATGGAGAAGGCAAAAGAATGCAGGTAGGTTTATTTGTGGTAATTGAGGTAGCTAAAATATCCCAATGCTGATGAGCTGATGCTTAGAGTTACTCTGTCTCTAATTAATCCAGCTAAAAACAGATACTTCTCTACAACTGACCCCAAAAAAGGAAGACTGTCATTATTTTTGCTGCTGTTTTCATGCTGAACAGCTGCAGCTTACATCTACGCAAGCTGTAAATGTAAATAATAGCTTCAGAAGTTTCTTATTATCCATTAGCTCTTACAGTTATGAGCTTTGGTAAATGTTAGACGGTGTAGCGGTATACTTACATAGTCATCTTTAGAAGAAATTAGTTGTAGTGGAGGATGATCTTTTTCCGGGTGGATCATCAAAATAAGTGGTTCTCCTAATTGTCAGTCATTCTGGCCATATGTTTACGTAAGGCCGTTTTCACTTACCACTGGTGTGTCTGACATAGTGGAAAAAATCTTGTACAAGGGGGGGCGACAGTGCCATTGGATGTAGGAGTTTGCCCTGAAATCGAAGGGTTGACGGTTCAAGCCCCGACTCAGACTTTCAGTGTCGTCGTGTCCTTGGGCAAGACACTTCACCTGCATTGTCTACTGATGGTGGTCAGAGGGCCCGGTGGCGCCAGTGTACGGCAGCCCCGCTTCTGTCAGTGAGCCCCAGGGCAGCTGTGGCTACAATGTACTGTAGCTTGCCACTATCAGTGTGGGAGTGTCTGCATGAATGGGTGAATGAATGTAGTGTAATGCGCTTTGGTCAAGTTACCTGACTTGAATAAAGGCGCTATATAAGTACATGCCATCTACCATTTACCATAAGCCATGCAAACAGCAACTTTATAACAGAGCGTGCACAAGGAGAAATAGGATTGTGCACACTCTCACACGCATTTAGTAAGTTCCATTGGGACATTGGGACCAAGTAGAACTTAGCAACGACACTGTCAAGGAACGCTATGGACAGCAGAAACATCCAAGAGGAGCAGAGTTTTGTGTCGGACGTCGTGGATGAGTCTCCTCCATCATATATTTTTTATTTAAAGGAGGAAAGCGGGATGAAGATGTTGTGGAAGAGGACGGCAGGGTGGCAGAAGCTTGGTTTGGTGTAAAAGGCTTCCAGCCGTACATGTTTGAGCCCTTGCCTCGCAACGCTGCCAGTTCTGTTAGCTCTACGCCTGCTGAAGACACAGACGTCCATCACCGTGAACACTGGGACGGAACTCAATGGGAAAGGAAATTATTCTGATTTCTTATTTCAACCATTTGCGTATATTAGCTGCAACATATGAATCAAGATGCTAAGACCGAAAACATTTGATTGACAGATGACCGTTGATATATGATTGGCCGAATTTAGGTGTACAAGATGACGTATAACTAACTGGCCTGCAGTTAGTTGCAAAAAAACGGGCGGGGGGGAAAACACAGATTTTAAGACAGGATTTTTAAAAATATATATACATTTTCTAACTTTTGGGACAAAAAAACAAGAGTACATTTATATACATGTTTAAGCCAGAATGATTTGAAATTTAAGTATAACTTCCCTATGACATTAAATTTAAATAAGCATAAAAGGGCCTTTACTATATCTGCTAACATTAACCACATTTTTTTTAACAAAAGAGCATCCCTTTGTCACATCTTACAACATATCTTTATGAAGAAGGTTGTAATTCTCGTTGCACTCCCTATGTCATAATTTTTGACATTGGTAATTTAACCCCATGTTGTTCAGAAACACAGGTAGGTTTACTTGTCATAATTTGACAAAAATCTGGGTTTCCCAGAAGAAATGACAAACACACAGCAAGTAATGATCTTCAACATTTCACTCCCCCGAGGGTCTTTTTTCTTGTTGAGAGCAGAAAGTCGCCACATGGAGAGAAACCTTTGAGTTAAAGTTTTCGAAGGCATCGCCAGCACCTCCCTTCAACACACATTTCGCATTCTCTTTCTAGTGTTCTTCTTCTTTTTTGTTTTTTTTCAAAGTGCGACGGGTTGACTAAAGAGAACGCACCCCGTTGTTTTTTCTCCCCCTCGCACAGTTACAAAGAGGCGCGTAAAAAAGTTACAAGGTTGTCCCCCGTGGGGTTAGATTTCAAACAGCACCTGTCAAAGCAGATGGGGCATTTAAATAAGAGTCTTTAAGAGGTATTTGTTACAGCGGAGCTCAGGAGTACCTGCTGTGCTCGCCGATGCTTTTCACGGCTGTCGTTGCTCTCGCAGAATCTGTTTGCTGTGTTTGCAGGGATAAACATCACATTAAAAAAAAGAAAAAACAAAAAAACCCACTGAGGCCACAAATTACACCAGAGAAGACTGCATTAATGTGGCTGCTGAGGCGAGAGAACTCATGTCTGCTCGTGCTACTGTGCAAGATGTACAACATATATAAAAGCTTAGATATGAGGAAAATATAAGGCTCTAAGACATTCAGGTTTTGGTTGCTCATATTCATTTGGCTATAATATCCTTATATAATAAAATGTTCAGCTTTGAGATTTGGTTGGATCTGTATTATGTGACATCCTTCTCTGACCTGATCTTAATAAAAAAAAACACCATGCTGGTTTGAAGATGTCCACCACAGAGTCCTGATGGTACACTAGGCCTCGCTCTCAGTGTGGGATCACACCTGGGAATTCTGTCCGAGGTTCTGAGTCCAAACATCGCCCTGGACAGATGTGTCCTCACAGCTAAGCATGTCCCCAAAGATAATAAGCAACAACCACCTTTCAGATACAAATTTAGGCCAAAAGAGATCAAATAGGAATACAAAATCCAGCTTTTTCAAGTTATCAGCAAATACAGCACTTTTTCCATCAGTTCTAGATACACTTATACCTATTGTGGAACTTGCATTAGTAATTTCTTAATAAACATTAAGAAATTAGCATTTATTACCAGGAATAACTCCCTATAATTCTTTAGCAATATCACATGTAAATTTTTTTCTGTAGTTGAAGTCCATTAGATTAAGTCTTTTTGTAAAAAAAAAATGGCAGAACAAAACATATTTGTATAAAAAGGCTCTCAACTGTTGGAATAAATATAAAAAAAGCTAACACTGACTTTTTTCTTTTTTTATACGAAAAGCCAGCGTTTGCTCTGCACCAAAGCTACAAGTACAGTAGGGTTTTAAAAACATAAAAATTCAAAGTAATTTTTTATAAAAATAGAAAGCATCATTTGTTGGCATTTTTCTGGAAATTGGTAAAACAAGAAATGCTTATTTTTTAATTGTAGTAAAGCTAATAGAATTTAAGATGCTATTTACATAGCTTCTATTAGTTAGGTGGTTAGGTTAAACTAGCACTGGATCACTAACCTGACTCCGCCAGATGGATTTGCTCCGCATATCCATCTGGAAACCTTCCATAGAGGTAATTTTGGGAAGGGGCGAAAATACTGGTTAGCTGATTGGCCTATGTTGGTGATAGACGGGCCAAATAAACCAATCAGATCAACGAAGCATATGACGTACTAACAGAGTGACGACGAAGAGGAGCCAATTGATAGATCAAACTCTTGTTGAAACCAGTCGGGAGAAGAGCAAAAGCATCTTTTCCTCTGAGAAAAGCCTCCAGAGCAGTGTTTTGCTCTTCTTTCAGTGAAGAAATACTCTGTAATTCCGATAAAACTTGCTCGATAGCCATGCTAACGCTAGTTTCATCGGCTGAAGCCGCCATGTTCTTTAGACTGAACTGTCGCGCTTCTCGTTGCGTCACACCTCAACCCGCCTCAAAGCCAACGCTGATTGGACCTTCGTTTGGTGAACGGCTCCAAATTTTCTTCAACGGAGAGTCTCCAGACTGATTAGCGAGTGAAACCTTGAAAGCTCGCGAGATCAGGATGGTCTCACGAGGCTATTGGATCGCAGCTAGCTGCGACAGAAAGTTAGAAAAGTAGCATAACAGAAAATGTATCCTGCAAGCAGAGATGCATCAAGAAATCAAAATTTTATGATTTGCAGCTTTATTTAACCAGTTTGTAACTCAAATACCCATGCAGCACTATTTAGGGTAAACAGTTTTTTTAGGAAAGACTAAGACTTGGACAATTTTCAAAGTCAGAGTTTAGAAATTAATTTGGATTGAGCACAGGGATGTAATGTTAAAACAAACAGCATGGAAAAACATATTTAGGCAAAGTCTGAACAAATTGTTGGCATAATAACGATAATTATTTATCTCAGGACAAGTTGAAAAATATATTTCTCATGCCTTTTTTATATTTAGTATAATGCGTCTTTGAAGACAAGTTGGAATCGGCTAGTTGGAGCTTTATGCAAAACTGGAATTGGAAATCAGCCATCAAAAACTGATCACTGTGTTCTTTACAATTATTGGAATATGAATTATTTCCAATTACGCCACGGTTGAACCCTGCTCCAGTTAACAAATAAGGTCAGAATAGAAAGATAGGGATCTATATATGCTATCATACATGTTGTTAATCTTCTTGTAAACAGGACAAAAGAGCAAATATTCAAAATATTTTGTTGATGCTTGAAGTGTTTCATTTCAATCCCACAGTTCTTTAAAATTATTACTAAACTGCCGAATCGCTCAGCCATGGAGTCCGAGTGTGCGCTCTCACTTGAGGAAACTGATGACAAGTGTATGGGGCAGAGAGGAGAGGAAGTGGATGACAGGCTAGGAGTTGCCATGTCTGAGATTGATCCCCTCTTGAGATGACCGTCCTGTCACTTCGGCTGCCTTTGTGTTTCAGAGCTCCGATTCCAGCCTCGTTTTTTCACTCTGGGACTTGGAGCTTGAGGTCACAGCGAGACGCTCACCTCGCCATCTTAGCCACAGCACTGGGCTTTTTTTCCATGACAGAAAGGAGACACTGGTGGATTGTGTCATTTCCATCTCTTCTCTTTACATCCATGTGTAGCTCTTCCTATCCTTCAATCAGCAAGAATGTAAATGAGGATTGTCTCTTGTTCTGTGCATGCTGAACTTCATTCAGATTGTCAGGCACTTAAGAACTGACAAAACACTTTCTCTGACTCCCCGTCATTCCCTCTGCTGTCAGAGGAGATAATAAATAAAAATGACTTCTGCGTGGGCGGAGGCAGAAAGGCCAAGACAGAACATCAAGAGATGGACAAAGTGTTTCTAGGGGCCTGTAGGGAAAGCACAGACCGGCTCACACTTCCATGTGAACGCAAAAACACTCAGGATGCAAGCGGGCGGCCCCCTGCTCCCCCAAGGCTTATAATGGGAATAGGCAGTGTGACAAAGAGTTAAAGGCATGGCAGGCCAGTGTCCCAGATAATAGGACAAGCTGTCCACAGTCGCTGCTTCTTGCTTTGGTATGGCCAAACAAGGCCTAATGCGGCGAGTTTGCACCCAGCTGGGGGTTTGACAGAGGGTTGGGTGGGTAGATAAACTAAAAACGGCCTCATCACACAGCTGTGCATAACCCAAAAAACTTCAGCTTTGGAAAGGCATCAAACTCAGATAACTGAGTCAAAGTCAGCCACAACAGGGAAGCAAATGAGAAGGTAAAAAGCAGGCACAGAAGTAGAAACCAGCAGTAAATCCAGCAACATCAACTGCAAGATGAAAGAGAGCAAAACAACAGAATGCCCTTGCTTTGTGGGGGTTTGCAATACTTTGCTAGTGAAGGACAATTGGTCCTCGGTGTAAAGTGAGCGCTTGGCTTTTAACGGACCTCTGCATGCCAAGTCCTCGGCAGGCGACGGCTGGGGACGCTACCTTCGCTGTCATTCAGCCCCCATCTCGTCGACTAATCTTCTTGGTGCGATGGAAGAGCTTAACAGCTTTGCAACACTATCCCTCCCCAAATGTCATTATCACAATGTAGTGCGCCGGCCGAGCGTCTCCACCCGCTCCCCGCTTATCGTTTTCTTCATGGGGAAGTTGAAGGCAGGCGTCCGCTGACATTCACCGAGTTCTCGTCCTCAGCACGCCAGACAAAACACATTCACAGGACATTATTCAGAAGTCACTTCTGCAGTTTGGAGTTGACTGCCTCTGTGTGTGTCTGGCATTGGAGCTGCAGTGCAGATCCTGCAGGAAACATGACGTCAGGGCTGGGAGGTTTGATCCTTATTAAAAGATCTGATAAGGCACAGAGTTTGGCACCAATTTGGACAGAATAACAAAAATCCAGCTCAACTCACTTCTATATTTTCATATCTATGCGCAACAAATGGCTCATTAAGCATTGCAGGCATGCCAAACTTTCATTGTCTGAATAAAATATAAGATTTGAACTAAAAGAACTACGAAACAATAATGTCTACACTTTCTTTGTAAAGAAGTCACATTCCTTTCCTCCTCTTACCATTTAGCCAAAGTCAACAGTTGTGTCTCATACCAATGATGCATCTAAACTATATTTTTCCCTTCATTTTATACCAATTTAATATTGCTGGCCAGGTTTTACAATTTAGGAAGCTTATGAGAGCTTGGTCAAATGTTAATACTTTTGTTGTGAATTTAAAACAAGATTCAATAAAATAAGAGAATCATATGTTTAAACAGCTAATATAAATCTCTTCTATGTCTCGATTTTAATCTAAACTTTGGTTGAAAAAGAAAAAATAGTGAACTTAAATG
>NW_015150516.1:1340744-1344995 GCF_000732505.1 Cyprinodon variegatus
ACATACTGGACTTGAAAAATTTTTGTATTAGTAAAATTGTGACTTTTTTTAACAGAAATCATAATTTCCAGTTTTTCATAAACACAGCATTCTGTATCGCTGAATATCCAAGCTGCAAGAGTTCCAACCATATTTGCAAGAGAAAGGTAAAAGGTATTCAGGAGAAATCCTATTTTCATTAACCTTTAAGGGATGATGTGCTTTAGATATTATGAAACTAAGCTGAAAAATTCAACATTTTTGGTATTAATAATCAAACCTAATCCAATATGGCCGACCCAGCTATAACAAGATGTCTTAATTGATATCATGATGGAGCTGCATTTTCTGAATGTAAAGGCTAATGTTTAATGGTTATATTTTTTTCTAACTGAAACTAAACTGCATGCAGTAGACCCTAATTTGCCCATTTCGCTTTTATGATCAGATAATGCTGCATTGTAACAGGAGGCGTCCTGAATATTACACAGGAAAAATCAGAAAGCCTTTAATCAAACCTAATATGACAGTCTTAAATCGCTATGAGCAATTGGGTCTACAGAGAGGATCATCAGGGTGACCTTCCCTTCTTCATGGACTTGGTTCCTGAAAACAGCAGCTGTGCAGATCCCACACATCCTGCACACAAACTTTAAAGAATTTTACCCTCACAGATCCTCTATACCAGGCATCCACAAAGGATGCCTGGTGATGGCAGTTCTGCAAAAGCCTGTTAATCAACTGTCAATGTAAATCAGCTATGCTGGAGCAGGGAAACCTCTAAAACCTGCAGGACAGCTGCCCTCAAGGACCGACTTTGGGGATGTCTTCTCTATACATTAGATCTCAAAAACACTAGTTTCTTCCTCCCGTTTGCTACTTTGATTAAGAGTTTAAAATCAGCACACTTATTCAACACAGGCTTATTCTGCGTATGTACAAACATGTCCAAAAGGCAGTTCCCTTCCAGAGGTCATGAAAGATGGAGAGGAATATTTATTGTAAATAGAACACCAGTCATTGACTTCTTCTACAGTTGCATTTGTGTAAAAAAAAAAACCCATTTATATCCAAATTGTATTTTAAATTAAATCTAAATCCTTATGGGATACTAACATATCTGCACAATATCTAATAATACTTTAGAGATTTAGCTGTATGTCCATTTAGAAAAGCTAAGCCATACAAAGTTACAGCATTAAAGTTAAACTCCAGATGAGAATTTGGCATCAAACATCCAGAAAAGTGTTAAAAGCACTTATTTGTTTCGTGTTGTCATGATCGTAGAAGGTCTCCGTACACATCGAGTGTGTCAGTGCATGTTCGGATGCCTTGCATATTTCATCCAGATGATGCCTCCTCTCTCTCGGTACAGCGGGACCCGGCGGGGAGCCGCCGCCGATCTGCGGCTTGGTCGTGATCTGCGAACTCTTCACTCTTTGTTTACTCTCACACAGAGCCGGTGATGAGAGCCTCCTCTTCCTCCTCCCACCCCTCCTGCCAACACCTCATTACCTCCTCTACCTGATGGGCCCTCTCTGGTTCTCTCCCTCTTCACTTTTATTTATAAATGTATCTATTTTAGCTCGGCTTTGCGGGTTACCGTTTTTAATATCATCGGTGAAACATGATTATTACCTCTTAATGCTGAAATTACGGGGGCATTCTTTTTGTCATCCCCGCCGTTGCATTTTTCCTGTGTAGCACCCCGTGGCAGGAACATCTTTATCTCCCCATGTGCTCCTAGTTTTAAAACCTTTACCCCCGCTGTTTGAAAAATATTTCTCATTTTCCTCCCCCATGGCGTGGAGAAATCCCCATAGGCAAACCATTAGTGATCTTTCTGCCTTTCCCAAACACTTATTACTATCACCCGCACTCTTTGAGCTGCCTCATTGGCTTTTGGTAAATTATGCAAATAAGGTGATCTTCGAACATATAGTTTTGCTGTTTTTCTGCAACTGCGCAAGTTTGCACAGCCCCTCCACCAGAGCAGCCGCGGCACCATTAAAGTGACTGAGCACGTCAGCAAGATTTATGCATCAGTGACAAATTATAATGCTTTGTCGCTAATTTCCCCCGCTGCTTCTTCACTGCACAGGTTTAGATATGTATTTGCCTTTTAGTGAGGCCTTTGGTTGGGAGTTTTACTGTCCCCCCCCCCTCTCTCTGCATATCAATGTGTCACTTCACTTCACATCTGCAGAGACAGGAGGCTGCAATCCATGCGGATCTGCTGTTTGACTCATTACGGATGAAGCTATTCTGGAGTTTCACTTTTCCGAGGCAAACAAAAGGGGCAGACGGGGAGGTAGAAGATGCACTTTTCTTTTTGGTTTCGATTAGCTTATTTTTGCATTAAAAAAGATAAAGTTGTGTGGAAATGGATGAAATAATTTAGAAGTGACATTAAGCAGAGACTTTTAGAGACGGAGAATCGGTAAGCTTCATGCACTGGGTAATTGTTTTTCATTTACTTTGAGAACATCTAGCTGAAAAGATGGGCCGTTTCAATGAACAGATTAGGGCCTGCAAGCACAAACAAATGACAAATCCCTCTTAACCCTGTGAGACCCCCACCACCACCCCCCACCAACAAACACACCTCACCCCGTCAAACGCTCGGCTCAGCCGATGTTATTAAACACAACTTTCGTAGATTTACTTCCTTCAAAAAGTGCCATTTAACCAGGCGGCGGCAGGAAGCAAAAGCAGCGCCAGGAGGGGAATTACAGGTTGCCAGCTCTTCGTCTCGGAGGAGGAGTGACAGGGCCGTCATTTTGCCGGCGGGGCCACCTCCCGTGTTGTTGTGACAACCGGTCATTACACATCGCCGAGATGCTCTCAGCTGCAGGTTTCAACCCAGATGCAAATGGACGCAAATGGGCTCCGACCGCGACCAAGCTAATAACGTCTTTTCATCAGCTTCTTTTTTACTATCCCCTGCTTCCCCCTTCTTCCTTTTTTTTCCTCCTCCTGCTCCCCCCCCGCACTTTGCCATTTAAGGTGGACACTTGATAGTTTTAGAGGAAAATGTTGGAAGGATTTCAGTTATTACAGCTAAAGATGCAGAAACTGCATGAATAGGAGGGATTAGAATAAAACACAATGCATCATGTGAACATTTGGCTCCATGAGATTTCTTTCCATAGGAAGACATGGATTCATATTTTAATAAACTCTAATGCTTATGTCTGGGCCAGATCTTTAAAAACAATATGACTAGAATCATAAAAGGCCTAATTATATTTAAAAATATTAGCATAAGTTGGAAGAAAAACATCAGTTGAGGTGCTACTGTCATCAGAGTCCATGATAATATGAAGACAGCTTTGATAATCTGAAAATATTAATGTGAGCTGGACAAATTCGAGGGCTTAAATTATTGAAGGAAAAATAAAATTAATATTTATGCTGTCTACATAAATATTTGAATTACCGGTATTATTATTTATTTTTTTAGGTTATTACAGTACTAGTGGCTTGTTTTTCTGACAGTAGGCTGACAGGAAAGGGGGTGTGAGAGAGGGGGAGACACGCGGCAAAGGACCACAGCTCGGATTCGAACCCGGGTCGGTCGCATCGAGGACTAATGCCTCTATACATATACTAACCACTGCTCCACCTGCGCACCCCATAAAAGTATCAGGAGTCCTGACACAGAGCCCTGCGGAGCTACTTTTGACACTTGGGGAGAAGGAAAGGAGCTGTGGTATAGAACAAAATAATAGATGCTATCTGAACCTGATGAAATGCTTTCTGCCATTTGAAAACAGCCCCTAAATAAACTATTTGTGATGCCTAGAATCTGCAAAAACAGCTAAGCTGAGCTTGACTCTGTGTTTTGAGTTTCATTAGTAATGGTGTTCAGCTTTAAACTGGAATGATATCAAGCTTTAGATTACTGGCCATTTAACTTAGATTTTATATCTTCTAATACATTTTTTAAAACAATATACCAGACAAAATATAGCCCAGTAAATTTTATTAAGAAGTTTATTTTTTGTAAATTACAACAGAATCTGAAGTACAACTTATTTTAATTGTAATATTTATTGTGCCTTTTTAAATGATTATTGTTTACATTAAATGAAAATCAGAAATTCGTTCTTTTTTTCATGAAGTTAGATTTAAATATAACAGAAAAAATAGGCTTTGTTTTAAATTGTTTTGCTGTTAAGCATGGGCGTAGGTTTGCATAGGGACCATAGGGACATGTCCCTACCAAAATTTTGGACCAACCTACTTGTCCCTACCAACAATTAGATGTGA
>NW_015150516.1:1345538-1349192 GCF_000732505.1 Cyprinodon variegatus
AAAATAAAAGAGAACATTTAAAAGATAAGAGTGGTTTTTACCTCTTTTTACCTCTGCACAATTCTATATCTTCAAAATAAAAGAGAACATTTAAAAGATAAGAGTGTTTTTTACCTCTTTTTACCTCTGCACAATTCTATATCTTCAAAATAAAAGAGAACATTTAAAAGATAAGAGTGGATAAGAGTGGGTTTTACCTCTGTTTACCTCTGCACAATGCTATACATTCAAAAGAAAATATAGGATAAATCCACATATACTGTAAGACATATTTAGACTATATTTGGTTAAATAGGCACAGATTTACCTACTGTCTTAGTTGCTGGTAATTTGGAGTGGAAAATAGTCCTAATTCCACATACATTAGAGCCGGTGATGCTTCAAACATTGAAAAACAGCATCTAGTGTGTGTAGCGCTTATAAAATTTGTATAAATGTAGCAAGAAATGCCGCTTTTCTCTTTAAATGATATATACCCTGATTTTCACGTCAAGCATAAAAAACACAAGTATGCATATTTTTCATAGGACCAATGACATCAGACCAATAGTGTCCCTACCCAAGTTGAAATCGAACCTACACCCTTGCTGTTAAGCTTTTTTGTTTTCATCCATCTTTAAACTAACCCTTTCCTTCCACTAAACTTTCCAATAATATACTCTGTAATGTACTCTGTAAAATAAAGAAAACAACTTATTTAGCTCATTTTCCCCGTTGTAAATGCCAGATTGTGGTTCCAACACAGAACATCTGTATCTATGATCTATTTAACGGATTTATACAATATTCTGGCTTTTTTATTTACTTTACTTACAGGCCAGACTTACTAAAATACGACTGAAGTTACTGATTATAAAGTCTAGTTTAATGTTTTACTGTGCAGAAACAGACAAAAGCCAAATTTTACTTTCCAGTAATGTTGATATCAAAAACAGGGACTTTGTTTCTACATGTTTTTGATTTTAACTTTTTAACAACAAAAGCTTTGCCTGGAATATCACTAGAAAAAGGGATTTTCTTTTAGCTTTGGGAAACACTTATAATTGTACTAAACAGCATATTTACATGTGTGTTTTGCTCTGTTTTTACAACATTGACAAGCTAGAGTAAAATAAATGTGAATAAAAACAATATATAAGCGGTGGGCATTAGGTAAAATGTGAGACACTTTACATGTGTTTGATATGTGCAATTTTTGTCCATATTAGATTACATCATTTGGGGGAAACAAATGAAGAAAAAAAACAATTTGATTCTTAAAATGCAAGAAATTAGCATTAACAACGTGTTCAAACCCTTTTCCTATGGTTTGGATTTTTAATTATGCATCTAGATACATTTTCCTGTCCGCTTCGGGCTCATTGATGCAGTGACTTGTGCAAGCACAATGCGTTTTTTCCTCTTTCTGCAGGACCCAAATGATGTCTCTCATTGCCATAAATAATAAATGTGCGCTGATGATGGATGAGCTTATCAGCGCGGCCACTCAGGTTGTCTCTTTTGGTTTTCAGCAGTCCGTCTGAGCGAACGGCAGCACGGCGGCTGCATGCGGGTCGCTTGTTTTACCTGCTGATCTGGGAGCTGCTTCGCTCAGCTGCTCCAAAGGTGCTAACTCAATATTTTTACGGCCCTCGCAGGTCACTGCGTCACTTTTGATAAGCTTTTTTTAGCTGATTTGCTTTAATAACACTTTTTTTTGCCTCATTGGTTTTAATTTAAAATATTTTTTATACACTGCTAAAGTAAACCCACATTTTTTTCTAAAAAGATTCATGTTTTTAAAATAAAAGAACAAAACCCCGCCTCTGTTTTTCACTGATCAGCTTCCACCACGTGTTTCTTGGACAGAATTATTTCTCTGTATTGTTAGTGGAAATGCTCGCCCTCATTCAAGAGGTCAGATCTGATTAAAGTCCCAGTCCATTAGCAGCAGGCAAATGCTTGTGTTCTTGGTAAACAGTAGCAGCAGGGGACAGCTTTTCGCAGACAGGAGCTGTCCACCTTCCGCAGACTCTTTTCACTGTAATGGGACAGAATGTGACAGGTAGACAGAAACCAGCAGCTGCACAGGGAGGCAGGGCCGCACAGTTAACATGCTGGCGATTCAAACCAGAAAGAGACGGGAAAATGCATCGTTAATCGCTCTGTCAGTGATGATTACTCTGGATAGGACAGCACTCTAAAGTTGTGCCTGTCAAATAAATGTATATACCAACAATTTATCCCCATAAGAACTATAATTCATATATCTAAAACTATTACAGCTGACTGATTCCTGATATTTGAAAAGCGATCCTCTGCAGTTCAGCTCACGCCAATTATTATATGGTTGTTTGCATCTTTGACACACGGAACAAACTTGGTTAGCAAAAGCTTTAAAATTATAATTTAAACTCTATAGCCTGTGCAAGGACCAGAAAATTGTATAATTAAAAACTACGTAAGAAATTTTTTTATAAAAGGATTTAGAATACAGAAATGTTATATAATGAGAAAACTGCTAATAGCTTATAAAAAGTTAAACCACAATAGATAAAAATATGCCCAATTCCGTAGCTAGCCATATTAGTGGAAAATTTAGTGGAAGGGAAATATACTTAAAGGTTTCAGTTTTAGCTTTATTTACTTTTATGTACTGCATTTCGAACTTTCTACTGAAATTTCCTACATAAATAAGCTTGTCTTGTCTTAGTAACAGCAATTTATGAGATACGTTAAGAACATTTTAAACAGACCGATCCAAATCAATTGCATCCATTCCAGCTTAGGTATAAATCTTTATTATCTGCATATGTTATTGAATGAACAGTTCCCTATTGAAATAAACCCATTAGCTTTCATCCAGCCTTTAACCTGCAGCGCTCACTCCTCACAGATTTGCATTAAAAAATTCAAAACTTCAGTCAAAAACAATGAAACAGATAATTGTCTGATATTTCTACCGTTATTATGTAGATGCATGGGCAGTTCTAGACAGGGGCCAACGGGGGCCAGGGCCCCTGTTATGGCCCCTGTACTGAAGACATAATACTCAAAGAAATTCTAATGACGATATGCGCTGAAACAGACATGGTTACTGATAGATCCTTTGGATCCATTTTATTTTTTTCTTTACAAATTCTGTTTTATTAACTGTTTAAAAGCATAGCATAATTGGTATTGAGATAGGATACCAGTTTTCATCTGGTAAATGTTTTTTCCAAAACAAATGTAAAACAAATTACAGCTAATTTTAACAGTTTTTCTTAAATTCTAATTCAGATTTTATAGAAAACTAATTTCAACTTAAATTAAGTAAAAAAAAAAAAAGTTAAATTCCTAAATTCTGAATGTATATTGACCTATTAAGACATTTAGAATTTTAATGAAACCTAATTGAATAGAAATTTCACTTCTTTCAGATATCCTAAATTATTTGAATCCCTTGGCCTGTTTTTTTTTTTTTTTTATTTCATGCTTTTCTGTGCCCCCATGAAAACACGCTGGCCCCCTCAGTACATTTGATCTAGAACCACCACTGTGTAGATGCACATATTTGCTTTTTGGTTGTATCACCTTCAAGGTGGCATCAGGAGTAGGGATGGGAATCGAAAACCGGTTCCTGTTCAGAACCGGTTCCGTATTTTCCGATTCCATGGCATCGTTTGGCAGCTC
>NW_015150516.1:1349622-1363048 GCF_000732505.1 Cyprinodon variegatus
CCAATGAAATTGGCAAATTATTATGTTTTCCCTTACTGAGAACATCCATCCTGAAAGCGTTAAATACATTTATTAATTTACTTATTTGAGTAACATTTGAAACAAATGTACTGTTAGGAATAGTTGAACCTTTTTACTTTTCTTCAGCAATATTCTGGTAAGAGTATCTGTATTCTTACTTAAGTAAAATCTCTAGTTATTCTATCCACTATGAGTAACTTTAGCCAGTTGGAGATCAGGTTATAGTATATTAAACTGTAATAATTGATACTTTATGTTCCTCTGACATATGCATTACCTACTGCAAAGATTAGTTTGGTAGGTTTTTAAATTAAATTATTTTGTGCTTTAATCATATTATTTTTTTCTTATTTTGTTTTACAATTTGAAAAACTAGAACTTCCTTAAAACTAGATCTGATTATATTCTTTGAAACATCAAATAAAACTGTAAAATCCAACTATTACTCAGTACTTTGCTAACCTTTCATTAAGTACTATTTTACTCTGACTTAATTTCTTGGACAAGTGGTTGGACTAAGAAAATGAAAAAATTGAAAAAAAAATCTGTTAAATTTATGGCAAGTTATTTCTTTTTTAATTAATAACTTAGAAATAAAATAATTTTAAGAAAAATATTGAGTCTTTCTGACATTTTTAAAATCATGGTTTATAATCAAAACACATGGCTTTGATTTTATAGATCAGAAAAAAAATTGCATATTTTTGTGAGTAAAATTTCATCGTTTCTAGATAATTCTTTAAACAAATATATATCAAAGCAATGCTTACTTTGAGCTGCTTAATTTGTACAAAAGTTGATGTAAAACAAGTAAACTTAATTTGTTTAATTCCTAAAATGTGTCATTTTTAGTCCATTACAGGCAGAAAACATTCAGACTGATGCAGTGAAAGGAAAAAGGGATATTTTTGGTTTGTTGAATGGGCCACAGAGATCAAAATTAACAGTTCAGTAGAATACAGAGTAAGAAAAGAATTACAGATCTACGAATTTAGAGCAGATTTATAGTTAAATAAAGTCCATTTTGACTTATACCATGTATAGCAATATTCAATTTTTGCTTCATTTTTTTCTAATTTTCTTTAAATATTTAAACATCTGCTGTAAATTAGTTTTTTTATTCTAAAACATAAAAATACTTTAATCTATTTTCTAATTTTTTTTTTCATATTCAATCTCTAAAGTTTTTAACCAGGCAGCTAAAAAACTAATTAATAAAAAAAAATGAAATCCAATTATGGCGTTAGCTAAATTTATTATTGCTGATTTATGTGAATTTAATTCATCTTTAATAAACTAAGAGCACTAAAGGCGACATGCTTAAGGCTGCGTCATCAGAAGAATTTTCCAAATATAGTATTAGTGTTTTAAAAAGGAAAAGTAGTCCCACAGACAGATTTCCCCTTTTTTGTGTTTTTAATCATACTTTACTGTTTTAGATGATCAAACCAATTTAGGCTTAACAAATATACCCTTAATATAAGCAACAAAGCTTTTTTAAAATAATCACCTCATTTATTAAGAAGAAAAAATTAAAACCAACCAAGTAGCTGTATAAAAGTATTTATTTAGACTCTTGTTAAATAACTTCAGAGGGAATGTCTGAAAGCATGAAAATTGTAAAAAACGAAACTGAAAGGATGTAGAAGGCTTGCCTGATCAGCCATTAAAACAGGAGATCACTCAAAAGAAGCTCTGTTGGTCTCATTCGACTCAGTAAAGGTCAAAGTTCACGATTCAGCAGTAGGAAACACAAAGTGTGCAAAACTTCAATGTCAGCCAAAACCCATTTGCACAGGGAAAGATAAAACCTTTCAATGCACCAAACATTATCCTCCACATATCTGATTAAAAAACCATTTAAAACAATTATTTTCACTTATTTAAGACGAAATTATTCACATACTTGTGTTATATTAAACTGCACTTACAAAATTCACCACTGTCACCACAAGCAGGCGGCTTGCTCGGACTCACAATGGATCAAAGGATACCCTAACCTACGAAGGATTCACCAGATATGTTGAGCTCATACAAAGGAGTCTTCGAATCCGAACTGGCCATGGCGCCGTGCTATTACGTAATCAATTGATGAATCTGGCCTTCCAACGGGTTTGAAAACACAAAATGAACTAAACATCTACCTCTGGATGGCCTATAAAAAAAAAAAAGCAAACATTTTGAAGTGGCCCAGTCAAAGTCTGGCCTTTAATCGGATTGAGACGCTGTTGAGTGACCTTAAACCGGTGGTTTATGCTCTATAACTCTCCAATGCTGCTGAATTAAAACCATTTTGTTAACAGAGAGGGTCAAAGTTCCTCCACAGTGACTCACTGCCAGTTATCACAAACATTTGATGGAGGCTGTTGGGGTTGACGACCTTTAAGGGCAGATTGACTCATTTCCCAAACAAATTAACATCATTAATGAAGTGCTTTCTGCTGTTATTCAGGTTTGCTTTTAGGAAAACAAATCCGGTCAACACCCGTCCAAAACCAGAGGCTTGCAGTTAAAGACTAACAACAATATTTTTCCGTGGATGTGAGTGGAATCCCGCCGACTCCAAGCATGGATGATTGGAGAAGTTCAACCCTTATCTTCGCTCCTAACAAGCCGACCATTCGCACACTGCAGCTCCAGTTGGATGATTGGATCAGTTACTGGAAGATTAATTTGCAGTTGTGTTTTTACTCTTCTTTAGGATTCATTCCAATTCAGTGGAGTTTTGTTGAAAAAGTCCTGCATTGACATTTGATAAATGTTTTGTTCGTTGATTTTGTGTTTTTACAGGAATCTTGGAAGCTAAAATAAGTAATCTAAACCAAAGTGTACCAAATACCATTATGTCAGTGTCCTTGGGAAGATGAAGACACGTTACAGTAAAGGCAAGAAAGAGCAAATAGGATTTAGGACGTCTGGGCCAAAATTTATACTTCCTTGCTCTGCGATAAAGTGCTCTATAATCTGGAAATAGAGTTCCCTTTAAAATATTATGTTTGAAGGCAGAGGATAGAGGAGAGTAGGAGGAGGAGGGGGGGGTAAGTAAGAAAAAGCAGAGCTCAAAGCAGGCCTCGTAATCTAATAAATTGATTTGCAATATCCTCTGAAACTGTGAACTGATAAATGTAGCTTCTCATGTCGCCCCGCCTCGCTTCCAGCTCTCCGCCTAATGTGCGCAGCAGAGACAAAAGGGGACGGCCCCGATAGTTTGGAAAAACTATTCCGGCCGCCTTAATGTGAGTAATCATCTGGGCCTTTCGAGTGGTCACCCAAGGATTATGGAGCATCTGTGTTCCTAAGCTCGTCCTCTCTCCTCAACCGCTTCTATTCTTCGACCGAAAGCAAGCGCATACACCCGAGACGCGGCATTAAGCATCAGCCACAAATAGAAGGGGGAAAAAAAGAGCAGATTATCCTTGGATATGAATGTTCTTGGGAGAGCTGGACAGTTGAAGCCAAAACGAACAATAAGTGGTTGAGTTTAGCCAGAATTGTGTGTCAAGGCAGATTGCGGCACATCAGAAAAAAACACAACACCACACCAACCCAGATATATAAAAACAAAACTAATCTGAGAACCCAGAGGAGACCCCGCCTCTCCTTTCTAACTGCTAGCAGGGGAAGATTTACCACCCGCGACTCCGCTGGGCGGGTACGGAAGATGCCACCCTACTCAGAGCTCCCGCCAAAACATTCCAGCGCACAAAGGGGGGGAAATAACAGAGTGTGATTTGCACCCAAATCCTCTCAAGTCCTGCGAGTGTGGCGCGAAACGACTCTTTGGAAGAGCCAGCTCATCTCCCTGAGGTATTGTGGCGCGTTTTCTCCGTCTATTTATCAGCACCGTCAGACGTTGGGCCTTATCGGAGGCGAGGTGTACCTGAGACGTGGGGAGGCCTGCGAGCGGATTACAGGGGAGTCTGGACCGGCATCAAAAACCAGCCGTAAGAAGAGGCTAAGACGGAGAGAAAGACGGCAGCTCTGGGTTTGGCACCGCGGCTTGGACCACACAGATCATCGGGGACCCTTGAATAAAAACACTCTCTTCTTCCCCGTGTACTTAATAAATGCCACTTGACATTGGGGGGAGGCTTTAGCAGTACTCCCTCCCCCCCTCCCTGCTTCGGAGGAATGAGGACTTGCTCTGGATTTGGACAGTTGGCGGGGCCTATCTCCATACTGGCAGGAGGCATCAGGGATTTCATGGCTGTTTGCCCGTCCTGGTGCTTTTCCTCTGCCTCCTGCCCCATTTGTGCAAAACTGTCTTTTTCTCCTTTTTTTTTGTAGTACAAGTTGGTTTGCAAAGATTTCTTTTTCATTAAGCGACCTTTGGCAGAACATAAACAGAACTTTAAAAAGCATTAATGAAAACAGATTTCAAATCAGAGTATATATTGCTTATTTATGGTAAAATAATCCATTTAAAATATAATTGGTTAGACTGTTCTGCAAGCAAAGTGATATCAGATGTTCTTGAACATTTTGTCAATTATTACACTTTACAAGCTCTTTCCTTTAACAACAATCAAAACCCCTTTTACAACCAATTAGAAATCCCTTACTAAGAAAATATAATCTGCCAGTGTGTAATCTGAACATCTGGCCTAGTTTAAATTTAACTCAGATTAGAAATACAAGCAGGAACACAAAAAACTAGAGAATAACCAAGAGGCCAAAAGTTACTCTGGAGGAGCTGCTGTTTTTATAACAGGGCAAAAATAGAAAGGCATCTTTATAGGAAAAAAAAGCCAAAGAAGTTTAAAATTTGCCACAATCCATTTAACAAACATAAGGAGGATGTAGCACCTGTGAATCCTGAGAGGACTTGAATTTGTGTGTCTATCAGGCATCTGTCCCATTTATTTAGTTTCTTTTCATGACAACAAATTGATGTTTGCATTGCCCTAAAAAAAAGCCCGTTTAAAACTGATTTATCGCTACAAAACAAAAAATTTTTTTATTATAGCAATAAGTATGAAAAAAAGTCCCTGTGTTGTTCGGTTGCTTCGTTGAAGGACTCTCCATCCAGTCTCCACCGAGCTGACCGAGACGTATCCCAGCAGTCAGACATATTTTACAGGTTTTAGTTGCAAAAATATTTAAAAACCACTTTCTATTTTTCTTCTTTTTCCCATTAAACCTCATTTAAAAAAAAATGCTCTAAGATCAAGTGATAGGGATTAAGTTGGAACAATATTTTATCAGTCTGGTTATAAAATGATCATTTATTTCATTGATTTGATTTTTAGAGTCACACACTACATTTTTCAGAAGTAGGGTTGTTAAAATACTATATACCTCAGAAATAATTCAAAGCTAAACATTTGCATTAAAAATCAACCAAAACGGACCCATTTCATTAAGCTCCAACCGTCATCCAGCTGCAGCGCAGCAATAACAGCCCCTCCACTGGATGTTTCAAAGATTACAAATATGTTAAAGAAAAGCAGAACTTTTTTATCAACAGAACATGTTAAGTTAAAGATAAAGCATTGCTTTTAAACACATTAAATGGTTCTGACAGTCAGCTCCCTTTAAGTTAAGCTCTTCTCAAACACGCAGCACCTCTGTGGTACAAATCTACACAGGAAGGTATAAATAAGCTCACAGCTCAGTCAGATACTAAACAGATAAAAAAATAAACCAGTAGAGCTCCTCTGTTTAGATGTAAAGCTATTGGAGGCTAATGTAGTTGATAAAAATCACAGGTTATGGTGGACCCAGACTGAAGGGAAACAAACCCGCCAGCCTGTTGCTAAAAACGCTAAAGAAAATATTATTTAAAATGACAATAAATGTAGAATTTGTTCAGGGTTGCTGCTGAATACTAGCCTGGGTGCCATTCCGAACTTAGTCCCGCCCACAACGTTTGAGGTCGGGAAGTTCGGTCTGGCATTGCTCAATAGTAGCGCGAGTATGATCGCACAATATCTGGCGGGCCAATCAAATCGTCAGGGCGGGCTTTATACGATGATGGACAGATGATCAACAGTAACGTAATCAACCACGTGACCAAAGCGCGCATGGGTGACAACAACAATGGCTGCCGCTGGAGAGTGTAGATTCTGCTATTAGGTCTGTTCTAGAAGATATCGACAGCAAATTAATTTTAAAAGAGGAACAGAGAAACGCGATCAAGGCTCATCTTCTTATTCTAGGCGTGCAACTGCACGCTTTGATTTTTGTTGACAACAACTATGCGTCGCTTAACATACGTCACGCGCTCCGTTGCTCTTATTGGTTGTAGGTCTATCCAATTGAGTGCAGAGGCATTTTTTTCCTGGTTCGTTTGAAACACGCCCCATAATAAGTAACAGACTCATATTCTGACTAGAATTGAGTAGAACTACGTCTGGCTAGCTGAATACTTCAGCAGATCCTAAGTTAAACCAGATCCATGTTAAGTAGTAAAATGTATTACAGCAAACATGTGGCATTAGAGAGAAACCCAAACATGGAGGACAGGAGGCCCTGAGGTTGGGATGTTCAGTAATTCTTACACACGGAGTTAAAGATGCCTCCTATTTAAAACCTTTATTTTCTTTAGTTGGAGGCCCAAATTTATACTGGCCTGGATCGGCCTCTCTTTTACCCTCCAGAGAAGGCAGCGATCCCCATGGGAACGAGCTGCTGAGCATTTTCAGAGTGTGTGGTTCCTTCATCAATCAGCACTTTAGGTTGGGGTTTCTGAACAGGAGGGAAGGTGATGAATGTTGGACTTTCATTCGGCAGCTGCACGGGAATCCTTAAACTTTTCTTTTTGTCAAGGTGCAGCAGAAAAATCTCCACTGAAGGGATTTCTGACGTCTCAGAGGTCAGTTCCTCTGGCCTGTTATTTATGTCCACCTATTTCTGAAGGATGGAGGCTGGAGCGCCTTAATGCAGCTGCAAGGTTTGCACATCTGCATCGCCTCAGAGAGGATAGAGGCCAGCAGCTGTGGCTGCCTCCATGCGACCGATTGGCACCTCTGCAGGACTTTTGTTGTTCCAGCAGTTCCTATTTATTTGAAAACCTTTTAATGGTCCTTTGAGTGTGTATTTGTGTGTTTTCCTTGGTGAAAAGAACAAAGAACCATGGCTGTGCTACGTCTATCTTCACCACAAGCTGCACGGAAAATCCAAAGAAACCCCAAACCTGAGTTCTCACATGAACTACAGCTGGGGCGTGTCAAAGCCCAAAGCAGCATAAACTCAGTGTCTGACTGCCAAACAACACTGAGCCTCCGCACTCTGACACACGGGGAATATTGAGTGTTGTTTCTCCAAGCCAGGATGATATCACCCACAATGCCTTTTCACCTTTTCACTCGCAATAACCAGCCGGCAGAGAACTCCCAGCATCCTCTCCACATCTCAACTGGAATGGCAAAGCTATAATTACAGCAATCAGCAGCAGAGCCGACTCCACGACACAAACTGCGGTCCTGCTTACACGCTGCAGAGGGTTCACGCCCAGAGTGGAAGATAGGGACCGCCATGATGGATGGACCAGCGCTTTCCAGGCTGCTGGTCATCATCATCTGCCTCCTCCCGTTTCCTGCTTCACGCTGACCCGTTCCTGCCCCCATCAGCCCTGGGATGGATCCAGACATGCAGTCACTCGGACAGGGAACGGTGGGGGATACAGCAGATTAATGTGGGTAAACACTCCAGGAATTGTCACTTTTCTTCTGGCTACATAAGTGCAAAGAAAATAAGAGCAATCGGAATAATAATAAAACTCACAGCAGAGATAAAGCACTTAGATGTAAGGTTAGAGCAGGGCAGAGTAGGGTAGGTAAACACCGAAGGATTTAATGGACAGAAGAAAACTAGGAAGGAAGTTTAAATCTTTTAACCGTTTAAAATCAGGAGTCTAGATGCTCTGAAACATGCAGATAAAAAAAACACCAAAGCAGACTGACTTCAGCTGCTGCTGTCCATCAACCTTTGAAGGGTTATAATCATAGTAAACTATTTTCAAGCTTATTTGAAGTCAATTATTCTACAGAAAGGAAAGCTGTTCACACGAGGGAAACATTTTGGATAACTGAGAATATTTTTAGGAGCTAAATTGGGGTAATGTTGGCCTAGTGGTTAGAGCAGTGCAATTCTGCTCTAAGGAGGGTTGCAATTACCTGGTTCAATCCCCACAGGTGGCGCTCTGGGTCCCTGAACAAGACCCTTAACCTCACTCTGCTCCCTCGGCGTCGCACAGTGTCAGCCCACTTCTCCCCAAGGGGATGGGTTAAATGCAGAGATTCTATTCCTCCATTGTTATATCAATAAAGTTCAATTTCTATTTTTAAAGTTGCAGTAAAATCAACCACAGTCAGACCTGAAACCCCAAAGCTTCACCTCACACCTGGATGCTGACAATAATGAAAGGCTGGCTTGTCTTTTTCAAGGACAAAGACAAAGGAAAAAGGAAAAAGGCTGCAGGATGTGCAGTCATCATAAGACTGATGAGGCTAAAGTAGATGTTTTTAGCTGCAATATATATATTTGGAGAAAATTGGTGCTAAAATAAACACTTGATACCAACTGTTGGGCACGGAGGTGGGGGTATGATGATTCATGCTTATGCTGAAGGTATCACTCTAAGGGTTATCTTCTCTATTTCACAAATGCTTATTCCCATAAAGAAGCCTAACTTCAACACCAGCTTCAACTTTCTACATTATCCTACATTAAAAAAAGATTCAGGGATGTTTTATCTATACAGAAACTAGTGAAGAATTTTAGCTGTGGAAACTACACAACCTGCAGTTTTCTGGATGATGACTAGGAATCAGACATCTGACTACACTTTACTTTCTTACATTCAGCACTGGAAAAAATCGAAATCTAGATAAGTAATTTTTTCTTAAAATAAGTGCATTTGTTCTTGAATTGAGGAGTTAAGAGACATTTTGGCAATGGAACAAGAAAATTTACACTTAAAAAAAGAAAACACAATTGCATTGTCTTATTTCAAGTGCATAATTTTTACTTATTTCTAGATTGTTTTTGCAGCAGGTTTTTCTGCAAATTTTCCATGCAGACTGACTTTCTTGAACTGGGAATAAGTGCTAACCTGGAAAAACATCATCAGACAGCGTCTGAGAGCTTCTTATGGACAAGAAGTTGCTTTTAGGGCATCTTACAGTCACAGAGTCATTGAGTTTTAGAATTAAATGTTAGCCAACATAAAGCTTTGCTCAAACGTATTACCAACCAGGCAATATTCTCAAATACAGAAGCTAACCCATAGCAGAATTAGCCTCGTGAGACCATCCTGATCTCGCAAGCTTTCAAGGATTCACTCGCAGATCAGTTTGGCTGCTTTCCGTTAAAGAAAATTTGGAGCCGTTCACCAAACGAACGTCCAATCAGCGTTGGCTTTGAGGCGGGTTGAGGTGTGACGCAACGAGAAGCGCGACAGTTCAGTCTAAAGAACATGGCGGCTTCAGCCGATGAAACTAGCGTTAGCGTGGCTATCGAGCAAGTTTTATCGGAATTACAGAGTATTTCTTCACTGAAAGAAGAGCAAAACACTGCTCTGGAGGCTTTTCTTAGAGGAAAAGATGTTTTTGCTCTTCTCCCGACTGGTTTCAGCAAGAGTTTGATCTATCAATTAGCTTGTGCCTGGCTTGTGGTTGTGTTTTCGTCGTCGCTCTGTTAGTACGTCATATGCTTCGTTGATCTGATTGGTTTATTTGGCCCGTCTATCACCAACATAGGCCAATCAGCTAACCAGTATTTTCGCCCCTTCCCAAAATTACTTCAACGGAAGGTTTCCAGATGGATATGCGGAGCAAATCCATCTGGATGAGTCAGGTTATAGCAGAATCCCCCCAAAAGAAGAAAATATCAAGGTGCTATAATGGTCTAGTCAAAACCCAGAGCTGAGCTTGATATTAAACAAGCGTTCAGGCTTTAAGAGAATTCCATTTAAATCTTGAGGAAATGCAACAATATTGTGGGTCTAAGTTCTTCTAGAACCTCCTAATAGTCAAAAAACTACAGCCTTAATTCTGCAAAAGGCGACTTTAAAAGCTGCTACATCATTGAAACCTTTCCACCTCTTTCCCAGCCTGGGTTCTATCTACTATCTGTGGAAACAATAAGTATTTGCTTTTTTCAGTTCAATTTATTAACCTAAATCTGACAGAAGTTCATGTTCTGTTTTTGAATGTTTGTCCCAGAAATGTAAGAACCCAGAACTAGAAGGGGGTTACTTTATTCTGACCCTGAATGTTGATGAGGAACAGCAACTGGGCATCTCTAATGATTCAAAGATATCTTAAAAAGGAAATTTAAATATTTAACTTGGATTAATTACTCATCGCCCTTCACGCTTGCTGATATTCTTTTCCTGAACATCTCGGGACCACAAAGCCTCAGTGTGGGATTAAAACCTTTATTATTGTTACTGTGGCTTCAGCACAATATGGATCTACTTCGCATTCGTCTGTTTTCATGGCCTGACAAGAAAAACACCGACCAAGAAAGATTCTGATATTCATTTCTCTTACGACGACTCCTCCTGGCTGTAATCTATCAAAGTCACTGTTCGCCTCCTTGGAAAAATGAAACAGGAGCTCGTAACTCGATGTTAAGGCCTCCCCATGAACTCTGCACAAGAGTCGCTGCAAAAACTGCTCCTAATCCATGTAATTATAGCTATTTAAGCTCCTCTGACCACCTTTCACTGGGAATACCTGGACTAGCTGCTAATGTTTCTGACTAGGAAGGTCTCTTCAATCCCCACCAGAATTCTTCTGCTGTAATTTGTGTACACAGCCTCTACTGTTGTGTTAGGCTGCGGTCCAAAGCCACTTTAAAAAGGTATGTGGCTCTGGCAGGGAGGATAAACAGCCACCTCGCGTAATTCTCCCACGTCTCTTCAACGTTCGTCTGTTTTCCAAAGAAAAGCACATTAAAAACGCACCACTTTGGGTAAAATCAGAGGAGGGCTAAATGTCTGATGCATGCTGGCTGAGGTGTTCGGCTTTTAAACTTGTTGGATTCTGCATCTACAACAGATTTAAAGCATTCGTTTGTCCGTCTTTCCCAAAAAAAAAGACTCCAGTTGAAGTGATGCAGCAGCGGCTGAGCATCTTCTTCCCACGACATCCTGCAGGCTGACCTTATTTAACTGCAGCGTTTACGGACTCGAGCGAGAGCTGTCTAAACAGAAAAATAAGCAACCTCCATTTGAAACAAACATTTTTCTGCTCTGATCTCAGAGCTGCTGTTGAGACAGACTTAAGAGCTGTGTTTTCTCCAGATTATCTCCTTATATTTTCACTCTCAACAGCAAGTCCAAAATGTAAACGTTCAAAGTCTTCAGTCCAGTTCATGACCCTGATTTTGAAACCGCCTCTAAAAGACAGAAATGGTATCTACAGGGACAAACTGGACCTGAGCTGAGAGACCCATGCTCCTCCATGTGGTCTATTGCTCACCAATTGTTCATCTTTTCCTTCTTTTGGCTGGTTTAACCCTTATATTTGCCAGCTCTGACTTCTGAAGAACATCAAGTTCTTCACAAGCAGTAAAGAACTTGACGTTCTTTCAAAAAATTATTTCTACTCAGAGAGGCATCAGTTTATCATTTTTTTGTTCTTAGATCTTGTTTTATCTATTTATTTTTGTAAAGGTACAAATTAAACAAATGGATGAGCTAAAGGACGCCCGGATTATTTGGAAAATTAAGTGTGAAGATGGAAGATCCTTATAACACACTGCAAAAAATGAAATCTAAATAATAAGTGCATTTTTTCTTGAATTAAGGATTTAAGTGAGACACTTTGCCAATGGAACAAGACAATTAACACATAAAATAAGAAAAAACTATTGAATTGTCTCATTTCAAGTGCGTTTTATCTAGATACCTTATTTTAAGAGTAAAAATACTAATTCCATTGGCAAATCATCTTATTTACCTGCTCAAATTAGGGGAAAATACCCTTAATTTAAGACATTTTTACTCATTTTGAGATCATTTTTGCAGTGCAAGTTCCAGACTTTTCTGGAGAAGATTTCATAAGATGTGAAGAAATAAGAGCACACTGTAAAAACAATATTAAAAAAAAGTAAGAATGTCTTAAATTAAGTGTATTCACCCTTAATTTGAGCAGGTAAATGAGATAGTTTGCCAATGGAATGAGTCATTTTACTCTTAAAATAAGATAATTGGATAATATGCACTTGAAAAAAGACAATGCAATTGTGTTTTCTTATTTTAAGTGTAAATTGTCTTGTTCCATTGGCAAAGTGTCTCTTTTACCTCCTCAATTCAAGAACAAATGATTATCTAGATTTAGATATTTTGCAGTGAAAGACGTCCAAATGAAAACATGTAAAAAATATATCTACTTTCAATATGACATAAAGGGAAAGTACAACAACAACAAGAAGAAAATTAGCAGCGGTTTTATCAAAATGATCCATGTCTTCCTGTGACTGAAAGCAGTCCTGTGAGGCTCTGCTCTACCTCTCCGTTTCCTCCTGAAGGTGATTCAGTTGGACAGCAATAAATTAACTCCTGAAGACACTATCTCTTGTTTGGACAGCATGGAGGAGACAAATGGCCGTCAACGCTCTGCATGACAAAGTGCAGGCTTCATCTGAGCTGCAGTCATACCTCTCCGCCTTAAGAGGTGGTGACTGAAGGCCTGACAAATCAGCGCTGACAGATCAACCTCCACCTGGCCCCCCCGTTCCTATCCCCTCGCTCCCGTCAACGTCAGCAGAGAAGCTCGGAGCTGACGGGTAACGGCCCACGGCGCTGCGGACAGGGCCGACACTTTGCGGTGAAAATGCCAAACACACCCCGGCTCCTGTTCTGTCGTGAAAAGCACGAGGAGGCTCATGTCTCACCTGGTTAAACAAACCTTGGAGAGACGTTTTTGAGGAGGATTTTTTTTCTTTCCTCAAAACATCTCAAGGACACTTTTGATGCCACATAATATTAGAAATTTTCCAACGCCGTTTCCTAAAAGCCTGCTGCTGCTGACATTCTGTTGAGTATACATCATGTGACAGCGAGTCTATTTGTGTCACAGCAGGTTGGAGGGGATGTCAGAAATGAGTACGTCTTTAACTCCTCTGCGCATCTGTTAAACAAAAGACAGGAAGCTTTTTCTGATGAGGAACTCGGTGCAAAAAAGGTCAGATTGAGTATTTAAGGTCTTCTTGAATCTGGTTTTGGTATTTAACACTTCATCTGTCATATTAAATGCATTCATTAGTGAGGTGTAACTGAAAGGTACAAACAGAGACGTTGAAACAAGACACCACACCTAAACCCTGAATATGCATCCTCAAACTGAATATTTCTACTTTACATAGAGGCACTAAAGGTTCTGGAATATCCTGATATTGTCTGCCGGGGCGCCTAAGAGGATTAGGGCCACTGAAAAAAAAAAAAAAAGTTAAC
>NW_015150516.1:1364132-1368492 GCF_000732505.1 Cyprinodon variegatus
GTTAACTTTTTTTTTTTTTTTCAGTGGCCCTAATCCTCTTCCGTACCTCCATGCTTCTGCAAAATGCCTGAATGTAATGAATGGCTCTTTACCAGGTCTCTGCAGAGCTGAATGATATAGGAATTCAGTCGTAAGGCTCCAGGGGGTCGGAGCGGGGATGCAGGACTAGACTGATGTTACATAAGAGCTACATCCAAGCCCAAGGAACTGACCCGAGATCCAAGTTGGAGATTCCCGACGTAAGGAAAGTCTTTACAGATTCAGAGATGGGAGATGTAAAGGAAGACCCCTCTTCGACCAAATCAATACCTCCTGTCTCATATTATTTTTGCAGCTGCCCACATGCACAATCAAAGATATTTAGATTAAAAAACTGAGCCATTTGGCCACAGAGAGACAAGACGTGGAGGATTTGATGGGAAGCTCCAGCTTCTAGTTATAGGAATGTTATAGAACTGTGAAGCACGGTAGAGGCAGAATTCTGCTGTGTGGCTGCCTTTGCTTCAAATAGCAGAGATGGACTTTTGACATCAGTCTAACTGATCCCTGATATGTGCTGCCAATATTTTGCCAAAATTTATATTCTAGGAGCTATATTGTTTTTCGTTGCTCCATTTAGGTGATCAAAATGAAAACATGGCACCAAATATTAAACAAGTCTCAAACAAAAAAAGAAAAATTCCTTAATTCATCAATCTAAAAATAGTAATAAATAGCAGATGCAGGAAGCGGGAACACATGCTTCACTTGCTTTCAATGCATGGCTGCTGAATGCATGCACAGAAAAAGCAATACTACAATCACTTTTGAAGACATATCGATCTAGCAACTAGTGCAAATGATGAAGCAGTGAGGAAGTGGAGTTATGTCTGAACTTATTAAGCTCATGTTTGTATCAAGGTGGTTACATGTAGCAGGGTGATACCAGCATTTTTAAAAGTCCAGAGGGGTGGATAATAGGGATGGGAACGGGGATCAGTTTAACAGATGGCAAAACTTCGGCAGGTCCGACTTCACCAAGATCTCCACTAAAGTCTACAGAAATAAACTGAATTGAATTGAATTGAATTTGAGGAGGGGTCTGTAGCAGGAAAAATATAAAAACTAAAATATTCTCCCAGTGTTACCAGACAAACTGATCTGATATAGTCAGAGTTACGTCATATGTTTGCTGGAGCTTATTTAAAAAATGCAAATAAGAGTTGAACCCAGCAAGGGACGTTTAAACAAATATTACTAAGGATCCATGCATATTTTGCAGCCAGCTGCTAATTTAGATCCAAATATTAAATAAAGCCTTCGAATCTAACTGCCATTTTCAAAAATGTAATCTAAAAAAGGTACAAGAGGTAGTTTATTCCCATCTTCTCTTGAAAGTTCTGCTACATGAAACATGTTCAAGCATCACCATCATGGCAAGATAAAAAAAAAGAAAGAAAAACAAGGTGTGCAGGCTAATATGACGATGCAAAGCAATCATGGAGCAGCATATGGAAAGAGACGTAAAAAGCTAAAAGCCTTTCATAAACCCCCCTAACAGATCCCACTTATTGTTCTCCAGATGCCAGTTAACGGAGCCAATTGAGAATTTAAGCATTTCAGAACAACAAGAAGGTATTTAACACCATCTTTCTGCACACACACACATGCTCTGATTCAGACATTGTTCTTCCTTTGATGAAATTTTCTTCAAAGCTCGCCTCTTAATGTCGGCGGTTCATCCGGCTCGGCCCACTTGTTTTCAGATCCTTCATTTTATACTTTTTGTTGCAGCTCGTCATTTGCTCGCCGAGGTGTTTTACCTTAACAAGAAGAAACATCAGGATTTATTAACAAGAATATGGAGAAAAAAAATACCTCTTCCCAGGAGACTTAACAGAACACAAAAAAACCTAAAAAAAAAAAACACTAACAATATGTATTAATGTATGCCCTTTGATGTCTGGTTTGCAGAGTCCTGTAAGCACCATTAGCAATTTAAGTGAAATGCCACATTTGTCCAAACTAGATCACACATCTGAGAGAAGACGGACGCATGTTTCTGCAGAGCTGGAAACCAGAAGGGCCCAATTAGAAATGGTTTTTGAACTGGAGCAGAAGAATATGTGTACAGTAGGGTCATAAATTCTCATCACACATTAGCTTAGCTCCCTCTAGTGGCCAAAAACGGTAGATCTATAACTACAAAGTCAAACAAACACAAATAAATGTCTCAATTTATGTGGAAAGCAGTTTTAGAGATGTTTCAGATCAGAAAATAATTACATGATTTTAACTAATATGTCCTAAAAAAAAAATCCTGTCAAAACTATTTTTGACTAATTTATAACACAAATAAATTGCATAAAATTCTCAAAAAAAATAACAGTTGTTTCATTTTAATTTTTAAAAAATTGGAAAATATTTAATTAATTGATACAAAAATGTTAGTATTTTTGTTTTGTTCAATTTTTAATATTGTATCAGAAAAAAAAGCATTTAAAATGTTGATTATATTCTATTAAAGAGGGATTTTTAAAATATAATCTTAAAGTTCCTCATAATTAAAGTCAAATTTCATAAAATAAAATAAAATAAGGAAAATACAGATGTTATTATATTAGATTATTATACAGATGTTAAAAAAGCAGTCATGTTTACATCAATGTTTTTATCACTGCTGCTTACCTGCATTGAAAAAAATGAAATATTCTAGATAGCTGTACTTAATGAAATTTATTTTTGTTTACACTTGTGTGTAAAAAATGACAAAATAAAATCTAAGTTACTAAGTCTTATGTTGAATATCGAAATGTGTTCAAATCTTCCCAGAAATGCTTGTAAGCAGCTCAAGCTGAATCTAATAATTATCCCGACGCGCTTGGAGGCAAAAAGTAAGGAGCACTTGAATGGAAACACACGGGGCCGTGTTCACTGACTAATATCTGGCAATTAATCACTTGATTAATACGCCCTTAAACACACAAAGTGGCAGTGACAAATTCTGCTTGCACGCCTTCAGGATCCCCCCCGAAAACGATAATTGTCCAATGAACGTCCCATTTGTCAGCGAGGCTTCCAGTTCAATTGTTTGTACCTCCACTCTAAGGTCAGGCAGGCGGCAGCCATCCTGAGTCTTTAGTGTTTTACACCAGTAGGACCGGTGGCTGCAGCACGGCGTGCACGGTAATTAAAGGAAGCTGCAAAAGTTGCATCAGACGAGCCAAAAGGAGGAAAACGAGCTCTGAAGTGTTTTTGTTTTGTTTCTTCTGCTGAATTATTAAAAAGGCGCTGACTGTTTTCTTGTTTTTCCACCATAAACCACTTTTGCTTCTTTAATCAGGCTTGTCGCAGCCAATCATGCTGCGTGACGTCATAAAATGCCAATCTGAGTCTCTTCTGTATCTCAGCCAAGATTAAATTAATGCGAGCATAATGTAAGAAACGACTACAAAATGAGCATTTTATCCATCGCAGATTATTAGCTGGATCCTCAATCAGACAATCACTTCGCTATATGCAGCTCCAGAAAAATAAACATGTTGTGAATATAAATGACCCCAAAACAAATCTATAATTAAGGATTAATGTTAGAGCTGTGGAAAGTGGGCACTTTAATTTAAAGTGGCTGACACTGATTCTCACAAAAGCTGAAATTCTAATCGATTAATTTGTATCTTAAGTAATGAAGACCCCAAAAAACAAGGTGTTTTTTTTCTTAATAAAAAAGGAAAATATTAAAGTTTATACTACAGTTTAGAATTCAGTAATCGTTCTACAGAAGTCAACATTTCTCTATAAATACAGCAGTAAAACTAGGCTGGTGGTGGCGTTAAGTGTGCCCATCACCCAGTGGATTGTCTCCATCGTGGTGTTTGCACATGAAGGGCTGCAGCTGAGAGGCCGGCCAGGCGGCACGCCGACCCACAGTGGTTCTTTGGGAACTGTAGAGGAAAAGGGGGAGGCTGCAGCAGCCACGCTCCCCTGGTACTCTGCTAATGAGCTCCAGCACCGCTCCTCAACATCACATGCAGATAGAGCAAAGCAGATAGCTGTATGCAAAAAAAAAATACAAGATTTGAAAAGCAGCTGAAAATATTGAAATACATTCCAAGTACAACAATACGTGTAAAAAGATGCGCACACACACACACAGATCCCTGCAAAGAAGGTGAATTCTTTAGAGCAGCGGTTCTCAGCACCCATCAAATGCTACAGAAGCCTGTTTATCATTCATTCACGTGACTGAAGTCCAGAGTTTAGGACCAATGCACTAAAGTATAACAGAAGATTAAAATATTTGAATTTCATAAGTGAGAAATAAAAGATCCTTCCTTCAGATATTATTTGAAGACTATTAATGCTAATGTAGAACAATGTG
>NW_015150516.1:1369011-1377587 GCF_000732505.1 Cyprinodon variegatus
AAAAGTATTGCGGGATCTCGCAAAACTATTGCGGGATCTCGCAAAAGTATTGCGAGATCCAGCAAAAGTATTGCGGGATCCCGCAATACTTTTATGAGATCCCGTAAAAGTATTGCAGGATCTCGCAATAGTTTTGCGGGATCTCGCAAAAGTATTTCGAGATCTCGCAAAAAATAAACTTTTGCGAGATCTCGCAAAAGTTGATTTTTTGCAAGATCCTGCGAAAGTATTTCGAGATCTCGCAAAAAATAAACTTTTGCGAGATCCCGCAATACTTTTGGAAGATCCCGCAATAGTTTTGCGAGATCTTGCAATACTTTTGCGAGATCCCACAATACTTTTGCGAGATCTCGCAAAACTATTGCGGGATCTCACAAAAGTATTGCGGGATCTCGCAAAAGTAATTTTTTTCCTCTCCATGTCCCTTTAGGGGCTCCTTAATTGCACAAGGTGTTTACATGGGTATTTATACAGATGGATATTTATATTTATATGTATAGTTATTGCACTGGGTGTCAAATAATAATTGCACGTCATACACTGCACAAGTTATTGCCATCGTAGTGGATAAATGAACTGCGGTAAAGATCCTTTTAACAAACAGGTTGTAAAAATCTTTCACCAGAGGAGCTGCTCAGCTCCTCTACAGTCTGGTGCAGAGGGTGGAAGGTGTTCATGATGGATATAAGTTTGGACAGAGTCCAGAGTGCAGCCTAGGACAGAAACAGCCACTCACCTTGTTCAAGCTCTTTCAGTCCCATTCTGCACTTCTAGGGGCCCAGCAGATGACAGCGTAATCTCTAACCTCTTGCATTTCATATACTATGTCAGAAAAACATTGCATGCTTTTTATTTCTCATCATAACCTGGTTCACTAGGAAATAGGATGGCTAAATTTAACTGCAGTATTTTAAAGACTTATACAGCATTCACACCATTGGGTGTCTGGTTTATAGGGACAGTTTAGGGGAGAATGCATCAATGTGGAGAGATCAAGCTGCACCATTTGAGCCTCTGTAGCAGTGACTCTTGAAGTGTTTCCAGCGTCAAAGTCAGCCAGACTTGAGTATTCAAACGTCAGATTTCCCATCCCTATTAGCACCACTATGGACATCGAATATAAACCAATCAAAAAAGCTGATCCAGGAGTTTTCTGGGAGACAGACACTTCATGCAACCTGTGGTCATTTTTGCAGAGCTGTCAGAATAAAACTATAAAAAAGAAAAACTATATATAGATTTAAACTTTATTTTTATAAAAGCCCCGAGGAAATGGGGAGCAATGATCCCTAAATGCCACTTAAATACTTTCTTACTGAACTATGGAGAAAAAGTTTGTAGTTAGTACTTCCATTAACAAAAAAAGGCTTTATATTCACTTTCATCCGCTGCGAAGGGCAGAGGGAAATCCCTGACAGATTTACATCCCAGGACTGTCACCCACCCATATGTGGGGAGCTTTTTTCAAACTAATCCAAGCAAATTAACCCAAGACATTTTCTATTTTGCAACAAAAAAACAGAGCATCTCAGAAACCAGGTAGTTTAACATCTGTAGCATCAAACTTCAAACATCCAGAGAATCTGGTGTCCAGCTTGCAGAACGTCTGTAAACCTACAAGCATCCAAGTTTAACTGAAGGAGGAAGATGAATAGAGCTGAGAAAGGATCACTGACGAGTAGTGAACCATTTTAACTTCCTATTTTAAAGTTAGTTAGATGATGAAAATGAGTAGAGTAGCCTGCTTAACACAAATATTAATTATATATCATGTAAAAGTTAACCAGCTAATCCTTTTATTTGATTTCTTATTGCTCTAATTTGGCAGCTGGCTTCAAATGATACCATAACAATGTTAATATTAGTCTGTGGATGTCAAGATTTGCCAACCAATGCTTGAGACACTTCTGCCGAAACAAACAGGCTACTGATTTTATTGACAGTTTATTAATTATAAAGCCAGCTTGATAATTTTTATATATGCTTGTTGATGTTAGATATAAAAGCTGCCTTAGCAAATTAATCTGCTCACCAAAATATTAGCACCGATATTAGCCTGCAAATTCTAACACTTGACAATGCTGACATTAGGATGCCACTGTGGCCAAGGAGTGAAAACAAGTTGAAAAGAGTTCCGCAAAGAGTAGCCAAGAGAAATTTGACATTAATTGTATCCAAAGAAAAAAATCCTGTGCAGAATAAATGCTGCAAATACAGAAAAATGGGAGCGGTAGAGTGGAAATGCATTGCAAACACAAAACCCGTTATAAAATGCATAAATGAAAAATGCTACAGGTAGCAAATAAACAACTGCAAGTTAAGAAAATCTATAAACTGGCACAGCATAATCCAAGTGCTCCAAACTAGCAGAGGTCGGGAGCACTAAGGGGCCACCTTGGTGTACTCCAAGGCCTCCATAGGATGCTGCTGTTATAACCAGTCAAAGCTAAAATTAGCTGTATAGAACTTATAATTAAATGCAGATGTTAAGTTTAAACATTATGCCGACATGAGCATGCTAAGCAAACATTTTATTTCATTTAACCTTCGTTTAACCAGGTAATAACAACCCATTCAGACTGAGGTCCCTGACCTAGAGGTCAACAACTGTATCTTAGAAACAAGTACCTTAAAGAAATAAATTACAAATAAAATAATATTATGTACATACATGTTTACATAAGATACATAAATACAATAGAAGTAGATTATAAAAAGTGCAATTCTTTAAGATAGTGGAGATGTTTTTTTGCATACCTTTTATGGAGACATTTGCATTAATCAGTAAGGCTTGATTTATCCGGGCTTACACTGTGCGATTATTTTCCAGTCGTGCGAGAATTTTTCGATTGGCCCGACTTTCAGCCTGATCGTGCGTTGTGTAGTGTGCAGCGGCCTCTCACGAAATCAAACATGTTTGACTTTCAGTTGACCGTCGTGGGCAAATCGCTCAGTACGCAAACAACGATTATTCTTCTTCTTCCTCCTCTCAGATGAAAACACAGAAGCATGGCGGGGAGGCGAGTGAAATGGAGTTCTTTCTGTAAAATTGACAGACCGTAGTAGCCACGTTTGCTCAGCAATGTCTTTGTCCAAATACGTCATCGCCTTTTCCGTTTTAGGGCTTTCAGCACAAAATTGCACAATTTGCTAAGGCAACGCGTTTCTCTCTAGTGAGCTTTATATTCCTCTTCTACTAATTTGGCCTCCATATATATGAGTCTGAGCAGCTGCATCTCACTGCGGAGCTGAGTACGACATGGTTTTTAGATGTAGAGTATGAGCAGGTAAATCGCATCAGAGCGTCGTACTGCACATACATTGAGAGCTGTGAACTCACACTGTACGACGATACCCTGCGGTTTTGTCATACAGTGCGAGCAGTAGCTGGGTGTGTTACGGCCCCTGGTCTTTTAAGACTGTGCAGGCTTTTCTTATGCAGGCTCCACTCTGACAGATCTTCCTTGTTGGCTACCTGAGGACTACAGAGGAGCAGTGACATGATTGGACCAGCAGAAGAGTGTCAAGCCAATCAGGATGTTGATGAGGCCCACCTGCACCTTAGAAAAGGTCAGCTATTAGGAGGTTTGTTAAAGGAATAGTACACCCAAAACATGATTAGCCTTCATTTTCTACTCACCCCCATGCTGAACAACACTCTGGAGTACTTTTTTGATATCTCAAATGCATCTGGAGATCTGGGAGGCTTCTTGCTGTCTGCTGACATTCAAATAATGGAGGTCTATGGTGGCCGAGACAGAAAGGTCCATAAAAGTCCACAAAAAACGTGTCAATATTCCTCCATACTGCTCGTCCAATGTATTCCAAGTGTCCTGAGTGGGTAGCATCCAGAATTTACTCGAAACGAAGTCATTTAGAATGTTTTTAGAGCATAAACAGTAGTGTATAGGATTTCCTACAAGCGCGCGCCTGCGAGTTCATGAGTCTACGGAAACCACGGCAGACCAAACCAGATGAAAGTGCGCATTCAGCGTCTGCTCTGCCGATAATGCAAGCGTAGAAGAAGAAATGTGCTGTTTACCTGTGCAAAGAAAGAAACAACGAAAGAAAAATGTCTGAGGACTTCAGTGTTGAGGAAGAGCATGAGTTCTTTGCCGAGCTGAATGCGCACTTTCGTCTGGGTTGGTCTGCCGCGGTTTCCGTAGACTCGTGAACGCGCTTGTAGGAAATCCTATACACTACTGTTTATGCTCTAAAAACATTCTAAATGACTTTGTTTCAAGTAAATTCTGGATGCTACCCACTCAGGACACTTGGAATACATTGGACGAGCAGTATGGAGGAATATTGACACGTTTTTTGTGGACTTTTATGGACCTTTCTGCCTCGGGCACCATAGACCTCCATTATTTGAATGTCAGCAGACAGCAAGAAGCCTCCCAGATCTCCACATGCATTTGAGATATCAAAAAAGTACTCCAGAGTGTTGTTCAGCATGGGGGTGAGTAGAAAATGAAGGCTAATCATGTTTTGGGTGTACTATTCCTTTAAGCTGTTCCCCCACCTTTGTTTTCAGGTTTTCATCTGTTTTGGGAAGAAAGAACTCTTTGCCCTAGCTTGTATATATTTTCCTTAATCTGCTTTAGGTGGACTTGTTCAAGCTGGTAGCTTGTGTTCGGGAGGTTTAGTGCTCCCTTTGTCTTTTTTTTTTTGGGGTTGTTTTGTGTTAAAACTTAGTCTGACTGGTTTGGGCAGTTTGTAATTTCATTTGTTCTTAACCAATCTTGAATTTGTTTGCCCTTATCTTTTTTTGTTTTGTTTCAATTGGGTTAAGCTGTATTGTGTTTTGGGTGTTTTTAACCATCTTTTGTAATAAATCATTTTTACCCCCCCCAAACTGCTCTGGACACATTTTTTATGTTACCTCCCCAAGACCCCTAGACCTTGGGGGCGTAGCAGCGTGCAACGTTTCAAAAAAATTGCACAGTGTATGCCAGGCTTTAGCATGCTGGCATTAACATTAGCCTAATAAAATATTTTTTAGGAGAATATATTCTATGGTTTGATCCGCCCAATTGATAAAACTATACACTTCATCATTTCCATTGGAACAGATTAACTTTTAAACAGTTCCTTATTTGCCGCGATAAACTCAAACACGCCTTTATTACAGTAAACTAAAGTGTAATCCACATCTTCATCTGATTTTGTATCTGCATCAGATTCATGAACAAATAAGACGTTTCAACTCCCACGACTGACACAGAATGTGACCCCTACACCAGAAGGGACACTCTACCTTGTTCTGATCAAGTACAGTGACCTCATCTGACTCTCATCTTCGCCGCAACCCTCTTGGAGGAAAACTAAAGACAGCAACAGAACCACTCCCTCAAGAGCAAAGATGATTATTCTACTGTAAGGATCTTAAACACGACATTCTTATCCACTTTGCCTTATAAAAACAGAGAGAGAGTCGCTGATGTCACGGTGTCCGTGACAACCTTCTCCAAAATGTGGACAATCTTACAGAATCCCTTAGCAACTCTGCAAGAACTAAGCTCTGCTAAAGCGTTCACTTTAAAAGCAGCTTGCCCAAAAGTCATGCTGTGCTTTCTGAAAACTTGTTGTCAAGGAGATTCAGCAATCGCACTCCCTAATGAACCAGTCACCTGCAGAGTACAACTTCTCAACCAGATAAGTCTTGATGCTAAATCCATGCCCCTGCTGCAAACAACACAATATGTTCCTCCTCTAAACAACAGCAGTCAATCTAAGGCTATTGAAGTCTGCTGAAAGCAACTTATTGCTTTTAAACAGAGGCCTGCAGTGTTTCTGGTATTGTTTCTGCAAATTAAACTGGAAATGATAAGACCCAAAGTCCGTCAAGAATCGGTCTTAAAAAGCAAAATCATGCTCACCCAACACGGCGTATCTCTAACCATCTTGATGGTCTTCTTATCCAGTAAATAAGACTTCCAACAATTACTAACACTTACTCAGAGATGCCTGATAATGTCTTCCAAGAAGCAAACAAATTGAATTCGTTTCTAGTCCTGTCAAAGGAATCAACTTCCAGTAATTACCCCACATGGCAAACAAAGATAAAAAAGAAAGAGTGAAACGAAGAAAAGGGGGAAATTTTGCAAGCCACATAATTTTTTTCTTACCCAAACATTACTTCTAATGATATTGTAATAAGATGCCTTGCAATAGAGTGGGAATGGAAAACGTAATTACATGCATTAGTTTATCTGAGCGCTCGCACCGTCGCAGATCCATCAGTTTTTCAGAGCTCATCTGGAAGCCCATGCATCACTGTCAGGGGACGTTTGACGGGAGGTGGTGGTGTTGGGGTGGTGCTGCGTGTGTGCGTTGGTGGGGGGGGACGTGTTCATTTGTTAGCTTCGTTTAAAAGATGGCGCCTCAGATTCACTTAGGCCCAGACGGAGCAGAGCGGTTATGACAGCACCATTACGAAACCACACATAAAACAGAGAGAGGGTCTGAGCACTCGCCGCTTTGGCAACTTCATCAGCTTCTTGCATTAAGGTGATTACAGTCGATGAGGAGAGCTCAAGTCGTGTTGCGTGTATTAATGATGAGATGATGGTGCAGAAACGGTTCGTCCACCTGGACTTATAGCAGCCGCTGAAGCTGCAGTTAATGTACCTAAAGCTGGGATTATCCAGACATTAAAAGTGTGCAGATAGAAGTAGATAATCCAGAGATATTCACTTCACAAACTTCTCTCTAAATGAGCTCAAAATGTTTAGAGAAGATAATTAATGTTGTTGTTTTCTGCTGTTATTTATTTCACTAATTCACTTTGCATCCATATTTTTAAAGCACCATGTAAATGATCGTTCCTCGTGCACAATTTTCTAAAGTTCATGCAAAGTTCACCACAAGCTTGAACGCATATTAATCTAAAATCTGAACTTTGCTCTAGGATAACATCATTTGCATCACATTGTGAGTTTATCTCAGTCGATCTTTTTAGATAAAACCTGACAGTCATATTTTGTAGGAGTTGTGGTAATTTTGGATTTCTAATAAATCTCTTTAATTGGAGCAGATTGTCAACTCTTTTAAAGAGCTAATTTAATTGTTTCTTTTTTTGTTTTGTTAAGATTTCATCACATTATTCTCCTTAATTTGACTAGGCTGTTGCAACACCTTGATTTCTTCTTTTTTAGCTATTCGAGTGTTGGAGGAAATGTATCGTTAATGTGCCAGTTTCAGATTCCCAACAGGTGGATGATAAATGAATAATTTAGTATGAAGCAAGTTTAAAAGAAAACTGGAAAAGAGAGATATAAAGAATCAGAAAACAGGTTTTAACAAACTGATAATCCATATTATTGTCCACAATTAGATTAATACCAGCTAAACCTTAGTTTCTGGATAGAGATCCTCACATTTTACTCTGTAACAGATGAAGAGGAAGTTGTGGTCTAATTGACAACATCATCACCCACTTAGCATCATGCAATAAATCTTAAAACCTAACTGCTTAGAGAAAGCCTTTTTGATCTTTAACGGTTCTAAAGGTAAACATAAGAGCGTAATATTCTAGTTTTGATTTGATGTTTTAGTGGACATCCCTGTTATCCTCCCAGGCTGTGCATTTCCCAGCCTCCACTTCTATATTTCTCTCAGCTGATTAAATGATGGGCTTGTTGTTGCTGGAATATATTTTCCCATGATAACCTGAGGGACAACATCTGTGGCCGTCACACAAGCTGGCGTTGTGCACTTTATTTTCAATCCCAAAAAAAGACTGTCATGCGGCTACTCACGGATCAGCATTTAGATCATCATGGGATGCTTAAAGGTTTCCATAAAGACAAGACTAATCAAATACGACAATGTATCTACAGACATTTAGCCTTTAAGTGAAGATTATAGAAAAATTGGAAGAATCTTTTTAAACTTAAGGAGTTTCCCTGATGCTTCAGCTGGAGATTAAGCTAAACTGATATCTAATATTCAACTTATTCAATTTTTTATTCTCAAACAAAGTAGCTATAATCTAGAGGAGCTCTCAGAATTAAGAACCAACTCCGCCGAGCTGAATTCCCAACAGTGGCAGAAATACTGAAAGAAAAAAAGTAGTCATGATACAGTAGAAGGCCTCTTTGTTGTTGAAACGAAGGCTGCTGCACTTTCACTAGTGTCATTTAATCCTTACAAATCATCCAGATAGAATCTTGATTATTTCCTCACTCAGATAAATTTCTTAGTTTCTCTTTGATCCTTTAGCAATATTAAGCCCAGGCTTTTAAGACTGTAACTCTAAATCTCAAGATAAAAGGGATACTAACAATCGTTTCCTATCCAACCATGAATTAAGCTGTGGGAATATTTAGAAAACAACAATATGGGCCTAATTTCCCTTTATCTTTATAGCAGAATCCAGTTTATATTAATGGGTCAGCGCAGTGTCAGTTATTTTATCTTTTTCTAATCATTCAAAAGGGGTTCAGCTCAATACAGCAAAAAGTAAAGGCCAAAACACTAATCTCCAATCTTTTTTGTCACACTGACTGCATAGGGAGGTTACAAGGAGGTAGACAGATTTTTTTTTTTAACTTCTGTCTCTCTGTTATACA
>NW_015150516.1:1378810-1380837 GCF_000732505.1 Cyprinodon variegatus
GCTCCATCTTGAAACGTTGAAGAACTCTGCTCTATACAGTCTCTTTCCCCATGCGATTAATAGATTTTATTTTGTATTTCCCCCAAAGTGGATGTTTTTTACTTTGTAACCGCTTCTCTCTACTTTTCAGATCCATAAAATTGCTGCTGAATTGCTGAGTAGTCTGACTAAAACAGACCTGGGCTGTATCTCAGACGGAGCTACGCAACCCGCGTAGTTTCGGGTGTGATCATCCCCATTGACTTTCAATGGGCGCTAAACACCACAACCTCGTCCGACATGATTTTCTGACGCATCAGAAGCGAAATCGGATTAGGTGTGTTCTGCCCTTACCTCAGCTTCAAGTCCAAGGCTTGAAGCTGAAGTACAGGCCTAATGGCCCCTTTTTTAAATGAAAGAAATGTGGTTTAAGGCTTAAAACCAGCTAATCCTGTTTAAATCATTTACATCAGCAAATCAGTAAACAAAACAACATGCAGTTCTGCTCAGCTCTTATTTGCTTTTAGGAATTTTTATTTCACTGAAGATTTTTCTCTACCACATTTGTTAAAAATGACACATAGCTTTTAAATATACAGCTACACACTGGGTCCAAAGCAGACGTCAGTTTGCTTCCCCCCAGTTAAGACAGCCAGTAAACACATAGATATGAGACTAAATAGTGTGTGAAATGGGTTAACCAATGGGCCCATTATAGAGTTACAGAATGGCTCCATAGGGACTGCTTGCATAAGTTTGATTCTTGTCAACTCAAGTTAAAAAAAATGGGACCTATATGGGACACAGACATGGTGCACAGTTTGAAATCAATTTCTTAACACCTATTTAGGATCCAGCTAATGCTACACAACTGATTTTTGGGATACCTATCATTCTTTGCAATAAGTTAAGTCCAATATAAGGCCAATTTATACACATATTCACAGACAGAGCCCATATCTGAGATATAGCAATTGAGAAATAAACCTGATATGGAAGGTCAACTTGTTGATTAAAGGTATTCATGTTTATTTCCTGCACAGATTAGATGCACCTCTGTTTAGAAACTAGAACCTTATCAACAACCAAATAACTCCATCTTTCTGGTTTTTTTAAATATTATTTCCAGAAACTCCAAATGGATTACTTTAAACTAGGTTGTTTTTGTCACTTCGTAGGGTGTTTTATTCTTGCAAAGTTAATAATGATAGCCGTGAATGAGCATACTGTGGTTTCCTGAGTTTTTGGAGATGTCTGCCCCTTTCTAGCGAAAAGTTAAAATGACACCCGAGACAATTTGTATAAGGTGTGTTCTATCAAACTGGTCCTATAATCACTCTATTACAGATGGAGTAATGTAACAAAAATAATAAGGCCCTGGAATTATTAAAGTTTTTCTGATTCTGATTCCTGGTTGATGGGACAGGTGTTGTGAATGAAACGGTGCCCAGCTTGAAAGAGTTCCTGTGTGTCACTGAATGTGTGCATTGATGACTGAAAGACATCTTCTGCCTCCATTTATCTGTTTACTACAGTGTGTTGAATTCATTTTAATGTTTATTTCAAGACATTTCAATTAGTGGAAAAAAATTGCAGGGGGGAATATAAAGAAAAAGTCTAATCAATGAAAACTTTTGCGACCCCCCCATGCAGTACCTCTGTGGACCCCCTAGGGGGTCGCACACCCCCTGTTGAAGACTTCATGTCTAGAATATTTAGTCTCAATTGGGAAGTGATCCCTAACACATTCAGACTGGGTTTGGGTTTGAGGCCAAAAACTTTTACCAAATAAGAACGAGGGTTCTGCTCAGGTCCATGTTGAAAGAGAAATAAATTTTAATCTGACTCTACCAATTATGTTTACAAGTAAAAATGCACCGATATGGAAATCCGGGCCGTTATCAATGGCCAATATCAGCCGATTACCAATTTTAGTTATTTTATCTTATTCGCCCTTTCAAGACCAAAAACAAAATGTTGACTTACTTCAATTCAGCTTATTTCTATAGCGCCAATTCACAACACATGTCATCTCAAGGCACTTTACA
>NW_015150516.1:1381170-1383108 GCF_000732505.1 Cyprinodon variegatus
TATAAACAAAGATTGAATGCAGCAGCACAGCTGATATTTCTCTCCAGGATGCTTCTCTGTTTCAATTAAATGCCCCAAAATTCTGCACTTTAATAAAAAGCAAGCTTAATAAAAAAAATAGCACATCCAACAGCAGATCTCAAAATAAGGTTTCTAAAACTAATGTTCAAAGTGTCCGGTTGCTTTTATCCCCTATGCCCCCCAACGCCAGGGGAAAAAAAACTGTCATGGTCTGATAATCAGTAATTATGTCCAGATAGCACTCTTGCATCTTTTCTGCCCTTCAACGTTCTTTTTGCCCCAAGTCACAGAAAATCACAAACTTTTGCCTGAAAACTACATGAGCATTTCCTTGAAATATAAGCTCCTTAATTAAACTTCCGCTCCAGTACACAACGCAGGTCACTACTTGGACATTTAACTAAAGCAATCCATCCTTACCTAAACAATTAGCTGCTGAGCATAATGCTCATAATTAATAACTGAATAACCCTAATGCGAAAAAGTTGTGTAATTGATGATACAATTAAAGAGGGTTGTTTTGTGTTTTTTTACATTAAAGTGTCCTTTAAAATGTGTGCAGGTCTTTTGCTTTGCTACAGGACACTATGCATTCCTCAGTGAACGTCTCTCAGCTCTAAATGGACATTAAACATGGAGCTGAAGAAATACATGAGCACAATTGAGTTAGTGGGCACTTACAGGGCAGGAGGCCTGCCCCATACATTTGCCTAACAACACATAAATGTCACAAAATTACATGTCATTATTGAACAGATCATATGGATTCCACTTCTTCTTGCCTAATGGCCCCCTTTTTTAAAATGAAAGAAATGTGGTTTAAGGATAATGCAGAGGAGGACGCTGGGCTGTCTTGTCCATCCTTCCAGGGAAAAGAAGAATCTGCCTTATTCGGTTACATTTTAAGCCTCAATTTCCGCTTGCGGTCGGCTCGTTAAGGCTGACGGCCATTAATGACAGACACTGAGGCTTCCTGGCCAAGCTCAGAGCGCCCCAGGATGAAAAAGTGGAAGAAAGATGCCCTCTGCTGGTTTAGAATATGAAGTTATTGAATCTAAGCAGAGAAATGCCAACCTGTTTCTACCACAACAATACTTGTTTAAGGTCGCTACAAGCAAACAATTTTTAATTAGGGGACATTCTTTATAATAACTTCTTCTCTCCCCTCCTGTATGGCAGCTCCAAACGTTTCTAACCAAAACCACCAATGTGTCACCATTACTTATAATTCCCCCTGTTGTTTTACCCCAGCAGTTTAGCTATGGGGGAAAACATGAACAATCTTAGTGATAAAAACATTCAACCACAAGATAATCATCTTTTCATCTTGCAATAAAAATGCCAGTCTAAAAGTGACAGTCTCCATTTTGCCTTTTAAGAAGCTTTTCCAGGCTCCATGGGATACAAGTCATTAAGACTGTTATGGAAAGAAAAACATTTCAGATTGAAATAAGACCTCTTTAAAAAGGTTTAAACAATGAAATCTCCTATTTGGAGCTAAACATAGAGCGGCCCAGCAGTAATGGGTACCGACAGAGTACCTAAGGAGGTACTGAAGAGGTTTTTGCAGGAAGCTCATTTACTTTTGCATTGCATACGGCTTCTTGAGAGGGTATTTAGGGGTAACTAAGGGGTACTTAGCATGTAGCTATACTAACTTCTTCCCTGTGGAGATAAAACTTTCAAAGAACTTGCAGATGACAAATGACTTGAAATGCAAAAGGGAAAAATATGATTTGTTAATTTTAGTTGCTGGACAATGAACTAAACATGCAATATTTCAATGAGAGCTTAAACAATTAATCGTGATTAATTGAATATTGAAATAATCACTAACTAATTTAGTAATCGATTAGCTGACAGAGGAACCCACTTAGAGCAGCAATATACACTCACCGGCCACTTTATTAGGTACCC
>NW_015150516.1:1385523-1388409 GCF_000732505.1 Cyprinodon variegatus
GGTATCGGATCGGAAGTGCAAAAACCTGGATCAGGACATCTCTAGTTAAAACTATAGAGGGTCAGACACATATTAGTAGTTATTATATGTTCTAGTTAAAAAAAAAAAAAGGGCAATAAAATGGAAAAATTGAGGAAATATTATTTAAAGATGTGAGACTGCAGGAGGTGATCAAACAGGGAGTGTAAGCTTAGTGTAAGGTTTCTACCCTCAGTATTAAATGTTTAACATATTCTGTCATCGAACATCATGTTCTAAAGTGTGATGGCTTCAGTCTAAGGTCAGCCATTTATTCACGGACGTAACTTTCTGGAGGTCTTGTGGGGACCCAGCAGTAATTTCCCCTTTTTTTCCCCCTTTCGCTAATTTACTTTAGCCAAAGGTAAGGGAGGTTGGCCACAGCTAACTGTGTTCAGCGTTTTGAGTCTGTTTTGTCACGTTGCTCCTGTGTCCCGCCTCTCGGTCTAACATCATTGGATCTGTCACTTTGAGACATCTGATTTGCGGTCGCATTTCACTTTGTATAGAGCAGCTACGTGGTTGGAGGAGAGACAAACAGCAGCACTCAGTGAATATTAACCAGCAGCTACTTTGATGTTTAAGTAAAATAAATGAGAGATGCCACCGAAAAATCTGTTCGTTAGACATACGGAGCTTTTTCTGCAAAAATGGCAACAGGTTATAATTTTACACAAGTTAGTATTGAGAAAACAATTAAATGTTCTTCTTTACAAGTTAAAAAAAATCTTAGCTTCTCAGAGGAACATGACTCCCAGTTACAGGCTAAAATTAACATGTTTTCTTATTGAACAGACAGAATCAGCCTGCAGAGCTTCTACATATCTTTAAATTTTGTTTCTGGCCTCATTATATCAGTAAATAGGTTCATAAATCTTTTTAAACAGAGCAGAGAGAGAAGTAAGGGGAGCTGCAGATTTAAAGGTGAAACAGATTTACTCGGATATGCAAAAAGCAATAAAATATATCTCAAAGTTTACCAGAAAGTTTACAGGAAAAAATATGATATGCTATATTTAAAATGCAGCATATCCATAATTTTTCTGGATGGACGGACTTGAAATTGTACTTCTAGGCATGATATATTGATTTTGGCATCGGAATCCGCTGCTATATAATGCACTAAAAGGCATCTCTCTAACATCTATAAAAATAAATATCAGTGTATTATGATTCTCTTGTGTTCTTAAAAATAGGAAAGCATTCAATAAATATATGTTTGAGCTCATTTTTGGGAATAACAAACACCTAATGAAAGCGTTCGGGTCGAGTAACTTTAAGTCCATCAGTCTCCACCCTTAGAGCGCCCCCACCAACTTTCATCACAAAGTTACACCCTTGGATTTATTACATCAGTAAGGATTTGAAAACATTATCATAAGAAATGGGATTAAATTGTCAGAAATCCTAAGAATTTTTCATTATTTTCAGCAAATTTTATTAATGAAAAGCATAAAAAATAATGAAAATGATACAGTGCAGTTACTTTGTGCTGTTTAGTGATATGTGGTTCCTTATTTTGTGGTGAAAACGGCTGTTTAAAAATGTCTTTGAAAAGTGCAGAATTTGTTTATCTAAGCAATAAACTCACCTAAAACACAGAAGATTAAAAAAATTGTTTATTTTGTAAGTACAACAATAAATACTAAAATAGCTAATATAATTTCTATATAATAATATAACAAGTCCATATCACCGACACCTATTTCAGACTGCATTTTATTCCAATGGACGACTAAGAAAATACAGCTCCGGTGTTAAGATCCATTCGATTTAATTAAGATGACTTGACGCAGTCGCTCAGCAACTATAAACAGCCGGTATATTAGCTTGAGACAGAGCCGTCTCCTTCTGCTGCTAAACATTTGTCAAGAGAACACAAAACATGCCATTCCTAGAAATGGGAGCTACATCCAATTGAAATGGAAATTGTGTTGCATTTAATTTTTTGGCAGCTGCTCCTGCGTGACTCACAAAAGGCCGGTAGAAGGCTAATTGTTCAAATTAATTTGTGTAAATGACTAAGCAAGAGATAACAGAATTACATCTGCACTTGCTTGGCACGGGTTCAGCAGTGACGGCCTCGACAGGCAGCTGCACGGAGACGGCTTCCGTGCCAAAAATTAAAAGCCACAAAACATTAATTAATGGACTTTTTGTTACATTAATCTGCACCAAAAAGGTTTATAGGGAGCAAGATTGGGGTGTGTGTTAGAGATCAGAGCACAGAGGTAGGCGGTGTGCATAATTAGAATAAATTATTTTCATTAAACGTTTTTAAGAAGCCTCCTTTTTTTTAAAGTGGGTTAAGTAAAATTAAAATTCAAAGAAGTAAGGCTGGTGTTGGTAGCAGGTTTTTGACAGTCTCATTAATCAGCCACCCCGTTAGAGTTACAGATTTTTTTTCCCTCCGCTGAGAAACCTCCAGGCTGAACAACTTCCAGGTCAAGCAACCCAGGACTTCTGCGTCCGGCTGCAGAGCCACGAGGAACGTAGGAGCATCAATCACCTGAGCTCCACAGCCGCCGCTGCTCTGTTCTCCCTGAACTGATGGAGCGGCGCTTACTTTGCACTTGTCAATTTGGAGCTTTATCTACACGCTGGAAGCTAATGAGCCATCTCAAACTCCTGATAGCCAAGATGTAAATGATCTCAAGCAGCTCTCTGTCTTCTGTCAGGGGGAAGAGGGCCAGAAGGGAAGAAGGGGAAGAGCTGGAGGCTCCAACACTCTCATAGAAGAAAAAGAAGAGCTAGATAGTCAATGCTGCAGCAATCCTGCAACAAGTTAAACTGTAAAAACACGATGGATATCTGACGTTTATGAGGACGTTAGAGCATTGTTTGTACACCCTGAAGATGGTTTTTATA
>NW_015150516.1:1391069-1392605 GCF_000732505.1 Cyprinodon variegatus
TGAGATCAAGACCGATCTCGAGTACTACAACACTGACAAGAAACTGAGAAAGAGGGACAAAGAAGGAAGAAATAGATCAAATCGATAATAAGCTGACAAATGCATGATGATGATGAGGAATAAAAAGCAAACTGAAGCAGAAAGGGAATTATTTGGACACCGAATCAGAGAGACGGAACTGGATAAGACTTACGTGACTGAGATCAAACCAGTCAAACTTGACCTTTTGGGCATTTTTGTTTGTTTCTCAAACTCTAAACCATCTACAAGTCTCCTAAATTGCCTCCTCCTGATCATAACATCTTTAACATTCTAACATTGTTAGAATTTAGGAGCTTTTTACTTTTAATACTTTTAGTTAAAGCTTTGGGTAAATAAAATACAAGGAAGAGGTATGTTAACTGTTGTTAAAAGCATTTATATATTAACTTATAATATGAAACTAAATTTCACAGATAACGAAAAATGAACACAAAAACTAAGGACTTTCTACAAGGAGAGGTGGTGGTGAAGCTAGAATAGCCACAAAGGGCATCTAGTGGCTAATAAAGTATAAAGTCCATGAGAATTTCTGCTCTCATGAGCCCCTTTTTTAACTGTCATTCCAAAGCTATTTACATGGGTAAATGGACTTTCGTGGGATTTTGAAATCTCTAGAGACCAATACTTTCTGGGGTTTTAAGGGGCGTTTTTTTTTTTACAGCTTGTTGTTTTTTTATGGAAAAGTAAAGCTCAAAATTCTATCTATGTAGTCCACTTGTCAATTAATGGCCTACTTTTAAATCAGTATTGAAGCGACGGGTTGGTGTGGGCTGCCTCTGACTAACTGCAGCTCTAACATCAGTCGTTTGTTGCCCATTAATCATTCTAACACAAAAAGTCTATCTTTAAGCAATAAAATACACCTCAAAACTTCACCTGTGTAGTCCTTTTTTCAAGAAATATCCTACTTTTAAATCTGTGTGGAAGGATTCAGGCTGGTCAGACAGTTGGTCATTACCCATTATATAAAAAGTAATTTTAAGATGTCTTTAAGCGGGAAAGTTAACCTCAAAACTTCATGTCTGTAGTCAGCTGATCGGGATTATTATGCACTAACAAACTAATTGTTAGGACTCCAGTCTGTGTGGTCTGTTTTTTTGTGTGTTTGTCTTCCTTCATCCAGCAGGAGGCGCCTGGTTCTGATTCCCCTCCTCACACACCTACAAGGGGTCACCTCGTTAACGGAGTGTTCTTAAGCTGCTGACTGCCACTACCTTTACACCAGAGTGTTTGCCAGGTTTGGGTAATCTAGCCAAGCTGAGTTTTGCTGAGTCAAAGTGAGTTTTTGTCAACCTGAGTCTTAACATTGTTTTTTGTCTTTGCCTCTCGGCAGGAAGTCATCCTGCAAACTGGATTTTTCCGACCTTCTCTCCCTGAAAGGATTAACTGAGCTTCAAACTGAGCTGAGGAAACAAACCGGAGGTTTGGATCCACTTTTCCCCGAGGAAAGGTTTGAGCTTCACACTGAGCAAGGGATTCATCTGCACAACAGTC
>NW_015150516.1:1398930-1411217 GCF_000732505.1 Cyprinodon variegatus
TCGCGCTACTGTTGAGCAATGCCAGACCGAACTTCCCGACCTCAAACGTTGTGGGCGGGACTAAGTTCGGAATGGCACCCAGGCTAGGGTACACCCTGGACAGGTCGCCAGTCCAACGCAGGGCAACACAGAGACAAACAGGACAAACAACCATTTACACTTAAGGAGAATTTAGAGAAGCCATTTAACCTAACAGTCATGTTTTTGGACTGTCGGAGGAAGCCGGAGTACCCGGAGAGAACCTACACATGCTCAGGGAGACTTTCTGCATGGAAAAGAAACTCTGCAACCTTCTTGCAGTCCACTACTCTTCTATTTCTTATTCCTAAAAGCGGTTTCAAGATGCCTGCTTTAAACTGCATGTTATTCAACTATGGAAAGGACCAACACATTTCTTAGAATGAGTTTGAGGACGGGTGGCCTTATGGTTGGAGAGAAGAGAGCTTTGTCCTGTAGAGGCCTGTGGATTGCCGATTCAGCTATCACTCTAGGGTCCAGACTCTTAAACACACTATGCTCCCTTATGACTACTCCTTAAGTTTAAACCTAGAGGACTAATTATGTTGTAGTGTACAGAACTGCAGTTTCATCTAAAGATCTTTAAAATATTTTCATTTAGTTTTTATTTGAGTTCATCTATTAATGACCTGCTTTCAGCTGATGGAGTTTTCTTTATTTTGAAGTCAGGTAAAGGTAGATAAGCTGAAAATAAAAATAAGTTATTTGGTGATAAAGGATGAACTGTGTTTTCACAGAGATAAATCAGGGATGACCCAGCTGTAGTCCAAAGAAGCCACTATTAGAATAAGACTTTATTGACAAAGTGGTGCTTCAGTCACAAAGGACCGGATAAGGTCACTTTTAACAAACCTAAAAATGTTCATGAAGCTCAAAGCTTAGTTTGAATGCACTAATTTATTGGTGCATCATCTCTGGTTCCGTCTCTTTGCACCATCACCATTTTTCCCCCTCTGACATCCAGACAGCTGGTGCTACCATCTTCCCCGAGACCTCATTTTTCTTCTTCGGCTCTTATTTTGCTAATATACTGAGCCTCCTCCTCCTCTTCTCCTCCTCCTTCTGATACATATTCGCTCTTGATTGTAGCTGCCAATTAGCCAGCGAGGCTGTGGCAGTTCATCCATCTGACTTAAAGGTTTACCCGCCACTAATTTTGACGGTGGGGTCAAGTAGCGGAGGGACCCATTAAGCGGAATAATGAAGTCCTCAGTGAGTGATCGTCATGACTTCAGAGTGCTATTAATCCCTTAAAGAAATCATCTGTTTATTTTTAATGTTTGCCTTTTATGTCGTCCAGACAGCTGCTCTAACATCTCATTTATCCGAGACGTTATAAACATCAAGTTTCCTTTGTTTCCACTCTGATTCCTTTTTAAGAAATTCTTTCTCATCCGTCCGGTTATTTTCAGGCTCTATTTGTTTTACCTTGTATATCCAGTACTTCCTCATTTTCTTTATTTTATGTTGGATTTTGACAATGTTCATAATAAAAATTTTTGTTAGGAAGCATTACTACTGAAAAAATATTTGCTTCCAAAGAAGCAAGATTTCTGGCTGTCTTCTAAAGATGCCTTAATCAAAAAGTTTCCCAAGCTTCTCAAAGGACTTTCAGATTTCTTCTTTGAACTTAGGCAGGAACTGATCATTTTCAGAAGAATATATTTGTTGTGTCTGTTCCGTTATATAGTTTAATGCTTTGGATAAATGTATTATTAACACAATTCATCTTCAATAAAAGTTTTTTTTCAAACATTTTAGAAAAAAAAAATTTTAATCCTAGGCAATTATTATAGGTTTATAATTGAATTTTAAAAAGTGTTGCACTGAACACATAGGGTAGTAACCTGACTCCGCCAGATGGATTTGCTCCGCATATCCATCTGGAAACCTTCCGTTGAAGTAATTTTGGGAAGGGGCGAAAACACTGGTTAGCTGATTGGCCTATGTTGGTGATAGACGGGCCAAATAAACCAATCAGATCAACGAAGCATATGACGTACTAACAGAGCGACAACGAAAACACAACCACAAGCCAGGCTACTCTTGCCGAAACCAGTCGGGAGAAGAGTAAAAACATCTTTTCCTCTGAGAAAAGCCTCCAGAGCAGTGTTTTGCTCTTCTTTCAGTGAAGAAATACTCTGTAATTCCGATAAAACTTGCTCGATAGCCACGCTAACGCTAGTTTCATCGGCTGAAGCCGCCATGTTCTTTAGACTGAACTGTCGCGCTTCTCGTTGCGTCACACCTCAACCCGCCTCAAAGCCAACGCTGATCGGACGTTCGTTTGGTGAACGGCTCCAAATTCTCTTCAACGGAGAGTCTCCAGACTGATCTGCGAGTGAAACCTTGAAAGCTCGCGAGATCAGGATGGTCTCACGAGGCTAATAGGGTAGGGCTGCAGTTCCAAGAGTGAGGGGCATGCACCTGGGAGGTTGGGGGTTGTGTAACTGCAGGAAGTGGGCCTGTTAAGAATTAATAATATAAATATTTTTCTACTTCAGCGATCACCGCTCTGCCCTTTCCACGCTGTGCTGTTGTTTCACAACTCTGCTCTATCTAGAAGGAGCAGGTGATTCCCCGCTGACCGCTTCCCTGCTCTTCCCCATGTGGTTTGTATAGAAATTCTATTTAAATCCACCGCTCTCACCACGGACACCTCGTTCGGATTGCACACACCATAGGACACAATCTCAGATGAAACAAACTGGGTTGGAGATTGGAATCTTGGTAAACATCTCCAAAGTTTTAGGTCTTGAAAAAGTAAGTTGTGCAAAGTTATTTGGAACTTAAAAGGGGTCTGAAAATGCAATCTTTGCGATGGTGCACCACTGTCCATGCCATGATGTTTAAGTAGCTGTGCTAGCTCATTGTGGTGAAGCAGCGTAAGAACTCAGTTCCTGACCCAGTAGCCAAATAGATTTCAGAAAAAAAGGTAAAAAGTGTTGCTGAATGACAACACTGGTTATTAAGGTGAATATTCTAACTGTACAGGTGTTGTGCTTAATAAGGCTAAATCACTTGGATTTCATGGCAGAGTGCATAATTATTGTCACAAAAAAACCCATTGGATTGTGATTTCTTGAAAGATCAAAGCTTTCATAGTTCTTTAATGTATCTGGCATTTCCAGAATAATCCAGTATGACCATGACACCAAGTTCTCGTCACATCTTTGGCCCAGAAATGTAAAAAAGCTCCATGTAAAGCACAATAAATCTACGACTGAAAGCCAAGGCGCATGAGAGCTTTGCCACTGGGGCACTTGGTGGGTGACTCGGAGAAGAGATTGCGTGGATGAAGCTGGCTGTTTAGAAAGTAAGACAAGTGAGCACAGGCTATAGTCACAATCAACTTTAGTTTAAGGGCCATTAGCAGCTTTGGTACATAACTGGAAGGAGTCAGAGCCTCCTAAGACATTGATTATGCGGAAGACTTCAGTTGTAGGTTGTATAAGGAACAGAATTTGGCAAAGGAAAAACCGTTTGGTACCCAGGAAAACAAAAAGGTTTTAATCATCATGTTGCAAAAGCATTTTTCACCAGATAATTAGGCAAAATTCTTTCTCCTGTAAACATTCTTAGACAAAAACTGATTAAAATGATATTGATTCAACACCTGAACAGAGGAGAAAACACAGATGTATCATATAAATTTTTTGAAGCCTGGCTACAGTCGTGAGCCACATGTACAGTCTTGTGCTGAACAGATCCCTGCACAATGAGTGGCTAGCACCATGGACAGCGCCGTTGATGGTCGCCTTTATAACTGAGCATTTGGATAGTTTTTCTTTACATCTGCCTTAACTTTATTTTTAACAACTGGCAGTGTTGATTCATATGTTTTCCTGTTTATATTTGGACACATCTGGGCGAACAGATTAAATGGATCTCAACACTGATTTTGGACAGACGAAGCCCAAAAAAAGCTCCTGTACATGTTGCTGATGGTTTTCTCACGTGCCTGTATTGCAGTCCACTAGTATCAGCTTTTGTTCTTGTTCATGCTTTATAGTTTTCTCTCTACTACTGTCTTCCCTCTCAAATGCTTCACAGGAGCACCAGTTGCTAAATACAGAGAGTTTGTGAAGAGATAATGTTTAGCTGGCCAAACTGAGAATTGATGGATTTTTGGACACAAAAGGTTGGAATTGTACAAAATCTTAATGCTTATAGATTTGTAAATATGGAAGAAATGTACATCTGTTAAAAAAAAGGTCAACTGGGTTTTGTTAAAAAAATAAAAATAAATAAATAAATAAAAAAAGGGAATTGGGTAAAGTAAAGCTAAAAAAATCCCTGGGTTGTCCCCTTTGTTTCAGATTTTCAAGTGGGAACAGAAGCTTTGTGGGTGGGGGTGTTACAGCACTGGTGTTTTCTTTTCCCTTCTTTCTCTACCAGCATCCTTCACCCCACTTGCCAGCAGCTACGAGCCACTGTAATCCTTCGGTTTCTGTTGGACTCAATAAAATGCTAGAACCATGTTTCCTTGATCATTTGTTACGGCTAAGAGAGCCGAGCCTCAACAACAGGAAAGTTAAATATTTACCAAGTTTGAGTTTCTGTTAGCATAAGCATGTCCAGTCGTGCCCACCGCCTAGCAGACGGTAAAACTGAAGGTTGTGGCAAAAGACGATGAACATACCACCATTAACGACATTCAAAACAATTTTATATGTTTTGCCTTTTGCAGCACATACATAGAAAAACCCTCAGAGTGAGACCATGCCGGTGTCCAAACTTCTTCGTAAAAAGCAGAGCAGCATTAAGCAGCAAATCAGAATGTATGAGCAAGAACTTTAACAACCAATCACTTCTATCACTGGAATAGGCTTTCGGCTTGATGAAAGTGACAATTTATCAAAGCTTAAAACCTTTTGTATTAAACTAATATGTTATACCAGCCTGCAATGGACTGGCAACCAGTCCAGGGTGGCCCCCAGCTCTCGCCCAATGACAGCTGGAGATAGGCACCAGCACCCCTCGCAACCCCACTTGGGATTAAGCGTGTTAGAAAATTGAAGGATGGATGTTATACAAGCATCTTAAGTTTTAGCAGTGAGAAATTGAGAGGTGATCTCACTATATTCTGCTGCAACAGTGTGAGGACAATCTTAGTGTGCTGAGCTTTCCTTAGAATGAACAGAACACAAAATATCTTTGCTACATACCGATTGACATACCGATTGCTATTAATCTATTAAAACTGTTCCCCTGGCATGAGAATGTTTATACCTGGATCTTATAACTGGATTTTTTTCCCCCCACTGTATAAATACTGTAGAGACGATCCTTTAAAAATGTAAAGGATCGTCAATGGTTGCATTTGGATTCATAGGTTCCCCTCAATAGGTGAACATGGCGGCCTGAGGGCTAGGCCATGAGTGCCACTGACCGTTTTCATTTTAAAAAGGAACCAAAGGAATCTTTATGGAACATACCAAATTAACAGTTAAAAAAAGCACAGCAAAACCATCGTATTCAACTGGACAAAAATGTTCTTTGATTTCAAATCCAGCTGATGGAGTCTCTTTATAAAAGACGAATTTGTGCAACATTACACTTCTGTTAACACCACTGACTTATTCAGCTGATCCAACCTAATGACCAAACACTTTTACTAATTTCCATCAGAAATAAGATGGAGGATGTTTGCCAACCTGAACATGGCTGGAACATAATGGAGTTCCTGACAAAGATCCAAACATCTCCATCCAGATACTGAATTTGTAACATTCAGAAATAATTAACATCATCTGGTCTTTCAGCTCCATATCATATTGAAGATGATAGGTCTAACTACATTCCATTGATGATTTAGTATTAGCTTCTACCTTCATGATCATTTTATTTTGAACAAGATCTATATTTACCTAAAGACTTATATGTTCAAAATGATTCATTTCAAACACTTTTTTTTGTCTTACTGTCTTTTTTGCTTTAGAAGTAACTTAATCTGGAACACATTCTTCCCTTCTACTCCCTTTCGCTGCGATTGTGGTAATTGAGCTCATTGTTTTTCATAAAGAGGAGGCTCTGATTTGTCCTTAGTCTTCTGATTGGCCAAACCTAAATGATTTCTTTTTGTTTATGTTATGCTCTTTGCGCTGTACTGGCCTAATTATTCATTTCCTACACCTTTCTAACTCTGCCTGGTTTCTAATCACTGCTTATCTGATCCACTTGCTACTGCTTCTATTTAAGCTGCCTGCATCCAGTCATCAGAGTCTGATTACTGTTGTTCTCTCTAGCCAGTGGTGAGAGTGTTTCTGATGTGTACTTTGGTGTTTCTGATTTCCTGACCTTGACCTGTTCTGCCTCTCAACCACTGAGTTTGCCTGTTCTCGTCTGAACGGTTTGCCTGAACCGTCTTTGGACTCCTAGATCTCTGATCCTGCTTGTTCCTGTTCTGATCTGTCTTGTCTGTATTGTGGGTTCCTCTATTCTAATGTCATGACAGAATAATCTGGCCAAACATGGACCCATCAGCATACAGTACTTGGCGTTCTGAGATCACTTAAAGTACTTCTCAGCTTGAGTCAGGCAAACAGGAGGTTCTGTATTCCCTGCGTGGTCAGGCTGCTTCCACATCTGCATCATCTACTGTCAGAAGCTGCGTCTGTTTCTCCCTGATTTTTTTACTTCATTTTATTTTTTGATCTGTGTCCCTCTGTTGTGAGCATTGTCAGTTTATTTGTGTGTTTGTATCTTAAACTTTGAGTTGGGTGGTTGAGTCGCAGCGGTAAAGAACACAAAGAAATGCGTTGCCACCAGTGCTGAGCTTGCTCCATGTTGGATGCAGTTTTCTAGGAGCTCAGTGATCAAAAATATGTTATCTTTCCAACCACAGGGCCAAAAATTAGCTTTAGAAACAGCTGGTTGGTGCATGTTCTCACTTTTCTCCTCGTCATCAAATCAAACCATAGAAAAAGATCCAAGAGTAAAAGTTCAAAAGTACATGGAGTCCAAAAGTAAAGTCGGCAGAACAAGAACAAGGTATGCGACTTGAGATTTCCAAGTAAAAAGCAGCTAAAAATACAGTGCTAAAATATTCACCCCTCGAAAGGTTTAAATAGCTTCAACACATTAAAAAAATATTATTTTTTAGGGATTTTATATGATAAACTAACACAGATTTTAGCATAATTGTAAATTACAAACAACCCTGTTTGAATTCAGTATCTTTATTCTAATCATATCAAAATATCTCATAAATAACCTTCTGCATTTTTAAATAAATCAGTGAGTGCATTCATTCATTACTGACTGTCAATAACCCCAACACTGAGTATCCATCTTAGATAAGTTGCAGCAGAATCTCTGTTACTTTCCAACATGAGAGATTGAGTAGATTCACTCTTCTGACAGTGGCTGTAAAGCCTGTGTGCTTTGATGCCATAACAGCAGTCAAACTGTTTATTTGACATCTAATTGTCCCATTTATCAATCGGCTGCCCGGCTTCATCAGGCTAACTGAATCAGAGCAAAGCCAGTTTGTGTAAATTAAATGCGTATCAGATATGGCAGTTGTAGCGCAACCTATTACACTTTCTAAATTAAATCAGAGAAACATCCAAAAGTATGTTAGTGTAAACTTTTATTTTTTCAGAGAAGATATAATGTTGGACATGAAGAACTGTGGCAAAGTAGCACGTACTATGATCAGGCCCCCGGTATGTTCAGTGATCCCTGTTGAACAAAGTTTCTAGCTGGAGTAAAAGATGCGCTCCTCTACAACTGGCCAATCAGCTGCCTGCTTAGGGATCAGGGAAATAACACCAAACAGCTGAAACTGATTAACAACCCCCTCTGCTACTTACCTGACCAAATCAATATCCCAGAAGTTTAATTAACTTGATGCTATACTCTGATTACAAAGTGTTCCTTTAATTTTTTTGAGTAGTGTGTATACATATATATATATATATATATATATATATATACACATATCCACATATATATATACATATACACATTAGGGCTGGGCGATAAATCAATAACGATATATATCGATCGATAGACGTGTGGCGCAATAGAAAAAAAGAGTCGATAATAGTTCGATAAAGAAACACAGTTTTCCTTCCTTCTCATTGTAGCCTAGCATGTAGGTTTATGCTAGTCACTGCTTCCTCCCAACCAATCACAATCGCGGACCCAGGCACGCCATCACAAAGCGCCGCCCTCTAAAACCACAACACAGAGCCCATGAAGATGTCGCAGCAAGGAGAGGCGGAGGAAATAGTTTCAAAGAAGGTTTTTTGTAGTTCGCCAGTTTGGCAGTATTTCGGTCATGGCAAGTCGGACAAAAAACAAACCACAGTCATCTGGAAAATGTGTAGGGAACCAGTGAAAACTAAGTCTGACAACACAACCAACTTGTTTTTTTTTTTTGTTTTTTTTAATCATCTCAGCCACTCACACCTGCAGGAGTACGAGCTGTGTAGGCCCCGGCGCGGCTCTCCTCCGAGGAATCTTCGGGAAAATATTTATATTTTTATATATATATATATATAAAAATTCAGTTCTGGGCAGTTTCCCACGTAGTTCTAACAATTGAGAGAAAAATGCTGAGGGGCCAGAGACTTCAAAGTAATAACTCAGGTTAAAGCAGGAAACTAAGCAGAACTAGCCACCTCTAGAAGAATAGGGGTGAGAAAAAATACCCCATAGAAATGCTAGGCTAAAGGGCGAGTTGATTTTTGTTTGAGTTTTTGTTCTTGTTGGGTGGAGTTTACATGGTAGCCTAGTCCTACAATATTTTAATTATCACAAGCTGGTGGTGTACTATTTCCAGCAAAATAGGGTATTCTATTTATTTATTTGTAATATTTATTTTGGTCACTTTTCTGGTCACTTTGGTTTATTCTTTGTCAGTATTTAATAACATAACTCGGGTCTCTTAAGTTATTTTTCTTTAAACAATTCTGTTATGGTTAAAAAAGTTGGTTAAATAAATATTTAATTGGAAGTCTATGTTTGTGTTCATTACTAAAATTAAATCATTTAGCAATATCATAAAAAGTCCAGGCAGAGCTGCACATAAAATATGGTTTCAAATCTTTTCAATAATTATCGATATCGATCAATATGCATTTTTTTTTAATCGATAAGCTTTTTTTCTATATCGCCCAGCCCTAATACACATATATATACACATATACACACACACATACATACATATATATAAAAAAAAAAATAAAACGGCAAGATCCTTTGTCATCTTTACTGTCGACAGGCTGCAGCAATGTCCTAAATTCCTCGTCTTCCAGCCGCTTTTGCTGAAATTTGCATTTCCCATACTCCCATACTTGCTTTTTCTCTGCCTCGAGCTTCTTTCCCGAGCATACGGCTTGACGATCAAACAGAAGCAGTTCCACGCAAACACGGGGAACATGATAAACACTTGGAACTGAAAACAAAATTATAAATGTTTTTTTTTTTTAAATAAAGCATTTTAAATGCCACAATAATCACATTGAATGAATTTTAATGCCAATTAAAATTCATGCCAATTAAGTCCTTACTTTCAAAAATAATAATTTAATGACTTAATGATTTTTTTAGATTATTTTCTGATGAAGAAAGGATCACTTTAGCTTTTTTTTTGCAATTTGTTCATTACAAAAGAACCAAGTCCCTCCGGTTCACTCCTATGATTTTAGAACAGATTTTAACTAAATATTTTAGACTGATTTTATCTCTCAATGTTAGCTAATTATATCAACAGATCAACGAGTAACACAGGAGATTCTCAATGAAAGCCTGATAAAACGTTCCATTGATAAATGGACTGACTAAAAAAAGACTAGTTTTCTCAGATGTCTCATTCTTTGTTCAGCTTGTTTCACAACAGCAGCAGTATTAACATTGAACTTAGCAAGGCTGAACTATTTTTAAAGGTTAAATTTAAAAAGTAGAGTTAAAATTTAAATATGGTTCTTTTCCTTTGCAAACATTAATTAAAAAAAGTTCTGTTATTAAAAATATTAATAAATGTATATAGAAAGGATTATTGCCTGACATATTTTTTAGCCATATCATTTACAAAAAAAAAACCCTAGCCCATCAGAAACTGATGAAAATGATAAAACTTTGTTAGCTTATCCATCACTGTTGAAACGGACGGTGAAGGTGCTGAAACCTCATATGTAAATGTTAACAAGGAAATTCTGCATAAATATGGAAATGACACCATGTAACAATGAGCCATTGTTACATGTATATTGGCCAAAGTAGCAGCTAAACACAGGATCTGGTTTTCTACATTGGTTAATTTTTGTTGTTTTGGGTGAAGTGGATTTGTTGGGTTGTGGTTCTTTGGTTGGCCACATCTTGTTTTCATTTTTGTAAAAAGGTAAATTGATTTCACTTAACAATATTTTGTTTTTGTTTATTTATAAAAGGGACATTCATGGCTTAAAGGTTTAAAATATTTTAAAATGCTCACCTCTGCTGTTTCACTCTCCAAGCAGGTGTGTACAGGACTGTACCATTGGATAATTGAAGAGGGGGGAGGTTGAACTGATGTATGGTGTTTTCTTTATTGAGTTTGAGTATTTGTTTGGATTGAATTAAAATATTTTCTGTATTTATTGGTAAAAGTATTTAAGTGGTTGTTTGTTTAAACCAAAATTTCCTTTTCTTCTTATAGTGAAGCTGAACAGCCTTTTAAAAATGGTTTCTTCCAATTTAGTTCCTCCTCTATTTAAGAAAAATGTCTGCCATTGTTCTGGGTTGGTGTGGTTTGGTTGATGTCCTGCACAAGAAGAAATTAAAGTTTTGTCTGCTGAAAACTCTTCAAAGCATGTTCTTCTTTCAACCAGTTTTGGGTCCCACCTCCAAGACTGCTTGGCCTCCTGATAAGCATGTGACACACCAAAAGCAGAAGCATCCTTCTCGAATATTAGTAACCAGTAAGAAACAGTAATGTTTAGTTCAACATTAAAAGTTTTATCAAATAATGCGATCCAGTGCAGCTCAAATAATCTTAGTCAGGAGGCCATAAACTTTCTTAATGTTACTTTTACATATTAGTTCATTTTTATATTAGTTATTAAATGTTAAAATTAATTCCAGAGACTTTGATGCTAACAGCCCAAACAAAACGCCTTCCTGGTCTGATCTCCTAATAAATATCTGCTGCTGTATCCTCTCATTTGGTTTGCAGCGCAGGTCACCAGGCCACTAAACAAACACCAGTCAATTTACCCATTTTGCATTCAATTCCTGCAGATGATTATGAGGCGCATTTCTCCGGCTGATGGAGAGATTAATCTCGCTTTGATAGAAATATGTCAGGTTGTGATTTATCGCTGCGGACAAATCTGTGCCCGGACGTCTCTCCTCCTGACAGCTCTATCGGGGCAGGAACGTCCCAAAATGTCACCTGTTGTACACAGAGTGACCTTCTAATTTTCTAATTCAATTTAAACACTCCCCGTCTCCCCCCCTCCATATCATGAACCAGTAATAACAATTACGCAGCGTGACTGGCTCCAAAACCTGCAATTCCCCCTACTTTAAATCACAACTCAAGTAGTCTTTTATTAGGCTGCCTGGTTAAATCAATCTAAATCTAAGCATAATAACTCTCTAATCAGGTGCTGGGGAGAATAATAGGTTGTCACGCTTGAGGAAAAATAGGCAATCATGGAATGTTTTCTTTAATTAGGCCGACTAAAGTAGAAGGGCACGGCGGCGGTGCGGGACACATTCATCATAGCCAAGGTGGGAAATTACTTCAATTACTCAGGAAAGGGGAGAGCGATGTAAAATACAGAAGTCAGAGAAGCAGAAGAGAGGAGATCGTGATCTCCAAGGAGGTCCGCATGCCTGACGACAGGAAAGGTAAAAATAAAGGAAAGTTTTCAGTGGAGGTGGATGAAATCTAAAACCTCAGAATTTTAAATAAAGGTGGAAACATATCAGCAGAGTTACAGATGCTGGAAAGAATTTGTGGGTCAGGGGGTTAGAAATTTGACAACCTTTTAGAACTTTTGCTTAAACCTTTATCATATTTTAAATGGAGCCTAGGTGGAAGTTCAACTGAAGAAACTCATTGCTTTTCATTCATCCAACTGCAACACAGTCGCTTTGAACCAAACCTCCATGAAAGCCAATCGGCATCCAAAGTTCATCTTAAAAGGCCTCCGATACGCACCTGTCTGCTCCTGAGCGCAGGCGGGGGATGCGCTGTGACTTCATTCAGATGACCTCGTTTCAACCCACCTCCTCCACCATCGTAGCTAAAGCTTCATCAGAGTTTCATTCCT
>NW_015150516.1:1411396-1412727 GCF_000732505.1 Cyprinodon variegatus
CTTTATGCTTGCTCATCATGGACAGTTTCAACCTGTGTTATCCAACTGGACTTACATCTTCCAGGTCCCCGAGTAAGACTCTAGAATCAGCTCATGCAATCCACTGGATCTCCCCATAAAGCTCAGCAGACCGTCTCTCTAACCAGCAGTCTACAGACTGACCAACTTCATCTATCTCCACTCCACCACCAGTTTCAGGCCTGGGGGGGAAACAGCCCTATTCTTTGCTCCTGTTCATGCATATCTATCAAAATGACGTGCTATGTTTCCTGCAGAGGTCTGAGCACCAAAGACCAAGTAATTGTATCAATAAATTTCTCCTAACTGTCTTTTCACTTCGTGTGAGTTTTTCAGATTAAAATGATTTTGAATAAATTGGCTCTGCAAATTAAAAAAAAAGAATAAATAATCTGCTAGGAAGTTTGTTGGTGGTGAGCGTGAACGCAGCGAGGATCCATCACACTCACCTTCTCCCTCACCCTCTGATGGGGATGCAGTCTGGAGGAGAACTAAGTTTCCTCCTGTAAACCCCCTTTTACTGTATACCAACACGCCAATACATCATTAAACAGCAGCTGTTAGAAACACGTTCATTGGTCGTCAGAAACGCATCAAATACGCTGATATGCGTTGGACGTAAGTTCTTGATAAGTTACTTCTGAGGGTGCCAAAAGACAAAATGCAAGCTGAGGGGGGACCATGCTTTTCCTGTGGCAGCTCCTAAGCTATGGAGCGATCTGCCTCTGAGCATAAGACAGGCCTCTTCTCTTGTTGTTTTTAAGTCCCTTCTTAAGACTCATCTTTTTTCCTTGGCTTTTGACGCAATTTGAGAGGTTTTACTTTGTTTTATTCTGTTTGTATACTAATAAGTATTTTACAGTGTTTTTTTTTCCATTTTATAATTTTATTGTATTTTATGATTGTGTACAGCACTTTGGTCCTGTCCGGTGCATAAAGTGCTTCATAAATAAAGTTGGTATGGCATGGTTACGCAGAAGCTATGCACAAGTTACTTTAGATTCTGGATAAGCTTGACGCCACAACTTCTGAGTAACTTACACTTAACGTATGTCAACGACCAAATAATTTACCTGTAACTTATGACTAACATATGGCATACGTCAAGACATACTTACCATATGTCGTTGTGTGCCAACCTACTTCCGCATGCTCATAACTTATGCAAAACGTACCCATAACTTATCAAACATATGCTAGATTTTTCGTACGTCAGGTATACGCTGGTCTAAATCGTCAAGGTGCGACAGGGGCTTTACTTTGTTTTTCTTACCTCAGCTCTGTGAGGATCCAGTAGGTCTCTGCACCCTTGC
>NW_015150516.1:1417854-1422831 GCF_000732505.1 Cyprinodon variegatus
GACAGGGGCTTTACTTTGTTTTTCTTACCTCAGCTCTGTGAGGATCCAGTAGGTCTCTGCACCCTTGCAGGTCTTTCATAGCTGAGCTGATGAGCATTTCCTGCCTCCAGGTACCACATCTCTTCTTTTTCTTCCTCCGCCTCATCATCTAGCTGAAGATTAATTTAGAAACTCAGTACCAAATTGTTTAAGTCACCTTGATGAATATTTGTCTCAATAACTATAATACCTTCACTGTTTATTCAGCACCAACCAGATGATTGAAGCTTTAATAACTGACTGATCTACCAGTATATCTACCATAGAAAACCATCAGCACCAAGAAAAACTTACCAGCCGGCCTGTTCTCCAGCCTTTCCTCTGCTCTACCCCAGAGGCTCATCTGGACCTCTACACAGCCTCTGCTATCTGTAAAAAAAAAAAAAAAAAAAGGATTATGAGTCCTTGTTTGATTTCTGAAGGTATGCTGAGAACATATAACAAACACCAGCTCCTCTGCAGAATCACGCACTGCAAAAAATCGAAATCTAGATAAGTCATTTTTTCTTAAAATAAATGCATTTGTTCTTGATTTAAGGAGGTAAAAGAGACATTCTGCCAATGGAACAAGACAAGTTACACTTAAAATAAGAAAACACAATTGCATTGTCTTATTTCAAGTGCAATTTTATCTAAATATCTTATTTTAAGAGTAAAATTACTCATTCCGTTGGCAAACTTTCTCATTAACCGACTCAAATTAAGGGTGAATACACTTAATTTAGGATATTTTTACTTATTTCTAGATCGTTTTTGCAGTGTGCCCAGTCCACTAAGACAAAATGCTTTAAATCTGCAAACTATCCCTCTTTAAACACTTTACAATGACTCTAAATCACTTTTGGCTAAAAATGATAAAAGAGCCTTTTTTTTTAATATAGATATACTAACAAATGCATGTCTTAGTGTTTTTTTCCACATGAAGTTCATTGAATTTCCCAAATAAATTGACTGTAAATCAAATAGAAAAATTATTTTTGGGTTGAAATGTGGGTCTTTTAACATGATTCTCTGGGAAATTTAGCAAACCATTAAAAATGTATTCACCTTATGCTTTTTTTTTTCCCCTTAATCTTTGTTAAGCTGAATTCATGCCCTCCTCCCAACCTGGAGACAGGTGAAGATGGGGAGTTACTAAGCAGTAATGAGCACCATGAGGGTGCCTGGTTTAATGCAAGTTTGTTCTAAAGAGAAGGAGCCGGTGAGCCACAAAGTATTTGAATATTTACATTGAAATGTTAAAATATTGAGAAAAAAAAAAAAAAAAAAAGAGGAATTATTTAAAAAGTATTCGAGAAAATAAATTAATAATAGAATGTTAAAATGTATCCCTGAATAATGCTTTGAATATGTTTGATTTTGGGTTTAAATCTTATTTTGTTTCAGGAACAATTTAGTTATTTAAAGGATGTTAATCATTGTTTCTCTGCGTTTATGTTTAAAGGTTTTTTACCTACTATTATTGCTACTACTATTGTTGATTGAACTTTCAATTAAAAGAGAAAAAAGGAGAGAATCAACTTTGGTGTTCTGAGTGAAATCCTGTGAAATCTTTGGAAGCAAGCTGCCTTGCAAGTGGGGGAAAACCTGCAGTTAAAATACCAAACAAAAAAAGTGTGAACCACTTGACAATCTTAAAACCTGTAACTGCACCGTGGTTATTTAAAAAGAAGACATTCTTTTGTATTAGATATCTATAGAAAAAGGTAATGTAATGTTCGCAGCTCTAAACACGTTTAATTACCTGGACTAAAATCAAAAATTGCTGCTTGGATTGTAAAGGTTGCAGACTCCTGGTCTAGTTCATCATTATGTCCACCTCCTGTCATAGTTGAATAGTTTTAGGTTAAAGTCAGCTGAGTTTAGTTTATCAAAGCTGGAATTATTCAGTTTTGTCCAACTCAGGCTCTCCTTGCCTCAGTTCATTAGTTTCCTAACTTTTTTCTGGGGACCTCTTTGAATTATATATAAAAAACCTCTAAAGGATAATTGGTTTAACTTTAACTGAGGCAGAATTTTAAAATTTTAGCAATAAAATGCAAATACGTTAATCTTATTTTAAACCACTTAAATATAATGGTATTCCAAGGCGTCTTTGACACAGTTATAATAAGAATAACATTTATAGTAACATTTAATGCAAAATAATCATATTTTTTTGGTGTAGTTTTTGTAAATTTTTTACTTTTAAGACAACAAAGAACCCAATTAAGTGGAAAAAAAAATACAGTTTAATCCTCTTCAACCGCCTTTGCTACAATGCTAAAACTATTAGCAGTGATGGCGCTAAAACACGTCCACAGGTGTCCAGCTAATGAACCTAAAAAGTCCAAATTCCATCCAGCACAAGATAAATTCAGCCAACCATGGATGGTTACCAGCATGACCTTTATATTATTACTTCATGGCCCATGTTTAAGCTCCAACTTGAGCCAGAAAAGTCCCAGAAGAGCAGTTTGTAGGAGATGATGGAGAGGCCTGTGTCAGGATGACGCCAAGCTGGTAATCAGAGCAGGACTTTCCCTGAACCGATCAATAAAAGGACTGCAGGGTGTTCACGTCTTTCAGCTCAGCAGGATTATCAGGTTGGAGTTATCCATCATGAGCTGATAGGTGGTCGATTGCAGAGCAGCCACAAGGTAATAAGAGGAAAGGAACAGTGTTGCTTCTGAAAAATGAGCCTGTTTTAGAAGTTTGTTGGATTTTTTTTTAGGTAGACAAGAAATTTATGAAGATAATAAAACTTTGAGGATTTCTTTTCTGCAGCTTATTGAGACTTGAGACGATTGACCCAATTAATTGTTGCAGATTAGAATAAAAAAAAGGACAGGAAGTTATCGGTTAATGTCACCAATGGTGGTACAAGTAATTGCTAATATCCAGTGTGTGCATTCAAAGAGCTGCTGATCAATCATTCTTCACCTGTTCAAACAGAAAACAGGTACCAACTCACTGCCAGGGTTAGAAAAAATCCAAATCTAGTAATTTTTCCTTAAAATAAGTGCCTTTATTCTTGGATTGAGGAGGTAAATGAGATGGTTTGCCAATGGAACAAGACAATTTACACTTAAAATAAGAAAACAGACCTGCATCGTCTTATTTCGATTGCATATGATCTAATTATCTTATTTTAAGAGTAAAAACACTCATTCCATTGGCAAACTATCTCATTTACCTACTCATATTAAGGGTAAATACACTTAATTTAAGAAATTTTTACTTATTTCTAGATCGTTTTCCCAGTGTACCCCTAATGGATCGCCTGTCTTTATCCTGAAGACAGCAACTGTAGTCTACTCTCCCACATACCAACTAGCAGAATCATTTCTACCTTCACATCCAACTGCTTCCATCTTTATTTTATTTTTTTTACTCTCAAGTCAACTTCTTTGCATAACAACCTTGTTCTGACAGACTTGATCTGAAAGATTGGGGTTCCCTAGAAAAAGCTGGAGGGTCTGACTAGTAAAATGGATTTCAGGGTTTCACCTTTTGCTCAGTTAGTCTCACGACTCACATAGAAAGTGCAAACTGAAGTAAACTTGCTCAGTGGGATTTAAAGCCTATCCTGAGGCGGAGTTCGAATGAGTGAATCCTTGAACTCATTGTTTTTCCAAACCTGGTCCTCAAGGCACCCTGCTCTGCATGTTTTGGATGTTTCTGAGCTTCAGCACACCTGATTCAGATGACTGCAGTTCAGCAAAGTCTGATAATCTGCTATCAATTGATAACAGGTGTGTGAAAGCTGGGAAACATCTAAAACATGCAGAGCAGGGTGCCTTGAGGACCAGGATTGAAAAACACTGCTTGACCTGACCATATAGTCATGCTGAAATAAAGCAGAGACAGAAGAAACCTGTAAAGCATTTAAATGGATCTCCATTTAGTCCCCGCTACAGTTTTCCGTTCATTTTTGTTTCATATTTAACCATCGTCGTTTTTCATTAACCTTTCTTCTTTTACGCTTCACCTTCCTCTCCCTGTCATCCCTCCTTCCATACTCCCGTATCCTCTCCTGTTTCTCAGTCTACTCCCTCCTCTCGCTCTCCTCTTTCTGCTTGACTGACCAAAGGGCTCCACCATCATCATCTTCACGGAGCCGTCCCAATTATTATTATAAAGGCAATAAATCATTTCAGCTTTCATCTACTGTTATTGATGAATGACCACTTATTTGTCATCTAATGCGGTGAAAAATGATGAGCCAGGCAGGCAGGTTTTTTTTCCGCAGTTCCTCTGCTGGCTGATGTGATCCAGGACAGCAGTGATGGATTGTATCCTTAAACTGTTGCTACATGTTTAATGTGGAGCTCAAATCTGACATCTCACTTAGTCTGCGTTTCTCTACATGAAGACGTTCTGCAGTTGGGGCATAACGGAAAATAAATTCTGTTGTAGATCCGCCATTGTGTTTGGGATTAACGTCAATGAGCTGTAGGAAAGTCGGCGTCATGTTTTAATCTGGAATAATTTGGTATAAAATAAATGTAACATAACTGATTTAAAAGCTTTAAATCTATGACTTAAAAGAACAAAGTTACCAGGAAAAAAAAAACTGAAAAAATAAGACAAAATATGACAAACTAATTTAAAACAGAGTAAAAAATAAAAGTATTTTCTGTGCTCTGCGTGGCTTAAAGGGACAGCCACGCCTGGCCAAACTGCAAATATATATATATATATATATATATATATATATATATATATATATATATATATATATATATATATATGCATAATAACAACATAATAAAATGCATTAAACTGATCACAGGCGTTCCTCAGGGATGTGTCCTTAGTCCTTTGCTTTTTTATGAGCTGATACTGTAAACTTCAGCACATACTATAATGAAACTTTTAAGGAGTAATAAGTAAACAATGTTATAATGTAAAAAACAAAATGATACCTTTTGAATGAAATAACAGAAATAACAGAAA
>NW_015150516.1:1423044-1425608 GCF_000732505.1 Cyprinodon variegatus
ACACAGATTTTAAGACAGGATTTTTTTTAAATAGAAATTTTCTGAATTTTGGGACAATATGGTCTGATAAAGAGTACATTTATATTTATGTTTAAGCAAGAATGATTTAAAATCTAAATGACTTCCCCCCTTAACTGTATGAAGAGTAGGGCTGAAACAATTAAATCAATTAATCAATTATTGTAAAACTCAACTATTTTAGTAATTATACAATGTTAACTGGAGTACAGAGACTCTAAAACATGCTTTTAGCGGACAGATCGATCCACTTAGAGCAGTAATTATACCAAGATTGTGAAAATATATAAACATTTTGCAGTTAAGATAAAAAAAATTTAAATTTCAATATGCTCTAATCAGAACTCCACAAATGGAAAAGTGTGAGTTTAATTTCGTAAAAAGTCTTCTTTAAGGAATCTTTGGCTATCCAATTATTAATCTATTAATTTAAGAAAATATTCGACTGATTAATCGATTTGCAAAATAATCATTAGTTGCAGCCCTTAATAAGTGTTTATGAAAAAAGTAATTCAAACTAACTGAATTTGAAGAAAGAATTTTCTTAATTTTTTTAGTTTCTGGTTGCTATTTTTGCTCTTTTTGGCTGTAGCAGGTGGTATATGGAGGGCCAACTCTGCCATATTTTAAAATATATAAAGAAATAAATACTCAATAAAAAGCATACAATGAATTGCCCCCAAAAATACAATAAACAAATAAATGTAGATAGAAATGAAATTATACAGTCAGACATAAATGTATGAATCTCTTTTAATTAGCTTCTTTATTTATTTGCCTTTGTAATAATTATATTTATTTATTTTCCGTTATAATCTTCAACTTTACTTATTACTTATTTTTTAAGTATTTATTCATGTGCATGATGTAATATTTGTCTGTTTTATTCTTCCTTTGTATTTTTTTACCCTCTTTATGCATACAGAAATGTAAAAACGACTAAATAAATAGTGTTGAAGAAATAAATAGGCTAATAAAATACAAAGGAAGAATAAAACAGACAAAAAAATATCATGCATATTAATAATTACTTAAAATGAATAAGTAATAAATTAATTTGAAGATTATAACAGAAAATAAATAAGGTAATCATTACAAAGGCGGATAAATAAAGAAACTAATTAAAAGAGGTATAAACATTTATGTATCACTGTATAATTCAATTTAATTTAGTTCTTTATTGTATTTTGGTGGGCAGTTAATTTTATGCTTATTTATTTATTGATCATTTACTTATTTTTACTTCTGTATTTATTTTGAAATATGGCAGAGTTGGTCCTCCATAGGGTAGTCATGTGACGTCTGTTTCTGCAGCTGTTTTTTTGTCGTTCCCCCAGTATGTCAGTGTATTATTTTGAAATAAAATAGAAATTGAATCTCTCACTCTGTACACTATTTCATAGAAAAGAGCCAATAAACCAAACATTTTAACACTGATTACAAAAGCTTTAAACTTCAGGCAGGGTGAGTGCTGAGCTCCACGCTAACATTCAGCTACCAAAATAAGCTAATCAAATGTTAAAAAGAACAACAAAACACTGTAAAATGGTTACCTACTCACCTCGTTCTTGTTATTCTGTCACAAAAAAGCAAAAAATAAAACAAGAAAAACTAGTTTTGATACAGAAAACCCGAACTGTACCGTCTTCTGTTTTCAGGTTAACACACCTGCCATCAATTAACGGTGATTAACGGGCTAACTGCCTGATTAGACTTCAGCCTGACTGACAAAAATAACAAGGAAAATAGGAATAGCTTCTGTAATACAGAATTCAATATAAAAATAGGAAAAGGAATTTCAGATATTATTAGCTTTACAATGGGCAGAAGATATAAAACCATTAGAAACAGTAATTTGTTCAAATCCAAGCTCTGCATTATTAAATTTTAAATATAACCAGTCAGATAGTAGGATGGACATTCTATTACATATATTTCATACAATATTCAAAATAAAAAATATTGGGTTTGATAGTTGTATTTGTGTGGGTTCCAGCACATATTGGAGTAGAAGGAAACGAGAGGGCAGATAAAATGGCAAAGAGAGCATTTCAAAATCCTATTAGTTTTACAGTTAAAACAAGTAAATCGGAGGAAAAGTATTATTAAAAAAGGAAAAAAAGAAGGTGGGATGAAGAAAAAACAGGAAGATGGTTTTATAAAATTCAGAAGATAGGAGGAAAAAGAAGAAATGGAAGACGAAATAGAAAGGAGGAGAGATGATAACAAGGTTTAGATTTGGGCAAACATGACTTAATTATATACTTTTTAAAATTCAAAAGCATACTACTGGCAAATGTGATTACTGTGGAAAATATGAAACAATAGATCATGTTTAACTGTTGTTAAACTGTAAATATGAAAGCCAGAGAAGATGTATGAGGAGAGAGTTTGAATGTATTAATGTATTTTGACGAAATATTTGGGGATTAAACATACAGAAATAATTTTTTCTATTTTTAAAGAAAACAAAATTATTTCATAGAATTTTATATGTATATATGTATATATATATATATATATATATATATATATATATATATATA
>NW_015150516.1:1426196-1429355 GCF_000732505.1 Cyprinodon variegatus
AGAAAACCCGAACTGTACCGTCTTCTGTTTTCAGGTTAACACACCTGCCATCAATTAACGGTGATTAACGGGCTAACTGCCTGATTAGACTTCAGTCTGACTGACAAAAATAACAAGGACAATAGGAGTAGCTTTTGTAATACCAGAATTCAATATAAAAATAGGAAAAGGAATTTCAGATATTATTAGCTTTACAATGGGCAGAAGATATAAAACCAGAGGGTAGATAAAATGGCAAAGAGAGCAATTTAAAATCCTATTAGTTTTACAGTTAAAACAAGTAAATCGGAGGAAAAGAATATTATTAAAGAAAAATTTATGGAAAAATGGCAACAACAACAAAAGGTGGGATGAAGAAAAAACAGGAAGAGGGTTTTATAAAATTCAGAAGATAGGAGGAAAAAGAAGAAATGGAAGACGAAATAGAAAGGAGGAGAGATAATAAGGTTAAGATTTGGGCAAACAGGACTTAATTATATACTTTTTAAAATTCAAAAGCGTACTACTGGCAAATGTGATTACTGTGGAAAATAAGAAACAATAGATGTATGTATGAGGAGAGAGTTTGAATGTATTAAGGAAAAGATTAATTTAGTAGATATTTTGACGAAATATTTGGGGATTAAACATACAGAAATAATTTTTTCTATTTTTAAAGAAAACAAAATTATCTCATAGAATTTTATATATATATATATATATATATATATATATATATATATATATATATATATATATATATATATATATATATATATATATATATACCTTAAATTATCCAGTAGGCTAGTTCTTTCAAATTGCTTTACAGAGAAAAAGTACAAAGTAAAAGTACAACCAGCTAAACTGTAAATTCAAAATACGATCACAGAAAATGTAGGTATAACAGAAAAAATAAACCCCAAAGTTATAATAGACTACTTTTTTAACAAAAGGAACAATACCGAGTTGATTTAAGACCTTTGGGTCAGAATAATCTAAACTAACTAACTAATAACTTTACTTTTACCTATTCAACATTCACCAGAAGATTATAACATTACCTTGATTGCAGGCTAATACCTTTTAAATAGTATTCAATAAACCCCTGGCTATCATGTCACTAAGATAAGTAAAATTCTTATCTTTATATATGGAATTTTATATGTCATTTTCTATAAAAAGAACTAAAATTGTTTATTAAAAAAAATTTGTGTATAGAATTGTTTTGTCTTTTCTTGTTTTTTGTAAAAAAAAACAAAAAAAGAAACAGGATTTTAAAAAATATATATATTTTTAATAACCCATATGTCCACTAGGTGGTGCTATTATACAGTTGTCGATTAACGATTACAGCGTCTATATGTGGTGCAATTGAATTATCTGACCACCAGGTGGCAGTGTTGGTCAAAATGTTCATTTTAATTGGGTTATCTCATCTTAAAGAATTTATTAGCAGTGTTGAGCCATTGTAAATATTATAATATGCTATACATTTATTTAAGCATACACTGCATTGCCAAAAACAATTTCTCCTCCCAGATGGAAGTGATTATTTGATTTATGGCTTAATGTTATTTTCTAACTTATTAATTGCAGTCTTTCTAGTAAAGATTCATTTGCATCTACTGTCATTCTAGCTTTTATTTAACACAACATTAAAAGGCAAATAGAGTCCAACAGACCAGGGCTCTCATTCTCTATAATGTTTTTGAAAAAAATGGCTCAGATCCATTTCATTTGTCAAGGGTCTACTTAAGAATGAAATATTGCCCCCCCACTCCACCCCCGAGCCCTCAATATTTTTTGTATAAATCCAAGGACATATGAGCTCATGGTGCCTGGCTGGCTGCCTAGATGAGGAGAAAGGGAGGGAGGAGGAGCAGGATGTATTCATCAGGTGCATTACGTCACCGCGGGCCAATCCTCTGCCTTCTGGCACGAGCTTTCCCAGCAACGTATGCCACAGAGTCAAACATGTGCAGGTTTGGCATGAAACAATGGGGACAAAGGAGCATCCCAAGGTCAGTTTGGCCTTGGTTTGGACGTCCAAGGACGGGTGAGCTGGAGATCACGATAGTGATCCAGCAACCTGTAAACATCTGCTGACTGTATTACTGTAAACAGATAATGAAAGATGTATTTAAACAGATATTTATATCGACCAAAAACAAAATAAATACTAAAAAATTATTGTTTATATTCATATTACACAAAAATATCAACCAGATTCCTTAAAACTATGTGCTTAAAATAGGTATAGTTTGCTTGGTGAAACATGAAAATCCATTTAAAAGCTTTAATTGAGTTGATTGGGCAACAGTGGCATCGGCGTTTGCCCTGCAATTGGAGGGTTGCTGGTTCCATTGTGTCCTTGGGTAAGACACTTCACCTGAATTGCTTACTGATGGTGGTCAGTGAGCCCAGGCCAGCTGTGGCTACAGTGTAGTTTGCCACCATCAGGGTGTGCATGAATGACTGAATGTAGCGTAAAACGCTTCAATCACTTGAAAAAGTGCTATATAAGTACAGCCCATTTGATTGGAACACTGTATAAAGGGCACACCTTTAATTAAGACTGACTCAAAATGTTATTTTTTTTACTGATCTGATGTAATAATCTGAAATTCTAAATATTTTCAAAAAATAAACGCTTTTAATACGTTTTTATTCACTGTTTGAATCTAAATTCTGGTGATATGAGGCTTCAACCAACTTTTTGGGCCTTTGCAATCAGCATGTTTGGACACCCTAAAAAAATGATCAAATTAAAGTTTGGTACTGACAGATAAATGTGAAGGAAATGTTACATTTTGGATAACAAACCCACGATGAGACATGGATTTTCATGCAGGATTGTATTTCTAAAAACACACAAATAAAGCAAAACTACTAAAATGACCCAGTTGGCTATTAAACTTTGGCTGACTCCCAGAACCTTCAATATTTGAGCATGATTTTGTGTAAAAAAAATGGCCAAAATCACCCTTCAGCTCTGTTTTGTTTCCTTATTAAGTTGTTTCTGATACATTTCTCCATCCTTCTCTTTAATGAAGTTTTTTTCCAGGACTGTAATCTGTCCGACAGCCCATTCCTGTCATGATCTGGCCTGTTTGCTCTCCCTTAATTAGTCATTCCTTTCACCTGTCGTTTTTCTCTCCCTGCCTCAAACATAATTTA
>NW_015150516.1:1429987-1431299 GCF_000732505.1 Cyprinodon variegatus
GCTTCCAGCATGACCTCTGGTACTGCAGCACTTGGGACATTCTTGGTCTGGACTGTAAAACCAGAGTGTCTGAGATTGGGCGGTGCCTCGCCCCCCTGCCTGCAGTGTCCGCGAGCCACAGCTCCGCTTTAGTTTTGTTTTATTATTTAATAAATGTTTTGAACTTTCCTACTGACTGTCTCTCCTTGAATACTTGGTCCATCTGTCCTCGGTTCTTAACAATTCCATCATGTTTCCCACCTGCAAACTTCAGGTCTTCTTCCAAACATAGAATAGAATAGAACTCAACTCTAGTGTCATTACACTGTCACAAGTACAAAGCATTAAAATGAACTCTCTGCATGAAGAGCAATCAGTTCAGCTTTTGGTCTACTTAGTGTCCAACGCTTTGCAGCAAACTTCAAACAAGCTTTAAAAAGCTTTTTCCAGAACACAGGTCATTACGGCTTAATGTTTTAGTCTTTAATTTACGGACAACTCTTCTCATTATTGCTTTGACTCCTCTGTCAGATATCTTATTCGGAGAACCTGGCCATGCAGGATGTATGATGAAATTATTTTCTTTCTCCAACAGCGCTCACTGGCACTTTGCGTAGTATAAAACTCTGGATGGAAAATAAAGTAAACTGTGCTGCTTCGCCTAAATAAAGGAAATCAGTGATAATCACTCAGATGACATTTTATATAATCCTTGGAAGGATGAGAGGCAGAGTACAGAATCGGCACAATGGTTCTGCTCTGCTTTGTTCTGGTTAGACAAAGGTTTCACTTACTATTTTAACATTTTTTAAAAACATGAGAAAAACCGTCCTTGAGGAACAATTTCTGATTGGATCATAAAACCATTTTGAATCCAAAGAGCTGTACTCCCTCTAGTAAATATCTCTCTTGTTTTTGCAAGATATACTTCTATGTTCAAGTTAAAGGTTTACAGCGTTAGTTAGACCTTGCAGATCTAGATTTCTTTTACACTTAGACAAACTTTGTCATTTTGTAAACACCGAGGGCAAAAGAATTTATGTTTCTAACAGCTTACAACAGTGAATTGAACATTACCATTATAAAATGCAGCAGTGATCATCATGTCAACATTATAGAAGAAAAGGAAAACCAGTTAAAAAAATAATGGTGCAAAAAGTGCATTAATATTGAAAGGTTAACAGCAGTGCACAATAAATATGGTTCAAATGTAGTATAACATTGAGTTGTTTTCAGAGATGGCAAAAGTACTCACTTTCCATACTTGAGTAAAAGTACAAATACTTGTGTTAAAAAATACTCTGGTAAAAGTGGAAGTACTGATTAAACTTCT
>NW_015150516.1:1431772-1439047 GCF_000732505.1 Cyprinodon variegatus
AAAAATCTACTTGAGTACAGTAACGATGTATTTGTACTTCGTTACTTCCCATCTCTGGTTGTTTCTTTTTTGAAAGGATCATAAAAGTTTAAGCCATATTGGTGGTGCACAATAACGTTGCAGAGTCCAGTTTTTACTGCCATAAAGTTAGTTAACTTTGACTCCAACAGCCCTTTTTGTGTAGATCATGTTGTTTTTTACCAAGTGTGCCGCTCTGTGCAAATCTGTAATGCTGAGAAACCTTTCCATTGGCCATCGAAACCAGCTGATGTTGATTTAAACATAGCAACAGGAATGCTATCTCAATGCTACACTGCAAAGAAATTAAATTGAAGTTTATATTTCTTCAAAAAATATATATTTTTTCTTGAATTAAGCAGTTATGTGATACACTTTGCCAATGGAATAAGGTAATTTACATATAAAAATAAGAAAAAGCAATTGTGTTGTCTTATTCCAAGTGGATATTATCTAATTATCTCATTTTAAGAGCAATAATACTCATTCCACTGGCAAATCTTCTTATTTACCTCCTTAAATTAAGGCTAAATACACTTATTTTTAGACATTTTTACCTATTTCCAGATCGTTTTTGCAGATAGCAGCTGGTTTCTTGGCTTTCTGTGCCTCAGTGCACATCAGATTATAGGTTATTACTCAGAAAGGTGAAAAATTGTGATTGGATGCCCCCTAGACTCTGTGCAGGAAGTGGGAAACAAAAGGACCGTAACTAAAATAACGTATATGCATAATGTCTCCCATCCCATGCATGAAGCTGGTGCTGAACTGGAGAGCTCCTTCAGTGACAGACTGCTGCACCCTAAATGCACCAGGGAGCGTCATCACAGATCCTTCCTCCCAGCAGCTATAGGACTTTATAGTCCCAACAACCTCAATAAGTTGCTACATTCATGCTGATTTTTGCACAGTTTCTGTCTTGGTCACTTATATAACATGCTGCAGGTATTTTTTGCACATCTCTGGTGTTGCTGCTATTTTTTCCACATATCCATTACTGTAAAAATGTCCATAGATGTATATTGATTATTTATTCTCCAGATGGACTGTATTTATATTATAAAAACACTGTACAATACCATGTATATATTTTTTTATTTTCTTAACTGTGTCACTTATTCTTTTATTTTTATGCACTTTTTTGAAGGTTCACATTTGTGTGACCACTTTTTCTATAACCTTTTACTGCCGGAGTAACATCACATTTTCCCCATTGTGGGACAATGAAGGAATCTTCTATTCCTTCGGATTTCTTTGAATTCATTGATTACTTGGATTTTTACCAACAATTTTGTGTGAATTTCAAGTAAATACAAATATCTGAAATGGATTGAGAGGATTAAAAATGAGAGAGCGGATCTGAGTGGTTGTTTTCATATTTAATCAGAAGTGTGCCTCTCAGGGTTTATTAGACTGACAGCCAAGAAGTGTTGATGATCCTGGGAGTCCGGGGGGATTTTTTTTGTGGCTCTCAAGTCACAGGTGGTGTTTACATCAAACTTTATAACATCCCAAAGCTGAATCACTACTGTCACTAACTGTCAGTAGCTTTTGGGCTTTCAGCCACTTAAAGGCAATGCTGTCGGATCAGATTAAACTTCCTCCTCAATGTGAAAACCAGCCCTAGAAATGTTTAGCAACCCAAATTAGGAGCATAGAGGAAACAAACATACTCAGTTGTGTGTTTTCTGAAACAAAGATGAAAAGCTAATTTGTACATCTAAAAAAATGGGAATAAAACGTGATACAAAAGGGCTACAGATGAGAAACTAAATGCAAGCTGGAAATCTGGGTTTTATGGGAAATGTGGTCCTTGCTTTCAGGTGATAGATGCAGCTCTAGAGGTCACCAGTGTGCCTGGATGCTGCAGGAGCGATGCAGAGCAGCTGTCAGCTCCCCTCAGCTTCAAATTCAGTGCGCCTGTGTGTTTTCAGACGGTTTAACCCTGACATGAACTCACCGTTCATCCCATGAAAATTTCACAGACCGACAGAAAAGCAGCAGCCTTCTCCTCTCAGTCGGAAGGAGGTTAAGTGGGCAACGGCTCCAACACTGAGATTATTGCTGTCGCTTTTGTTAGGCATGTGGTGCTGATCACTGAAGGCAGATCTGTGAGGTCGGTCTGGAATCAAACCTGCAACACGTCAGCTTTCAAGCATCAACAGATCACAGGTCAAGGAAAACAAATGAATCTTTTAAATGGTTAAAATGATCAAATTTATCATTTATACTCCGGTGATTTAGATTTAACTGTTATTGCCTAGACTTGATATCTACTCAGTTTCTATCCTAATGGAAACTCTTATATTCCCCTTTCCCACTGGCAGAAAAGTCTGTTTAAAACCGCAAACAATCGGGTTTTGGTGGGAGTAGGAACGGCTCATTGATCTGCATCAACCCAGGTTAAATTGTCTTCTGCTTACATAGCGCACTACTAGTTAGGGAGATTCTGAGGGACAAAACAATAAAGCTCAATTACTGCTTCCATTTTGCTCTCCATTGTTTACTTTCCTGATTTCTGTCGCACTGGTGACATCATCAACGCTGACCCAGCTGCAGGGGCATAGAGGTTATCAGTGGGTTGTACCCAGCTTTTTTTTAGTCAGTGGGAAAGGAGCCAAACACTGATTGTTAGCAGGTCAACCTGAGTTTGAAAGAATCATGCTAACCCGCTAATTTCAGTTTGAAGGAGGCTATAGGTTAGCCTGACGTAGTTCGACTCAATTCTTGTCAGAATATGAGTCTGATACTGCTCCATAGAGCTGTGATTATGGGGCGTGTTTCGAACGAACCAGGAAAAAAAATGCCTCTGCACTCAATTGGATAGACCTACAACCAATAAGAGCAACGGAGTGCGTGACGTATGTTAAGCGAGGCATAGTTGTTGTCCACAAAAATCAAAGCGTGCAGTTGCACGCCTAGAATAAGAAGATGAGCCTTGATCGCGTTTCTCTGTTCCTCTTTTAAAATTAATTTGCTGTCGATATCTTCTAGAACAGACCTAATAGCAGAATCTACTCACCTCAACTCTCCAGCGGCAGCCATTATTGTTGTCACCCAAGCGCGCTTTGGTCACGTGGTTGATTACGTTACTCTTGATCATCTGTCCATCATCGTATAAAGCCCGCCCTGACAATTTGATTGGATCGCCTGACAGTGGGCGATAATACTCGCGCTACTATGGAGCAGAGCCAGACCGAACTTCCCCGAACTCAAACCTTGTGGGCGGGACTAAGTTCGGACTGGCACCCAGGCTAGCTATAGGTATCTACTGTCGTTGATTGGTGCAAATGTCCTGCAGATACCTAAATGTGAAGCCAACAGAAAGATTTGGACCAGTAAACACAAAAATTAAATGAAAAAAGGTCAAATATTGACAAGGAAACAATTACACTAATGCACAAGCACACAAAACACATGAAAATAAATTTGGTGCAAAGGAGAAATGTATTCCGTGGGTTCTCAATCTTGCGTCATATCTCCACACCTGTTTTCTTATTCATCTGTCTCTGTGTGTCATTAAACTCTCAAAACTAGCGATGCTACTTCTAAGCATTGATCTGCAAGTTGGTCCACAACAATTGTTTGTTCCTGTTATTTTTCCTTTTCATTACATTGTAGTTTTCTTTATTCTTTACATTTTACTCTGCTGCTTAGTTGAAAGTTACTTATCGAGTTAACCGGTTTTGTTGACTAAAGTATTCTAATTAGAAATTAAAGTACTTTGTTAATCAATCATATTTATATTTCCTTCCTTTAGCAAATCTCCCACACAACATGATGCCTCCACTTCCGTACTTCAGAGTAGGTTTTCTCAGGCTTACCAGTGTCTCTGAGAGCATCTGCCTCTGCTTTAAGGGTATAACTTCTTCCTTTCCAGGAGGTATTTTAGCCTCTATTCCCTATCAGCAGCGTATTTGTTGTGTTTCATTATTAAACATTTTCCCTCATTATCCAAATGTTGTGATTTAACATACAGTATGAGAAGCAAGCATATTCATGACATCATCATCTGTGGTTTTCCGAGTTGTGCATGAGAATATATCAGAATAAATATGAAAGAATAATCTTTGCATTTATTTCGGTACTTAAAAATTACAGTTAAAGAAATGTAATATTTGTTTTTACTTTATTATATTGGACAGTACAATGTAGAAAAAAAACTTTTTGTCATGATCAGTTTAAGGAATCTGACCCACATGCAGAGTAACCACTCAGAGAAACCAGGGGAAAAGTTCAATAGGTTTATGTGTAGAAATGAGCACTGGCGTTGAGTCTGGAACTCAGTGAACTGGTGAGCCGGAACTGGAAGTGAGATCAGTTCAGGGACCGTGGGAATTTTGGATAGTGTTAAGTTTATGCAGGAGAGGGACTCACGTTTGAGGGGGCTCTTGTCAATCCTTGAATCCAGTCTGTGTGAGATAATCCAGAGATTAGGGAACAAGTTGAAGAGAGGAGAGGTAGACAAACGTTGGACCCGGAGGAGTAATGGAGAGGACTGTCACTCGGATTTCCGATGGGAACTTAAACAGATCATGTGGAGGATTTCCCCTGCTCAGCGTGAACTTGGTCTTTCCTTCCAGGGGAAGAAGGTCCAGGTATCCAAGTCTAAGAGAAACAAAACTCAGGTTAGACTCTGCTAATCTCAGCTTGGCTAGAGTACCCAAAACTGGTAAACACTCTGGCGTCGAGGTAGTGACAGTCCACTGCTCAAATAATCCTCTAGATAATGGTCTAATGAGCCGCAGGTGTGCAGGGAGGCCCAACGAAGACAGGGCACCTCCTGGTGGTGGAGAGAGGGAAACACACAAACAGACCACACAAACTGGATTCCTAACACTTTTTCTCTTATTTCCAGGCACTGAATCATCTCTTATTTTTCTATTATTTCTTATTCTAAAATCTCCGATATTGTTTATTTTTTGTCACGTATCATTCTGTACTGCATCTTTTGGTATAGCACAGCATTGTGTGATATATTATTGTCTATTAGATTCGTGTTGTGTCGTATAAATGAGATCAAAGAAGTTTTTTTGCTTGATTTTCTTTGCATCTCACTTGCAAATAATCATAAACATAATTTAATAGAAAAAAATGCATTTCTCTCTCCCTTTTGTGGACAATTTAACCAAACTGCATTTACACAAAAATTACTTTTAACTTTCATTCAAAAGAGAGCATCAAATTAAACCAAGAATCTGACAGATTTATTTTATTTTTGCTGTTTATTTATAAGTGGGGGGAAAAAACACCTCAAACTTGTGTTTGAAATCAGTGCAGAAGTGTGCAGATGCTAAATTCTCATCAACAGTGTGAATGATTCCAGTTTCATCTAATTTTGACCACTTCATCTGGCTGCTTAACTATTTTGTTTTGTCACTTAGTGCAATCGAACAAGCATCTACTGTTGAGCCTTCTGGAGATGCTGCAGGCCTAACTCAATGAAGCATCTGGTATCGGCTGGAGCCCACTCTAACCAGCCAGCAGCCTCCCTCCACCAGCCGTGCAGGGTCTCTGCAGAAGACCATCGTCGCGCATTAACTGCATGAAGCGATGGACTGATCAGATATCGTTTTGGCCGACGCTCTGTCGCTCTCAAGCAGTGTGTTTGCAGCGACTGTGGAGCTGGCATGGTCAGGGAAGAGTTGGAGGCTGGCCTCAGACCATTGCTGTTGAGTGTGTATGCTGGTGTGTGGCGCCTGTCTGGCTTTTGGCTGCAGATCAAGGCTGACGCCTGTTGGAAACCGTGAAACATGGCTGCAGATGCCACATGTGGACGTAGATATGTGGATATCTGCAAGGGAAAAAAAATGCAGCATTGCTGTTTGAATTTTAAGGAGATATAAGCGCATAATTTAATTTTTAATGTTCAATAAAACAGTAAGTCAACTGAAGATGCAGCAGTGACACTTCAGCTACATGAACATGCACAGTCCTGTTTCTCACTCTGTCTGTCAAAGCAGCTAACGGCTCATGTCTTCTTTCCATGGTACCTTGTGCTGAGATATTTCGATAAGTGCAAGAACAAGTTTGTCCGGTTAAAAAACAAAATAAGATGCTTACTACCAACCTTGTAAAGGACGCAGCACACGTTACAGGAGCAGTTGATCTAAAACTAAACAGATAATCTACAATAAATTGGAATGAGTTGAAGATGTTTTGGAAAATGTTTTAGCTCTATATGTGTGAAGCAAATAGAGAAAAACCCAAAAGACAGAAAAACTTTCGTTTTTATTTTAGATAATGCAAACATTATTAAATTACTGAAAGGCTAGGTTCAGAAAATTTTTATCAGATCCTGAAAGGAATAAAAGTTATCACCCCCACCTGCCGACCCCAACAATTTTCCCCCCTATTCCTCCTAACAGCTGAGTTATCATCCGTCGCTGAAGTTATCTTGCGGTCTATGAGGGTGTAATTGGTCCAAACCCAAGGTCTCGCTGTGAATGCCCCACGCTTATCACCATATTTTGCAGCGTATTAAGTCGACCACAGGCGCTTTCACACTGTGGCTGACCTCCCTCACCTGTTACAGGGCCAGAGAGTAGCTGTGGCTTTAAAAATCATTCTTCCTAGTGATATGCAGAGAACAATTCACTAGGCCTTTTTGAACTGGAAATGTGCAACACAAAAAAAAAAAATCTGTTGTGTTCACAAGATCCAGGTTTTTCCTATTTTTGTTGATGATAGTATTCAATTGCTTTGCAGCAGGTTTTAGATGAAAAAACTTGCATTTATTTGTACTAAAGTGAGGAAATCAACACATCAGAACGGCCGTTTCCCTACGACTTTAAATAATCTTCTTCCTTTGAGCTTAAATGCTGAATTTCCTGGTGAGTTCAAGAATAGTTAGGCCCACGAATTTCATATCATTTTAATGTGACTTCACATCTGTTTTTTATTTTTTTATTCTTTATTTCAAACATGCAAGAGAAAAACAAAAAAAAACAATAAACCAATGTTTAAAACATTGGAGAGAAAAACAACAAACAAGGTACCTTTCTTTCCTAAATTAATATACCTCTATTTAGGGATGCAAGATATAATCAGTCTGTATCGGCCTTAAAACTGAATATTGGACATCGGCCACACCACCGATATTTAACCCGATATTTGATCAGCTTCTGAGTTTCTAAAGTCTAAAAAAAATAAAATACTACTTCTTCCTCAAATACTTCTTTTTTACAGACTTAAAAACTTCTAAAGACGAGGGAAAAAATATTGATACATTAAAATATCACAATATCTTCATATGCT
>NW_015150516.1:1441087-1443298 GCF_000732505.1 Cyprinodon variegatus
CCCAGAGCTCCAGATGCATTTGAGATATCAAAACAGTACTCCAGAGTGTTGTTCTGCATGGGGGTGAGTAGAAAATGAAGGCTAATCATGTTTTGGGTGTACTATTCCTTTAAGGGTGGTTGTCCTGCTGGTAGGTGAACCTCCACACAAGTCTCATTTTTTCTGTAGCCTCCAACAGGTTTTCCTTGTTTTCTGCTGGTTTTAGGGCCAAACATTTTCCCATCAACTCTGACCAGCTTTCCTGTCCTATGTTTTTTTGTTTTGTTTTTTTTGGGTTGTGTTTTCCAGATGATGTGCAGATTTTATTCTACACTGGAAAAACAATCTAGAAATAAGTAAAAATGTCTTAAATTAAGTGTATTTACCCTTAATTTGAGTAGGTAAATTAAATGATTTGCCAATGGAATGAGTATTTTTACTCTTAGAATAAGATATTTAGATAAAATGCACTTGAAATAAGACAATATAATTGCGTTTTCTTATTTTAAATGTAAATTGTCTTGTTCCATTGGCAAAATGTCTCTTTAACCTTCTCAATTCAAGAACAAATGCACTTATTTTAAGAAGAATTTTTTTTCAGTGTAGTTAACTTGTCCAGCTTTATCATGAACAATCTGACAAGAGTCTCCTTTATCTTCTATGTTCCGAAGGTCACAGATAAACACCTTGCACCCTCATCTGGGAGTAGTGATTTATTTTATTTTTTTTTTTCATTTTAAGCGCAGATTTAAAGGAAATATATGTTTTTGTTGAAAGCTTTGATGTAAGTTCCTTTAACCTACTTCCATGTTGCCCGTTTTCCATGTAGCACAGCTCAGCTTCACCAGATAAAAGGCATGTTTTAATCACAGTAAGGGTTTTCCTGGTAAAATGAAACTTAAATTATTAAAATAATTCAAGTTTTGTTGCAAGTCTTTAAATTTTAACAAAGCGTTGAGTTAAAAAGATGTTTTATGTTATTAAAAGCCGGACGGTAAACGAGAAGATGGGTTTTTTTTTACTCTTCCTGGCAACTCTTCATGTAACGTAAGGAGCAGATGCTTCAAAAGAGTACACAATGTTAAGGCGAGCCTCCCTGGAGAGAAGCTGCTCTCCTTTTGCAAAAAAAAAAAAAAAGGTATTTAATATTCAAATCTATGTCTTCTTGAAGACAGATTGAGGCCAGCTTGGAATCTCTGTCATCCTCTGCTGCAGCGGGGGAAAAAACTACGAGCTGCGCTTCGTCTTCGTTACGCCGTTATCTCGTGTGTAATTGATGGATATTAACTTCCCATCAGGCAGCTCTAATTATAATCAATCCTCCAATAAGTTTCCTAATTAAATGAGCAATTTGACTGGTTAGAGTTTAACCCCAGAGTCTAATGAAGAAACAAACAAACTAATCCATCAGGCGCGTCAAGGTAGACATCTGGAGAAGGGCCTCTGTTCAGGAAGACCTTCAGGGATCTCCTGTTTTCTGCCTGAAGCAGATTTATCATTGGCTTCTTCACTGAGCAGCAAAAACTTATTTACTTAACAAACAAATTTGGGTTTTATCGATGGATTATCTGTTTCTTTCACCAGATTCTGCGTTCTGCTTATTTATATCCAAGAGGCAAAGGCCAAAAGGAAATTCTTATCACAACGGATAAGTCTGGGTTTTCTCGTAGTTCCCAGAAAGCCTCAGGAAGGGAAACATTTCTAAGGCCTCCTAATCAGAAACTTGAAGCACGTCAGCTGAGCTTTTTGCATTTAGACGAGAAGAATAAAGCTAATATCAGCTGATTGGATCCCGGATCTTGTTCTTTTTGTTGCAATCAAATCTCACAACCATAAATACAAATATAGAACAAGGAAATTTAGAACTAAGTAAATGTTTTCCATTTTTAGTGTTTTCCCTTTTTGTTTTCTCCTGTGCCACTGGCATAACTTTCTGAAGGACTAGTGTGGACCAACAGTAACTGAGGTTAGGTGCAGATTTCTGCGTTTAGAGCGTTTTGAGTCAGTTTTTTTCCTCGCTCTCCCGCTGCTCTCAAGTCCCACCTCTCGGTGAAATATCGCGCGATCTGTCGCTTTGGGACATAATATTATTTGGGGTCCCTACTCACTGCGTAGAGAGTAGCTACGTAGAGGAGACACACAGAAGCACTCAGTGGTTATTAACCCGCAGCTACTTCGATATACGTTTTAGTAAAAGTTCGGAGACTGGTTGGATAAAAAGATTAGAGATGT
>NW_015150516.1:1444635-1448206 GCF_000732505.1 Cyprinodon variegatus
TTGAGCAATGCCAGACCGAACTTCCCGACCTCAAACTTTGTGGGCGGGACTAAGTTCGGAATGGCACCCAGGCTAAGGGTAAGGGAGGGGTTAGAGGTAAGTGTTTACTTCACAGCTCATGAAATGATTTTAGGTAATACCATCTCCAGCCCCCGTACATCACTTAATGACGAGAGGGGTATTCCTGTCGCGTTGGTATATCTGACACGTGGGGGACTTGACCAAGAGTCAATAGGTGACGACTTGAGTGAGACTGTATTGTCTTTATGGGCTTGCCATACTGAGTTTATTTGTTGTTTTAATTTGTGTTCTTAATGTCTTGCCATATTTCGTTCATTCCTTAAATTTTACATTTCTTACTACTCTTGTGTATTCTACTTCATTCTTTTAGCTTAGTATTTTTCTCTTCCTCTTGGTAAGGTTTTCTGGTGTTTTGCTCAACCCCAGAAACGTGTTAAACAGAAGGTTTAACACGTTACAAGTCCTGATATTATTACTATTATTAATAAATCCTCCTGTTTATCAGGCTGCTTTTAGGAAGAGATCAACAGAAACAGGTTTTCTTAAAGGTATAGTGGAGGTTTTTGGTGCGTGCCCATTTCTCCTTGTGTTGTCCCTATATAAAAGTTGCTATTCTTATACTGTAGCTCATACAAGCTTTCTGTCTCCGAATGTCGCCTCTAACCCCTGAATCCCTCAATCACTAAATAGAGCAGGGAATATATAGTGGACTATGGCAACAGTGGGCTGCTGTGACAGCAAATCCCATAATGCTTTGCGAGGAGAGCTCTCTGTCAAGTGGGGGAGGTTGGAGGTTTGACAATACTCAAATGCCGACACTGAAGCAGAAGTGGTTTCTTGAAGGTTTAATAACAAAAAGGGGAAACAGAAGCAAAAATCCCAAAAAATAAAACCACAAAAATCCAAAACTAACGAAAACCAGGAATACTCACCTCAAGGCGGCAAAGAAATGATAACAAACCTGCAAAGAGTGACTGAACAGGAGGAGACTATATTGGAGAGAGGAACAAAGACCAGGCTAATTAGTAGATTGGGAGCAGGTGTGGACAGAGGAGGAAAGAAGGGAGCTAGGGAAAAGGAGACTGACACAAGAAGCCAAAAAGGAAATATCTAAGAACTCAAATGCAAAAAAAAAAAACTGGAACACAAAAATAGAAATAAGACCAATCAAAACTCAGAGATAAAATTTGAACAGAACCAAAACCATGACACTCTCCGCGCAAAGTATTCCAGGATATATCTGCCTCTTCTGATGCCCATCTTTTCTTCTCATGTAGACACTTTTTCTCTTACGACCCTCGGCCATTTTCAAAGAACTGGGTGAGAAAGGTGAGCTTCAATGAAAGTGCACATGCGCAGAAAAAGATAGCTAACAGAACAAGCATGTAGGACCGTCTTACGTAAACATATAATCAGAATGATCGACAATTAGGAAGACCACTTATTTACATGATCCACCCAGACATAAAAGATCGTCCTCTATACCTTTAAAGCTGATAGACTTACTGTTGATATTTTCTAGGTCAATTTTTGGAGCTGATATTTTTTTCCTTCCTCCATTCACATTATATAAATTATACAATGACAGCAAATGTTGCACGTCTCAAGTTTTAAAAAAAAATCCATTAAGAAATCAACCAAAACATAAAACAAAATAGCAAATGGAAGGAGTGGCAGTGCATGTGCTTCACTTGGCCTCAAGGCATTGATGCTGAAAGCACTGATGAATCAGTCAATGCATGCACGTATTGGCGGCTACTGATACAAGAAAGAAAAGTTGATATCTGCCAATGTATTGATCTGTTATACTTCTGGGTGCCTGAGCTCTGGTTCCACTCTTAATACACAATCATGACTGCAACAGGATGATCAGTAATAGATTCAGCTCCTTCATGCTGATGCGAAGATTCACCTTCAACCTGGCTGAAAGTAAAAACAATGTCTTGTTGTGGCCCAGCGCTTAATCTGCTTTGAAACCAGAAGCTAGGAATTAAGATAAAGTAACGAGGGCTTACAACCTTGAAGAGCTTTGGTTCATCATAAAAAATATGTTTTAAAATCTCAGTGGATCCAAGAAAGAAAGGATTTATTTTTCTTAGAAATATAAGAGGTTGGTAATATTCTTTTATTTCCTCTTGAGGTTTACGATAAGTCCATATATTGTCTAAGAAACTTAGTTTGGTATTTAAAGCCTCTATTGTTTACTTTAAATCAAATCACACAGTCCTCAGCAGGTGGAAATCAAAGAAAAACCTAATCTCTTATTGGGAAGGTGCTCAATGCATTCCACCAGCTGCTAAATAAGTAAATACTAAGCTGGAGGGTACTGAAAATACTGGGAGATTTTACTCCTAAAGGTTTTCCCATCATGTCTGTGACTACAAATACTCATCTCACATTCGCTGGCATTTATGGAAGATAATCCCATTTTTCTGTGACGGGAGTGAAATCTCCGTCTCTGTGAAGCTGGAAGGACTGAAAGACAGTGGGTTTGATGTCACCGACTCCCTGCTCAATCGATCCGCTCTGCAAGCCTAAATGAATGATGAAAGCTTGTTTTTAACAAACAAAAGGATCCCTGGGCCGTCAGGCACTCCAGCAAACATCGATCGGTACATCTGAGGCTAAAATCCCCAAACATCCTCTAATGGATCTGATCGAACACTCAGCTTCCAGTCAGATGTCTTATTCATCATCTCACGACTGTTTTGACACCTCTTGAAATTATCCTCAGATACTATTGAATGAGTTGTTTCTCTGTTTTCAAGCTACTGTCTGACTAGTGATTAAGGACGAATAAATGTCGGAAAAAAACACTAAAATCATTTGTCATAAAAAATCATATCAAGCTATTCCAATTTTAACTATAGCTGTGAGAAAAACACAAAGGCAGCTGATGCTTTGTGAGATTTAGGTGAAAAAGAAGCATCTAGGAGCGGCTAATTGTATTAGATAATTACCTGATCATAAAGTCAGCGGGGCACCTCTATAAAAGCAGACGTTTCTGCAGTTTGCTCTGGAGGACACAGGTTAGTGTTTGCAAAAATGCCCAGATGGAAAGGCAAAAGCATTAACCTTCAGAGAAGCATCTGTTGCTGGCCATCAATCTTGGAAGGGTTATGAGGCCATTTCCAAACTAAATCAAGTCCATCATTCGACAGACAGAAGGGATATTAACAAGTGGAAAACATTTAAGAGCTCTCAGCCTTCCTATAGGAGAGAAAGTTTTTCAGATCCACCCCAAGGCCAGACTTTTCTATGGTCACAGAAATGACAACCGAAGAACAACTCAGACACTGCAGCACTCAGTTAATGCCTTAGTTGTTCAATACTAGACGGGAAATTGTGTTTAAATTGACTTGAGTTCAGTATGGCTGCTCATTGGGGCAGTGGGTAGCAGTGCTGCCTTGCAGCAAGAAGGTTCTGGGTTCGTTCTCGGCCTGGGGTCTTTCTGCATGGAAAGCTTGTTTTCTGAATGGAGTTTGCGTGTTCTCCCTGTGCATGCGTGGGTTCTCCCCGGGTACTCTGGCTTCCTCCACAGTCTAAAAAC
>NW_015150516.1:1448796-1454234 GCF_000732505.1 Cyprinodon variegatus
TTTAGGACGTTTGCAAGCTCCCTATTGGCCCTCCGTCTTTTCTTGTGTGATTGGCTGTCACTGCTGTCACTCCTGAGAAGCTCTCTTTACAAACGTCTGATAAACCACTGAATCGGGTCTGTCAAAGGTTTTGTAGAAAAAGACGACAGTTGGTGGGGGAATCTGCTGCTGTAAATTAGGCATTTTTACTTCTTTTGGATCACATAATCTGGGTTGTAATATCAGGTGTATCAATTTACACAAATCTTTGAATTGATGCAATGTACATGAGTTTGTTTATTAGAATCGCAGCCAGGAATGTCTGAGAAAAGAAACATAGATATAAGAGTGATCTTTAAAAGTCAAAGTGTAAGTTACATCCAAAGAACAGTGTAGCACTCTGCCTTGGGGGGAATTTGCAGCTTGTGGCGGCTGCGTCGGGGGGTTGGGCTGATTGGGCGGGGCACCGCCAATCATTGACACTCTGGTTAGGGAAAAACACAGGTAAGTGACCACCATCATCTGAACAGAAAATGATTGTTAGAGAGGGTTGCTTACCTGGACTGCCAACAAGAAGCGGCCCTGAGCCATCCAGAGCGTACCTGATGCAGCAACCCAGAGAGGGATTCAGATCAGACTGGAACAGTACTGGAATCAAAGAGTCTGCAGTACTTTAGTTCTTACAAAACAAGTCTAAATCATCGCCCCCTCCGGCAACACTTACGAATCAGTTTGTTTATTTTTGGACAATGCCGACAACATGCATGTTAATGATCACTGATATTGATGTGTTGATTTTGGCATACAGTATACCATGAGCACAGAAAAGAACAAAGGACTGAGTACACACCCCTGAGGTACGCCTTGATTAATCATGGTGTCTTCAAGCTTAAAAACAAGAGATGATCTCATAAATTATGATGGAAGTCTTCAGCCTATGTATAAGGACCTTTACAATGAGCCGCGCTGATGTTTAACATCATGATAACACCAAATTTATCATATTTTATACACTAACACATTTTTGAGACCTCTATTTAAATCTTGTACAGAAACAAACAGAAAATCTATTTTAAAAAATTACATGGAAATCAGAAGTTATATAAATTAAACATTAATTTAACTTACATATAACTGATGTTTTTTTTTTTTTTCATTTTTCCTGGATGTCTAGTTACTAGTTAACTAGTACTAGAAAATACTGGAAAAAGCTGTAAAGACATGAACACCTGATTTTCAACTTTAAAGTATATGCTGGAGTCAAACAAAAATATTATTAATTTAAAGTGTCTAAAATCAACTTTAAACTTATTTCATCTTTCTTTCTTTTTTACGTTATCTTTCAAATGTTTTTAGCCAATCATTGCTTCAAGGTTATTTTCCTGCTCATAAAGCCACAAGTAAGAAATTGCTGTCCTGAGTTGAAATACAAACCAGACGTCTTCTTTCTCTGATTGATTTGTGGTGGATTCATGATGTTGCATTCCTCCACTGGATGGGCGAGGTAATCTCATGTTTCACGCATGGTGTGGGGCACTCAGACAGTGGGTGAAGTGATAGCTGTAAAATCCAGTGTGTCTGTGTTGTGACCAGATTTTCACAGCATCTGTTCACTCGTGAAACCAAATCCTGGAGGGAAGAAACTCCTGCCTGTTCACTAATATCTGATTTTTAGTTTTTTATGATCTAGGTTCTTCATAGCTGTGCTGCTGTTTCTCTGTTCAGTTTGACTTCCTGTTCTGGTTTACTTCTTAAAGCCGGTTTAATCTGATCTATACACTAATACAGGGACCCCAAACAACCTGACATTGTTTGTAGTAATTTCTGTTTCAGTTGTGATACACCAACTTTAATTTATGTTAATTGACAATTAATATCGTCAGTTTTCTAACTATAAATTTAGGGTATTAAGTGATATTATTCAATACACACAATATAATAAATAAAAGAGCCAAACAGAGCCCCAATATAATGCTGCCACCACCATGCTTGACAGCTGATCTTAAATATTTTTCTGGACTTCTTCTCTTTGGAATAAAAGGTATTTTCATTTTTGACATATTGCTTAACGCTGAATTTTCTTACCTTGGCAGGGCTCGATGTTAACCATTGCCCGATCACCCAGGGCAAGTAGTTTTTATTGTCGGGAGAGCACAAATTTCATTGCATTTGCCCGCTGGGCAAGTACAATGATCGCAAAAAAAGTCAAATGTCATGTTTGTCTTAAGGGATCTAACCCACATGCAGAACATTCAGAGGCTGGGAAAAAGTTCACAATGTTTATTGAAACAATCACAATTAAATGAATACTGATTCTGGGATTAATCGGGTCCGGGTCTGGTCACGACTGGTTTCACTGCAGGGAGGGACAGATTGGTTAGCAGATTTCCAGGTAATCTTGCGGGTTGTGTGACTGCAGGTCTATACCTGTTCAGAGGTTGATCAGAGCGGCAGAAGGTAGGAACCGGGAGGGTCCAGAGGCTGTTGGCTGGCAGAGGGCTAGGCAGAGGCAGGGCAGAGCAACTGATCTTACTGATCTGGATCTGAGCTTCTCTCTCAGCTTCCTCTGAGAGCGGGCAGGCAGGTATCTGACAGATTTGGTTTTCCAGGGTTCTTCAGAGAACAGACAGATTGGTTCCAACTGAGAAACTCTTCCAGGATTCAGGTTTCAGGCTGGTTCTTCCTGAGAAGCAGAGAGGACAAAAACAGATTAGGTTCAAGTCAGGTAATCGGGGAGTCAGAGATTCAGACAGGCAGGTTGGCTCAGGCTTGCTAACCATAACTGGCAAAACACTCTGGCATTGGAGTGTTGCTCTGCCCCTCCTTAAATGCTGGTCTCCTGATGAGCGAACGAGCCACAGGTGTGGTAGTCAGCTTCAGCTCCAGGAGACCTAGAACGCCCTCTGCTGGAGAAAGGTGGACAGACCTCCAGATCCCAACATTTATCACTTTAAAATTACTTTAAAATCACCGACATTCGCTGAAAACGAACCAGAAGCGTTGCCGGCACCATTTTTGTTGTTTTGTACACATTTTTTTTGTTGTTTTGTATGCTTTAAAAAAGCCGCGTGATTTTCCGCCAGATGGCGTGATTTTGTCCGGCGCGAATCAGACACATTTTTCGACTTGGCAGGCTAAAAAACAACAACAAGGCTATTTTACCCCCCACCCATTTCACCCACCACCCAGAAATGATGTAAGACTGTGGAAACCCTGTATAAAATAACTATGTATAATGATTCTCTAGAAAAGTCACATTATATTAATAGTATTATCTTTTTTTTTATTTTTAACATTACAATTTATATTTTTCCAAGCACACAAGAGTTTAAAGCAAAGTTTAGTTTGAAAAGAATGGATTAAAGAGCATGTTAACACGGTAATGTAGGCTTGAGTTCATTATCTGAAGCATGCATATACACACCAGGAACCTGTAAAATTAAAGAATACTGAATTACAAAAAACATTTAAAAAACAAACATGTTTCATTGATATATATACAAAAATTAATATTAGGAACTATATTTATCAAACATTATACTGGGCAAGTAAAAATTGTTTCTGGGCAAATGAAATGTGAAAGTCACTTGCCCAAAGGGCAAGTGGTAAAAATCCTTAACGTCAACCCTTGCTTGGTGTTTCCTATAGAGAGGTGTAATTAGCTGTATTACCTTGATTACCTTTTTAAAAAGTTACTTCCCTGAGTTTATTTTACAGCACCTTGCTTTCGACTTCTACTTGAGTAATTTTGAAGAAGTTATTCTCTTACTAGACTAAAATGTTTTGCTATCTCTGTCTAAAGTTAAAAGTCACCCAGCAAATAAATTAAGACAAAAAATCTTCATGACCATTAATGAAATGTTACATTTATTGAGAGTATTTATTTCTACATTACTTCAGTAATTGCATTTAGGCTCTGCGAGTTTCTGAAGCCATCATTCTGTACTTTATGGAAGCTGGCCCTACTTTAACCTTTATTTTTGCAGTTTTTGACTTCATGTAAAGTGAATTAGTACTAGCGAACAGTATTTGCTGATCAAAGTGCTCCACTAGTGACATTCCTAGACTTCAAGCATTGCTAAAATCTAACCTTTGTGCCCACATTGGGAAAGCTGAAAAATATGTCAGAATCTTTTGTAGTTTTAGGTTTTATTTTCAGGGATAAGATCAATTTAATCCAGGCAAACATGAAATTTCTAAACTGTTTCTTTCTGGAATCTGAGGGTCTTCTCTTGTTTAAATCAACCCAGAGAGAGCGATCTTGGATACACCAGTACACAATAATAGAACCCCTTTGTCTGGAAAATTTAATTGTTTTTATTTTTCCACAAACAAGACTAGAAAGTAAGTATGTCAATGCATCTTGTTCTAGAATCTCCAGAGACCCAATAGGGCACCACCCTCCTAGAGGGTAATTAAGGTCTTAATTGGAAAAAAATATATACAGTTTTCTTTCTAAGTCCTTGTACAGGAAACACCCTCCTAGATAAAATTTCTTCTTGATTGAGATAGCTCTCTATCTACGTCACATGACCTAGGAAAACCTGAACAAAACAGCAGAACCACTGCTGAGTGGTATAGGAAGGAGATCAAATGATACCCTGCTTGAATGGTGGACTGAGATGACTGAGGGAATATCTTCAATCTAAGCATCATTATATTTTAAACAAGGGGATCCACCAGGAAATGCATGAATGAGCTTGTCTCCAGTAGGCTGCATTTTTCATGAGGTCTGTTAACTTCCTTTGCTCCTCCAAAGTGCCCTGAAGCGCAGCCCTTACTGTAAGAACCAGTTGGATCATTGCCGGAGACGGGAGCATGTCTAGAACCAAGTAAGAGCCACGTATTGATTAGTTCTCCTCATGCAGCCTAAATGAAAGCTTGCATTGTCTTCATTAGCCCTGAAACCTGCCTGCTAAACACTCCCAACACTTATACCTCAGTGAGAAGAGGAAAGTCACATTGTCTGCTTTTCACCCTCTGGAAAATACACATCTTTATATAAAGTGTTGTGGTTCATCGCACTAATCTGTCCCGTTGTCTGCGGACAGCTTGCACAAGTTTCTCGATTAACACCTCCTCAGTATTTTGGGAGCTCAGGGAGTCGATTCATGCTAACCTCATTTGTTTAATTACATAAGAGACACAAAAAGTCAGTGAGAGAAATAAGTCTGGGTGCTGCCAGACAGACTGCTGTGCTCCTCCCCGGCTCGGAGACGGTGCTCCAACTCGTTCTTAAACACAATTATCTCTGGACAGGAACTAAAGGTGCTCCAAGTGGATTCTGGCGCCTCATAGGTCAACCTGGAACCCTGAGTATTATTATTTATAAGACGGTAAATGCTCATAAGCTCCCACTGACTTGTACTTGTACTTATATTTAATAGAAAGGTTTTCTAAATTTCCTTTGAAGCATATTTCTTTAATGCTTTGAGGTTGTTTACAGTTCATATCCTGGC
>NW_015150516.1:1454658-1466436 GCF_000732505.1 Cyprinodon variegatus
CCTTCTACACCAAACCAAGCTTCTGCCGCCCTGGCGTCCACTTCCACAACATCTTCGTCCCCACTTTCCTCCTCTAGATAAAAAATGTTTGACGGAGGAGACTCATCCACGACCTCCGACACTAAACTCTCCTCCTCTTGCATGTTTCCTCTGTCCATTGCGTTCCGTGACAAAGTTGTCTCTAAAGGGCGGTTTATACGTCTGTAACTGCACACATCAAATGTTGCGAACCAGTTTTGCTGGAATGCTTTGCCAATTTTGGTTTGGAATTTCTAGGGACTTACAGCAGTTTCCCACAGAAGTGCAAGGGGAAGCCTAGTCAAGAACTCGCGAGAACTTCGGCGGATGGTCATGAGAACTTCTTCTGCGGCGCCGGCGGGAGTGTTTATTTTCCAAAAACAACATGTCTGCCGAACCTCGTCGATCAACTTTTCGTCCTGGTTATCCATTGTTGTTATTACTCCTCGGTTTTTAAAAAATGGCGCACCTTGGCACCGAATCGAGAAGGACGACCACACAGACAGCCGGATAGGCATACCAAGGACCAACCACAGCTGCTTATTGTCTGCGAACTTCTGCTTGAGGTCTGCGCGGGTTTGCGACCGTCTGACGTTTAGTCAGGATTTATATGAGGTGTGCGAGACGACGGTTGCAGAACCTCTGCGCTGGGGCGTGGTTGCCCACGGAGACAGATTTGACGGTTGCAGAGGCTATGCATCAGAAGTATAAATTGGCCTTTAGTCACCAATTTAGTGCTACTTGGTCCCAATGTAATTTCCCATTGGGAACCTACTAGCACTAAGTTGCTAACTGGTTAGCAAGATGAACCGGGCACAACCAAAAAGCTTGGAAAACTTCCGCCACAACAATCCCGCCCCCTTGATAAACGACCAATCACATTCAATTTATTCACTGGTGTAAAGTCGGGCACCACTTCGGAGAATTCGGAAATGCAACAGGTGGAACAGCCGTTTCCCTACAACTTTAAAGAATCTTCTTCCTTTGAGCTTAAATGTTGAATTTCCTGGTGAGTACACGAATAGTTTGTCGCATGAATTTCATATTATTTTAATGTGACTTCACGTCATAAAACTGCAATGATTGGGAGCAAGTAATTCAAATGATTCTTGGATTTCTAATCCATACAAATAGACGCAGCATTCCCACTAACCGAAGTATAAGTGTCCCTTATTGAGTTGCAAATTGATTGGACACTTTTAATTACCATCAGTAAAGCTTTGGCATAATTGTAGCTGAATAATCAACCACTCTTCTCAGCTGAAGTGGAATAAATCATTTAAAGAAATGGCTTTTAGCTGTAGTTCTCAAAGATGAGTTCCAAAGATTGCTGTGAGGAAGCTAAAGGTAAGCCTTTTAAAACTAGTTTGGAAATGTGCCTGTTACAATGCTGCTGCAAAGGGAAAGGTGAAAATGCACACAAACATCCTATAGTGTAATGTTGATGCAATTATTAGTTTCCATAATCTGCCACTAAATTAAATCCAGGCTTAATGTACATTTTAGAAATAGATGAATTGATGTTGTTCTGGATTTATTAGTTCAGTTTTCTCTATAGTCATAGTTAATGAAGTTGTTCTGGAAGAAATAACACATTTGAAAGCAAAAAATCCCCAAATAATCAAAAGATGCAAATGCAACCCTATAAGTAAGTGTTGGGGCCGGATTAGTTTAAGGACGGCCGGCCCTCGCACGCTGAAACTGGGACCCGCGCACCTGCAAATGCCCGGTATCACAGATTACCAGTCCGAGCCTGTATGGAGATGATTTGTGGAATATTACAGGAATAGACAGAAGAATCACACACCAATTTAGGACTAATATAAAAATAAAATAAAAACCAACGGAAAATGTGTTTTATTCTATGCATCATTACCATTGCCACTGGAACCTACGGTATGATGCTGCTTCTGCCACATTTTACAGCCCAATGTTATGGTTCTCATTTGTTGTGACTCTGAGTTTTCTGTTATCATTTGTTTTGTTTTTATTTTCCATAATATTCTAGCATTCTTTAGTTACCCTCTGTTGCCCCCTTGTGATTGTTTTCTTTCCCCTTGGTATCCTTCTTGCCAGTTCCACCCACACCTGCTCCTCATTCAGCTCGTTAGTCCATCCTTTGTTTTGTTTTCCTTAAATACTCCATCTCTGCAGTCACTCAGTGCTGGTTCCTTCTCGTTGCTGTATTGTCTACTCTGCTCGTCTCTCCCCGGCTCCTCAGGCTCGTTTTTTCCGCTGTTGTCTCCATGGTTTTGGTTTGTTTAATATTTTAAGTTGGATTTCTGCCTCTGCTACCTTTGGTCTGCAATTAAACCTCTCAGAACTCATCTCTGCTTGACTCGTCTCTGCATCTGGGTCCTCAAGCAACCTCACCACCCATTGTTGACACCCAAAAAGTGTCCTAAAGTTTGAAAGCCTCACCTTAAATCTCCCAAACTGTTATTATGACCAAAAACTTAAAGTTCTTGATCTGATGATTTTCATGTCAGCTGGTTTAAAACTGCTGTAAAGCACTTTTCCAGCTTGCATAAATCCTTCTTTGGTCTTTAATGAGTTCATTGGACTTTCCTACAAATTTCAGTATAGGTTTAATCCTTCCTTTTTTCCCTGACTCAATCAGTTACAGTCTTCCAAGAGCAAATTTCCAGATATTAAAAGTAGAACTGCCATTATTTCTGACACACTTTGGCTCTCTGTCAGTCAGAAGGATGACTAGCTGTCTCATATATATCTGCAGAAATATCGTACAGCACATACTGTACTCATCTGTCTTTTCCTGGGAGGATGCGTGCTCAAATATAAACACAAACGCAAGCATTTCATTTAAGCTTTAAAAAACACCATCTTCCTGCATTCATTACCTCTGTTTCCTCAAAAAAAAAAGAAGTCATTTTTGTATTTATTCAAGACTAACATGTTTATTTTCAGCCTCAAAACTAGAGGCGGTTCATTAAATGTCTCACAGCTGTCAGCGCAGCGTTACTAACCAGACAGGTTTTAACTCACTTGGATGTGGTTCTCATCAGCAGGAACAGCTGCACTCTGCAAATTCTAACAAGTAGAAAGAGGAGCGTGTTTGCCACTGTGTTGCATCACCTCCTCCGTTAACAGCCCCCTGGAAATGTTCGGGAAGCAACTGCTGCACGTTCTGGAAGTAAAAAGTTTCCAGTTTTCACTTCTGCTTAGATTTTAGCCTCTCAGCAGATCAGACTTTCTTGCTTTATTAATTTCATAATCATTTCAATTGAGTGTGAGGAGTGCCAGAAGGTAGCACAGAAATAAAAGGCATAATACTTCAATTGAAATTAGGTTAATGAACTATAAAACTGACAAATGGAAGATATGAAATATTTAAAAGTTATGTTATAGGTTTTTAAGCAAGGCTGCTATGGTAGGAATTAATAACCTCCATCAATGGTCCACTGGTTCCTTTAGTTCTCCTCCCTGGTAATCTAATGTAGCTTTCTGGTATTTCTGCAGTAATGTCCTGTTTATTAAATGTGTTATACCTTTTTACAAAGTTTACAAAATTATGGAAAATGCATTGATATCACTGCAGTGGTTGGTTTCTTTTATGCTATACCGCATCCATCTGGAATCAGATAGGGAGATTAGAAGGTTAATTCTCTCTTTAGTAGATCTGATCAGCATCAAAGCTTTGTTAAGGCAAACCCTAGTTTTCCAACACTGGTGTGTTTAAACTTTAAGACGTATTCCTGCTGTTAGAAAAAAAAATGCAATATTTTAATGTTTAAAACTTAGGTATTTGTTTCATGTTTTTAGACAGACATGGATGGATGGATGGATGGATGGATGGATGGATGGATGGATGGATGGATGGATGGATGGATGGATGGATGAGATCTGAGCAAATACTTTTTCATTGCTCTGTATGCCTTAGACTTTTATTGTGAAGGAATAAATGAAATACTTCCTGCATATAATCCTGCACTGCTTGAATCTTCAAAGAACAGAAGCTCCTCAAAGATGAAATGTTTAATGTGTTAAAATATGAATCAAAATGCATCTAATAAGTCTGCAGATTCTCTCTGTCTGCCAGATGACGGAATATAAACTCATTGCAGCTCTGTGCAGCACTATTGGTATGCATCATCTAGTATAACTAAAGGTAATAAAATAAACTAGTAAGACATTGATTAACAGAAAAAAGTTCATGTCCAAACAAATAAAATTGCTTTGAGTAAAAAATGCTCAATGAAATTGTTTAAACAGACAAAATTGAACGAAATAACAAAATATCAAGCATATAGAGCTTAGATAATGGACATAAAAATGTACCTGAAACAAGGTAGAAAATAAAATTACATTTAAAATTAGATAATATGCTTTTAAAATGATGGAAAAATATTTAACTTTTTGTAAAAGCTCGATTTGAAAAGAGAAACTACCTTTATCCACACATATGATTATTTTTATGTAACAATTTTTTTTCTTCAGTTATCCACTCAATCCTTAAAACCTGAGTAAATTAGGTCATCCATAACTTAATATAAAAGAAGCCGAGGGGGGTGGACTCAGATTTCAACTTTCGAAATCCTAAAATGCAGCAATTGAGTTGATTCCTTCCCGCTATCATCGCAACCCAAACCCCTTTACAGGGGAACAGAGCACCTCGCCTATTCATCCAGGCCAACAATTCCCTTTAACGACCCCCTTTCAGAGACATAGGCCCCGTCCACACGAAGCCGAACCCTGGCCTAAACGCACAAATTTTTCACCAAACCAGCCTCTCATCCACACGAAGCCGGCGTTTCGGGGGTCTGTAAACGATCTTTTTTTTAGTTCAGCCTTCAGAGTGGGAAGATTCTGAAACGCCGTTTTCGCGTTTCCATCTTTAAGCTCTAACCGCATTTTTTTTTTTACACCATGCGTCATAGCGTCGCCTCTAAACACGCATGCGCGACACAGTATCACAACAACAACAGCTGCTAATGCTACTCACCCTGCTGTCGGGCTTACAACAGAATCTTCTTCTTCTGGAATATCTCCAGGAAGAACAGAGCAATATCGACGACATAGTTCAGCACCTGAATTGGACTTAACCACGAAAATGGACCCGCAGGGCAACCATGTATAAATATTAGTGCGCATGCCCAACATTTCGTCGCTTATTTTTGCTTTGGTACCACAGCGCCACTTACAGGCCTGGCATACATTTTGCAGCGTTTTCATGCATCGTGTGGACGATCACATTTATTTTACGTCTCCGTCTTTACGACAAACGTTCTGGAAAATATCAGCGTTTCGTGTTCGTTTTGACTTCGTGTGGACGGGGCCTTAGACAGGTATGGGGCATTGCAGGCAAACAAAGAAGCCAAACAACCTCCATTCCAAAGGGGTGGAACTGTTCAACTGCTTCAATTTGCATGTTTTCTAAGCAAAAAAAGCTTTGTTTTGGGTATAAAGCCTCGAACTCAACGCTATTCGGGACATTTTGAATTGAAAAACTTCATGGATGGGAAGCGACACGTCTTCAAACTTGGAAACAAAGTCCAGTGGATTGTTTTTTTTTTAAACTTTTTTTGGAATAAAAGAAGCCCAAAGGTTCCTTTGGGGCCTTAAGCAGTCGCCTTAGTTTGCTTTTACCTTGGACCGTTCTGGACCTCCTTTCAAACTGCTGAAAACCTTCATCTGACATCTGCAGGACTGTCAGAAGAACCTCTGACAAAGAACTCAAAGAAGGATGCTCTGGATCCAAACTCCTGCGTAGTAAACAGTTGTCCTCCTGATGATGCATCCACATTTCACGTTCCATTCGCTCGTTCCCCACGGTGGTTTCCCGGTGTCTCGGCGGCCGTGTTCATCGCCGCTATAACACTCCCTCCACTTCATCACTGTCGGAGCACAGGGACTATAATGTGTGTTTGTGTTTCAGTTAATGCGTATGTAAGCACTGTTTCCTGTGGCTTTCTGTTCGCTCAGGTGGGTTATACACACACTCTTTATTCAACCTCAGGGAATCGCAGTCAGCCAGTAGCTGTTTAGCTCAAACATTCATTTCAATTACAGTTGCTCTGCCTTTGATGTGTTGAGGGTGAAAGGAATAAAACAACAAAACTACAAACACCAAGCTGCCGTTTGGGCTCAGGAAGAAGCTCTTCTGGTGAAGGCCAGACGCCAGGCTGACTGCGAATCTGGTTTGAAGTTTTAATTTGGATTGATGACAGTGGCGGAGGTGTTGCAGCTGCTGCCATGGCAGAGCATGAGCAGAGAAACTGATGAGATTCTCACAGGTGAAGGTGCAAAAGAGAGGAATAAAAACAAGATGGAAAACTCTAAACGAGATATTATCGATCTAAGCTTCTGTTTCAACTCCAACGTCTGTTTAAAGGAGAAAATTATAACAGGGGAGATGATATGATATTGCTGCTGAGGAGGAAACTGACCGAATCCAAACAGTTTCTGCCGACGTGTCAGAGCCAGATGATCAATATTTGGTTCAAGAACGAAGCCTCTCCTGAGCTGGAGATCGATCACAGATTCCCTGCTGTGTTCGGAGGTTTGTGGCAGAGCCCAGAGGAGTTAGGAGGAGGTGAAAAGGAGCCGTCAAATGCTGGTGCGGAGAAACTCTCAGAAGAGGAGGCAACAAAACCCGAGGAGAACTAACCCACATTACATGAACGACATGGGATGAATAGAAATTGGAAATGCAATAAAATGCAATTGGCCTGGTTAGGGGATAGGGCTTTGAATCCTGAGGTTGTGAGTTCGATCCCCCACTCCCACAGACTGCCACTCTCGGACCCCGAGCAAGACCCTTAACCCTATACCCAGGACACCACACAATGGCGTTGTTCCTCAAGGGGATGGGTTAAATGCAGAGAATTCATTTCGTTCCTCTGTACAGATGAATGACTATAAAGTTGAATTCCAAATTCTAGAAGAAGGGAGGCACAGAGATCTCTCTCCTCTGCAACCCTCTCCAGCTCTTTCCAAGGTGTTTCCAAATTTTAGAGATTTACAGAAGTATTTCTACTCCAGCTGCAGGTCTTCTGAGGTACGTCTCTACCGGTTTTGCACATCTGGAGACTAAAATTCCTCCTCTCTTTTTTGATTTGTAAAATCTCTCAAGGTTAGATTGTGTCAGGACTCCTGTTTTGTGTGTGTGTTTCTGTGTTTGTCTCCCTTCATCCACCAGGAGGCGCCTGGTTCTGGTCCGCCTCCTCACAAACCTGCGGATGTTTTCCTCGTTAGACGGAGTGTTCTTAAGCTGCTGACTGCCACTACTTCGACGCCAGAGTGTTTGCCAGTTTAGGGTACTCTAGCCAAGGTGAGTTTTTGTCAACCTGAGTTTAACTTTGTTTTTTCTTTGCCTCTTGGCAGGAAGTTGTCCTGCTAACTGGATCTCTCGGACCTTCACTCCCTGGAAGGATAAACTGAGCTTCAAACTGAGCTGGGATTCAAACAGAAGGTTTGGATCCACTTTCCCCAAGAGATCGTTTGAGCTTCACACTGAGAAAGGGATTATTCTCCACAATGACCCGTTCAAGTACCGCAGGAAATCTGAGTGGCAGTCAGCTTCTCCGTTCTTCAACAATCAACCGCATTCTGGGTAAAACCTGTTCCGCCCTCCACCAATTCGGACAAATACTGGAACCACAGCACACAGACAGGAGTCAAGGATACAACAACTTCTCTAGAAACGTGAGTCGGCAATCAAAACCTCTCCTCCAAGTTTCACGAGTCAAATTCCCCACAGAGCCTGAACTAACCGCTGTGTCTTGCCCTCACTTTGCAGTTCCGGTAGAGCTGCATTCAGAGCAACACTTCTCCCCTTGTTTTACTTCTTCAACAAAACCCGTTAAACCTTTTCCCTGGTCTCTCTGTTTGGTTTTCTGCATTTTTGGGTCAGAACTTTGTAACATCATGACAGATTGCAGTTTGCACATGGAGGATCATCGGTCTAAATCATCCTTCTGCAGCTCTGCACAGCATCATGCTGCCACCACACCTTTTCAACCAAAGCAAATATTTTCTGTGTTCCAAAAATAAACACCTTCCTATTGCTTTCTTCTTGTTACTCTTCATTAAATTACAGATTTTTGGACCCCAGGGCTCATTTCTGTGCGGCCAACAGATTCTCAGGGTTTCACCTCAGGTTCAAGCCAGCAAGAACGCCGTTGGTCTTCTGCACATATTTCATCACACGACTATTTCACTCTTTTTTCATCATCAAGCCAACCCGCCGCAGTAGAACTTGCACCATCACTCTTCCAAAATATAAACATTTTAATATTTAGGACTGTTTGCTGTTTTAGATTATTTTATTTGTTTATTTTTAGGGTCTCTCCTCAAAAAGGGATGCCTGCTGGTCTGCAGTCAGCAGAGAGCAGTCCCCATCAGTCAGCAGAGGTGTACTGCATCACCACACACCTGCTGACAGTTATGGCCAAAGCGTCCCTTTATTAGCTTCAGATGTTGCATCAATCATTTATTTCACATTAAATTATATCTTAGGCGATTCAAACTTTAGTATCAACACCAAACAGCTGGTTTAGTGGGAGGAGGGAATTATTATGGAATGGAAAGAATGAAGAAACAGCAATTGTATTCTAAAAGTAAGGAAGCACAGCCATAAGGAATAACATTTTGAATATTTTAGATGTTTTAGCACTGTAAAATGTACATTTTTTCTAGAAAAAAGACCTATGAATTTATTAAAAGTTTAGGAATTAAAGCATAACAGGAAAGTCAAAAGCTATTTTTAGATCAATAATCTGATACTGAACTCATGCGTCTCACAACTTCATCGGAGTTCCTGAAAGTTTCTCGCTTGCAGGTCAAATCATGACTGGTCAAGCAAAGGATTTTTTCAATTTTAGGTGATTTCCAAAACAAGAACCCACCCATGACAGAGAAAATCCTACATATAACAGGTATGATGTTGAATGTAAAATGGGAAAACCTCTTGGGATCAAAGGGGAGATCGGAGTAAATAAACATGGCCAACAAGGAAGAAGCGATGGCTTTACTTTGGGGAGTAAATTTAAAAGAAAAAAACATTACAATATGAAAAGGCTTTGGTTAAAAGAGTGGAGCATTGGTGCTACTTTGCTAATTTGGTGATTTATTTATTTTTCCTCAGGAACTGTTATCTGATTGGCTTCACATAACGCTACTGTAGGATGCGTCCCCGAGTTGGGACATCTGTCTGAGCAGACAAGATCACTCTTAGTAGAAATAATTATTTTAAGGGGCATTATGATACTGTTTAAAGAATGAGCAGATTGATTAAAAATCGTGTTTTTCTTGTCGTGTGATCCAGCCTTTTCGCACTAAATCTTTCGAAGGCTTTTAACTGTGCAAGAATTCTGTTTCTTAAATGGTGCAAACACAGTCCAGAGCCATAAACTGAACTCATGGTTACAACAGGCTGGACCCTGCAGCAGCTCATTTCCACAGTGAAACCCTGCTGGGCCAGCACAACTGCAGGAGGAGAGCATGTGGTGTAGGAGAAGAGCATTTGAGTGTAAGAAGAGGAGCAACTCATTTCCAGCTTAAATCCAAAGGGAGAAAAAATTTATGAACTTTTGAGTGGAGCATTGAACAACTACATATGAAGACCAAAGTAGCAAGAAGACCTGTTAGACAAATGTTTCTTCTTCCTGCTTTTTTTTAACTTCTTAATCAGCAACATAAAGAGACAATAAGGCATTCATTGGCCATCTCTGAAATCTCTATGTAAAGACCAAATGGATCAAATGACGGTGGACGGCTCTTACCAATCCCTGGAGCTGCCCGGAGGTGTGATTGCACCCTGTACTGGTCCAATATCAACTATCAACATTAGGCCATTGGAACTGGGGACAGTATACTGGAACCCAACCACTGAAGCCTATTTTTACCCAACTGGCACATGTCAGCAGGGATTACAATGGCTAAGAACAACTTCCTGAGCATTGCTTCTTGAGAGAATCTCACACAAAGCCAATAAGTGGAGCGGAGACAAAAGCTGAGACAGTTTAAAGTTACAGATGGTTAAGCTCATCTGGAGATCTGCTCTTCTAAAAGGCCAAAATGGCAAAGGTGAACATGGAGGCAGAGAAGCTGTGGGTCAAAACCTGGTTTGTAATCAGATGAGAAAGGCAGGAATGGGATAAAACGTGAGCTGCTTGGTGTTCACACTGGAAGGTTAATGGGAGACTGAGGAGCAAATGTGCATGGAGGTCAGCATCCTATTCTTTAGGCAGGGATTAAAGTTTAACATGGATTAGATTGTTAAGAACTGCCATGATCCAGGATTTCTGGGTTGTTCAGATCAGTTGTTGGTTGGTCACAGAAGCCCATCCAGAAGGTCAGAGAGCTTTCTCTCTGAGTCTATACCCTCCATGGACCAAGTTTGATCCTTCAGCTCTTTTCCTTCCAAAGCAGCCAGTTTCTTATAGTCTTTATAAAGCATGCGCCTTGGCATGCCACTTGTATTTCTTGACTCTATTTCCACTCTGTGTTCTTGCCTTTTCATTTGCTGGGAAGTTATAAAACACCAGTGTAACAGAGTGGCTCAGGAAGAGCTGTTGAGATATGCCGAACAGCGAGCGTGCTGGAACTCGTCCTGGTAAAATCTGCTCCGATCTGAGCCAGCATGCCGGCCACGTTGCGCTCAGTTCATTTTCTACACTCCTGCAAAACATCACACTCATGTTCTAGGACTGCGAAAGGCAGAAGCCACCTCCAGGTGAGTTTGCTGCCGGAAGAAGGAGCAGCGTGCAGGAAGTTGCAGGTTTCTCCTCAAACTGTGGGCAGAGTTTGCAGGATAAACTCTGTGTGCAGGAAGAGAGGAAGATTTGACTCGATCGAGCTGAAATGCTTGGCACTGAGCTTTGTCAGAGAGTCACACATTCTGGGCTTGCTGTGAGCTCAACGAGACATTTAGTAATTATTTTTCGACTTATATAAGATGTTTTGTTAGCTGCTCGGCATTCAGAATTTGCAGACACATTTCATCATTTCTTTCTAAACAGTAACAACAAAATCACAATGTGTTCCTCAATGCAAAGCATTGCTTCAAGCGGTAATACACTCTGTGCAGAATGCACAAGGCTTTTGCCTCCTCTAAACCCACTAAAATGCAATCAATTATCAGATATTCCATGGGGACATTATGCAGTGGAGTCCTGCAGAAAATCATTCTCAGCAGCAGGGGAATACTAATACGTGACATATGCATGAAAAGTAACTGAAAATATACTGTTAATTTTCTGTCTCTTGTACTGTCCCTTTTATAATGTCGCTCTGCGCAACCACCAATATGGCCCGTTTAAAAAAAAAACACCACTGGCTGCGTGGATTATCTTTGGACAAAATGATGGCAGGTATTTGTTTGGGGTCGTTTTCACATCGATATAGATTGAAGATAAAAACCCTTTTCAGTGAGGTTGAATGTTATGACCACTTCCAGCAGCTTTGTAGTTGGTCATGGTGATTAAAAGTTGAAGTTGGTTCATAGAGCTAAGCTGTTTAACTCCGTCTTCACTTCAACTCTTGGTAAAAAATTGATTCCTACGACATGCTGCTGCCACCACCATGCTCCATAGTAGGGATGATGGGTTTGAACTGTTAGTATTACTCTGTATGTTAGCCAGAAAGTTCAGTTTAGGTCTCATCTGACACCTTTAGTTGTGTCTCCTTCTGGTAAACTGAAACATTTTCTTTTTATTATTATTCTACAGATGTATGGAAGCGAATTATTACCATATTTAAAATGAAAAAGCATTTTCAGAAAAGCTTTTTCATTTTAAA